>NC_135417.1:10385000-10712500 GCF_051991245.1 Festucalex cinctus
ACATGAGAATTCAACCGTTGTATGCAAATGTAACACATGCGTGCACATGCCGACAACACGCACGCACACGCATCTTAGACAAGTAGGCCACAGGAGAGAAAATGCCAGCAAAATGCCAACAAGATGCCCGTGCAAGATTGTAAACAAGCTCGTGCGCGCACGTGCGGCGTATCACCGAGCGCAAACGCGTCCCTGCGGGCCTTTTTAGCGTCAACTAGGCCGCACCAGCGCCTGTGACTTTTAGTTCACATTGTCACGTGTTGATTCCTCCACTGCGGCAACAGAAAAAAAACAAAAAAAATCCAAGACTCCAAAGCAGGAGTTTGACTTACGTAGGACGTACTCGGCCCCGTCATGGTCAAAGTCCGCATCCTCCGGGAAGTGGTTGATCTGTGAACACACTCCTCGCTTTACTCCTGAGATGAGAGGGGAAAAAAAAGTGATGAGCACACACAAGCGAGAGAACAAGAAGTCATAAAGCCAACTGCGTCAAACGGAAGAGCAGCGGGCGTCCTCCCGAGAGCCGAGAAAAGGACCGAGCGACTCAGCGTCGGCGTCTCCTCAGCATCCAACAACGGCGGAATGTTATGCTAGTCACGCACGCGAGCGCACGTGTGGTGTTAGTAAATACATACAAGCACGCACGCACGCCGGCGACACGCCGGCTTGATGGATTGTGACATAAGATGGATGGAGTGGTGGAATGATGAAGACACACAGACGGAGGAGGGACAGATGGACAGACGCGGGACGTGCTGTTGGCGGCCTCCCTTGGTCGCTCGGCCATGTTGTTCTGTGAAGAAGCAGATGGAGGCGCACATCAGTGGCGGCGGAATTAACGGCGGCGGGTGTCAAACTTGAGGCCCGCGGGCCAGAAATGGCACGCCGGGATATTTTTTTGTGGCCCGCTGATGCTTGTAACAATTTTTTGATGAAGTGAATTTTTTGATAGGCAGTTCCTTCTAACAATTCAGGATGTTGTCAAAATAATGAAGGATAAACTTTCTTTGTTTAGTCCGCTTTTATTTTCATATCAAGCTTGAGTCTAAGACGTTCTAAAAAAAAAAATGGTGCAGGTCCTCAAACTTTTTTTCCGTCCCCTCTTATAGGGGTTGAGAACCAGCAGCTAACGTTACTTCGAAATAAAATGAATATGCAAATTTAGCACTTTATCAAACCCATCAGTCTATCAATCTTTCCCACGTGGGAACCGACATCTTTAAAATTGTGTGATTAATTGATTTCTAACCCCAATCAATTCTGACTAAGAAAAAAAAAAAAAAAAAAAAAAAAAAAAAAAAAAAAAGAATAAGATAAATATTAACTCATTCAAACCCAAAAACGTATAAATAAGTTTTTTAAGACTTTGTTCTTCACTCCCAAAAACGTATTTAAATGTTGTTGTTTTTTTTTTTTTTTGCTAGAGCATACCGAAGGCTTTGATACAGTTTCTGACATGAAGAAGTCACTTAAAGCAATGGTAGTTATTACAAAAAATGTCCAGCGGGTGGCATCAGAGTATAAGAGATCAGCCAGGGCCATATTGCAACAAGCTCTTTTTGCCAGTGTTTTCAACAAGTTTGTGAATAATGATGAAACTTAGCTACATTCTAATGCTAATTGCTGCAAAACGGAAGCAGATACAAATATACTTTTTTTTTTCTTGATGAAAGAAGAGACTCAACTCTTTCTTTCGTTGTTGTTTTTGTTTTTATAGCAATAGAAAAATATATTCTGTAGACTATGCAAAACCAGTAAAACAGCTGGGAGCAAAGGGGGATGTTTCAGTGAAAATGGCTGCGAGTGAAAGAGCTAACTATAATGACAAATCTAAAAGTTTATAGTTTATAAAACTTTATGCGTTATAACCACGCAGACAAATATGGAGCAGTCACAGACGAGGCTGCCAGTTTGTTTCCAAGTCCCGTCCTTGAGCACGTTCAATTGTGTGTAAGTAAAACAAACAAAGTGTACAATTAAATTATTCAATTCGCCGCAACACTCGCTGATTCCTTGAGCGGCCCACTAAACTTGAACATCTTCCCCTGATTGCAGCTTACATAAAAACAAACAAAAAAGGTTCCTATTAGCTTTTGTTGTTGTGCGCCAATCGAATCACATCACGGACGGCAAACATTAGCGACATGGCGAGCCGGTTGCCACCTCCAGTAAGCAGCAGCAGCAGCTCACCGCGGGCACATGAATCTTTCAGAGCGAGCGTGCTCTTTGCACTCCAGCTGCACCTGACTGCACGTCTGCACGGCCACTGAGCATCTTTCCGCGTTGAATGGATGACACTTGACCTTTAAGCCACGCCAAGACGCCGGCAGCTTTCATGCCACCCAACATGGCAGCCGAAAGAGCGGAAGCGTGACGTTTGGAGCAGTGAATGGAGGAAGTTGGTGTGCAATGCAGCAATTGCTGCGAGGACGAGATCTCATCTCTAATTGGCTGCTTGGCAAGGAGGGGGTGGGGGGTGGGGGAGGGGGTGGTTTGGGGGGGGAATTAGGACACGATTGCTTGAGTTCATTTCGCCAAAGAAAAGCCCTAATCTGGCTCGTGTGTTTCCACCACGGGCTGATAACCGTGAAACAATGTCACAGCGTGACATCATAGCAGCGAAACGCAGTGGAACCGAACAAGTGCTGCATGGCCACAATTGCCATAAACAACAAACATAACATTACAATAAATAAATAAATAAATAAATAAAATGCTTTATGTTCTTTTTCTTCCAGTTCTCACATGGAGGTGATGATTCTCCAACCAAGCCCAAAAATTGTGTCCAGCTTGAAAATTGACCTTTGTGAAAAGGGGCGGAGCTTAAGCCTTCCTTACGTTTTTTTGTTTTTTTTCCATCTCAGACACTCAGGGCATTGAAAGATGATGAATTTTCCTTTTAGAGACCATTAAATTTATCAGTGATTCTGAATCTAGTGGGAGTTTTAGTGGTGCTAGTAGGACCCCGGAGGTTACTAGTGTATGTCAGGCCTACAAGTTGGGCCTAGCAGAGCTGCTTGTAGCGCCTTCCTAGGCACCGTATTTTCACGACTAACGCCATCTTTTTGTTTGGCCACTTGAGCGAAACGACGGCAGCCAGCGCTGGCACGATGATTAATGGCTTATTTCGGAAACGGGTTTGCGCGACGGTATCATGTAATTATCCCTCTATTGTTTGGAATTGTTTCTTGTCACAACGGCACGGTCGAGGAGGTTGATGCGTGCTTGCCTGATGATGATAACAATTAGTAGTATCAAAACACTGTGCTACGTTGCAAACAAACTAACTCGAACCCTTTTTAAAATTCCCTGAATGAGATATTGAGATAATTCCTTTACATTTGGAGTACTTGGTTGGCTACTTTACCTACATTATGAATTTCATCACGATATGACGTCTTGCAATATAAATACTAACACCAGGGGGCGTATTTTTTCATGTTGTTTTTTTTTTTTTACCTATATTTCTTATTATTTGACCTATTCTTCTACTTTTCTTTTTTTTTGATGGATCCTTGTTACTTTAGTTTCTACCTTCAATTTTAATGTTCATAATACACCAACAACCATTCTAAATAATTTTTTATTCATATTTTTAAAAACGTTTTCTTATATTTTACCTTACTTTTTGGTATTTAAAAAAAAATCATTCAGGGTTTTATTGAATAAATAATAAAGTATACAATAGTAACAAAAATCATTCAAAACTCTAATGATGTAGCTGTAATGTAAAAATAAATGAAAAACACTTTATTACGTGGAAGCAGGAAGTAAACAGGAAGTTGTTATTGCGAACATACAAGAAGACTACAAAGGACTACAAATACTGTTTTGAACAGGAAGTTCTTCACTTTCAAACAGAAAGTTGGTTCACACAGCCAACCAATCAAGTGAATTGCGTCGCATGCTGAGCGCACCTTCCAGGCAGCATATCCTCCAGAGCCCCGAGTGGGTGAGCGCCCCCGGGTCCTTCTTGTCCTTGTTGTGAGGGTCGTCCTGGGTGACGTTGGCCGTGCTGTTGCAGATGAGGGCGCGGGAGTACAGCCAGTAGTCCGTCCCGATGGCCACCGTCATCAGGCCGAAGGCAGCGAAGGCCCCCACGGTGGTGAGGAGGATCTGGATCCCCTTCTCACACACCATGCCTGGGAAAACACAAGGCAAGCGGCGTTTACGGCAGACCCCCTTCCAGGTCACGGTGGACAAAAACGGGACGGGCAAACGAGAGCTTGCCGTGATGTTTGGTGAGCTCTTTCGAGTGTTGAAACATTTGCCACTGCCGTCACGATGACAAAAGTAGCTGAGCGTAGTAAAATGGGGTGAATGCGATGAATGTGATAGGGCGTATGGAAACTTGGAGGTAATCCATCGAGTGAAACAAACAAAAAAAAAAAGCATTCCTGGCATCTCAAACTTGCCACCTACAACTGTTTCAAAGCTAAACTTGTGATTAAGTTCATACAATGCTGGCTGTGACACACCATTTTATAATGAGAGAGAGAAAGAGAGAGAGAGAGTAATGAGGGATATAAAGTGAAAAGGGGGAGAGAAAGAGTAGCGAGTGAAGGGGGAGAAATAGGGCGAGAGAGTAAGCGAGTGAGAGAGTAAAGAGGAATATAACGAGAAAGAAAGGGAGAGAGAAAGAGAGAGAGAGAGAGAGTAAAGAGAAAAGGGGGAGAAAGAGAGATAGATAAATAGATAGATAGATAGATGAGAGAGAGAGAGAGAGAGAAGAGAAAAGGGGGAGATAGATAGATAGATAGATAGATAGATAGATAGATAGATAGATAGATAGATAGATAGATAGATAGATAGATAGATAGATAGAAAAAGAGATAGATAGAGAGAGAGAGTAAAGAGAAAGGGGGAGATAGATAGAGAGAGAGAGAGAGAGAGAGAGAGAGTAAAGAGGGATATAAAGAGCAAAAGGGGGAGAGAAAGAGAGAATAAAACAAGAAAGGGAGAGAGAAAGACAGAGAGAGAGAAAGAGTAGAGGGTGAAGAGGGAGAAAGAGAGAGAGAGAGAGAATGAGAGAGAGAGAGAGAGTAAAGAGAAAAGGGGAGATAGATAGATAGATAGATAGATAGATAGATAGATAGAAAAAGAGATAGAGAGAGAGAGAGTAAAGAGGGATATAAAGAGCAAAAGGGGGAGCGAAAGAGAGAATAAAACAAAAGAAAGGGAGAGAGAAAGACAGAGAGAGAGAAAGAGTAGAGGGTGAAGAGGGAGAAAGAGAGAGAGAGAGAATGAGAGAGTGAGAGCGAGAGTAATGATGGTTTATAACGAGAAAAGGGGTTGACAAAGAGAAAGAAAGCAAATGAAAATGCGAGAGAGGGAAAGAGTAGAGAGTGAAGAGGGAGAAAGAGAGTGAGAGAAAGAGAGAGAGAGAGAGAGAATAAAGAGAAAAGGGGGAGAAAGAGAGATAGATAGATTGAGAGAGAGAGAGAAAGCAAGAGTGAGAAAAAGGTAGGAAGAAAAAAGATGGAAGAAAAGATAACGAGAGAGAGAGAGAGACAAACTGGCATCCTCTGAAAGCAGATGCTCAGTGTGCAGTTTGTATGTAAATAAAAAACTCTTTTGCAGGTTTTTCTACAAAGATGATTCGTCACTTAGTTGTTGATGGAAAGCTCACATTTACTGTGCGGCAGCATACGCGTGCCCAGGCCGGACCTCCAAAATTCCATCCACATATGAAACATCAATATGACAAATGGGATGGATCCATATGAACATATCGTCCCATATGAAAAGCGATCAAGACTTGAATGGCCAAAATCCCGCATCACTGCATTTGGTGTGAAGTCGCCTTCGAGCGAATGAGAAGCGGCGGTCAAATGAGACGCACTTCATTTAAAAAACACAGCAGCCCTGCAGGTGAGCTGATAAAGTGGCAAAGGAAGGAAAATGGGGAGGAAGGGAGGGCGGACGGTTGAGAGGTGAGGAAGGAGGAGGCACAAAATGATGATGATGATGTGTCCTTGGAAGGAGAGTTGGACGACTCTGCTGAGTCGGCTTAACAAGGCAGAAGTGATGCGAAACGCTCCGGATCGCACCCTGCTCGCCCGTCTACTCCATATTCATAACCCTGACACCACGCTCCCCTTAGAACTTGCAACTTGGAAGGCGAGACTGGAGAGGAATGCATAAACGCACGCACGCAGCAGATCCATCGCGAAATCCTTTTTAGAGCAATAAGGACGACAAATTTCAACCACATCGATCTGTGGTACAACAATCACAAACATCTTTTAGTTAAAGAGCTTGCAAAGTACACTCAAAGTTTTGTTTCTAAATACAGTTTAAGAACTAATATTGTTCTTTCCACTTGAAGGCTGTGGTTGTGCACACACTCGGAGCCAACAACGAGGCGCTCTAAAACGGGCACACCAGCCCAAAAGCGACTGACCATATGCTAGCTTCGTTTTCCGCTCATCCTAGTTGTGTCTTTCTCTGTTTTTATTAGACTTACCTGACAGCCACTTGAAGTGCGCACACTCATGGCAAACAACGAGGCACTCTAAAGCGGCCACGCCAGCCCAAAAGCCCCTGACCATATGCTAGCTTCGTTTTCCACTCATCCTAGTTGTGTCTTTCTCTGTTTTTATTAGACTTACCTGACAGCCAGTTGACATGCACACACTCATGGCAAACAACGAGGCACTCTAAAGCAGCCACGCCAGCCCAAAAGCCCCTGACCATATGCTAGCTTCGTTTTCCACTCATCCTAGTTGTGTCTTTCTCTGTTTTTATTAGACTTACCTGACAGCCAGTTGACATGCGCACACTCATGGCAAACAACGAGGCACTCTAAAGTGGCCACGCCAGCCCAAAGCCATATGCTAGCTTCGTTTTCCACCCATCCTAGTTGTGACTTTCTCTCTTTTTATTAGATTTACATGACAGCCAGTTGGCATGCGCACACTCATGGCAAACAACGAGGCACTCTAAAGCGGCCACGCCAGCCCAAAAGCCCCTGACCATATGCTAGCTTCGTTTTCCACTCATCCTAGTTGTGTCTTTCTCTGTTTTTATTAGACTTACCTGACAGCCAGTTGACATGCGCACACTCATGGCAAACAACGAGGCACTCTAAAGTGGCCACACCAGCCCAAAGCCATATGCTAGCTTCGTTTTCCACCCATCCTAGTTGTGACTTTCGCTCTTTTTATTAGATTTACATGACAGCCAGTTGTCATGCGCACACTCATGGCAAACAACGAGGCACTCTAAAGCGGCCACGCCAGCCCAAAGCCCCGGGCTATATTCACGCTGTCAAAGCAGACATTTACTTCTTCCCGATCCTCATTCTTGTGTCTTTCCCTGTGTGACATGCGGACACTCATGGCAAACAACGTTGCACTCTAAGGTGGCCATGCCAGCCAGAAGCATCGGTGCACATGCTGACTGACACCGGACGTAAAAAGATAATAATGAATTCCAATCCTTAATGCTCTTCCGCCTGTCGCTGCGTGACAAGTGTGGACACATGGCGGACAATGAGGCGCTCTAAAGTGGCTATCCAAAGGAAAAATGAGTGCATGTCGCCAGCTCTTAAGTCAGACATCTCTCTCTCTCTCTTTCGTCTTTCTCTGTGTCACGTGCGCACACTCATGGCAAACAAAAGGCGCTCTACAGCAGCCACAACAGCCCAAAGACCCAATCCACTTTTTACTTTTTCCCATTCTCACTCTTCCATCTTTCTCCATTTTGAACGTGCACTTAAGGCAAATAATGAGGCACTCTATAGCAGCCACGCCAGCGCAAAGACCCGGTCCACATGCTGGCTGTCAAGTCAGACATTTATTTTTTTATCCAATCCTCACTCTTCCATCTTTCTCTGTGTGACATGTACGCACTCATGGCCAACAACGAGGCACTCTATAGCAGCTACACAAGCTCAAAGGCCCGGTCCACATGCTGGCTGTCAAGTCAGACATATTGTTTTTTTTTTTTTTGCCCAATCCTCACTCTTCCATCTATCTCTGTGTGACATGCATGCACTCATGGCCAACAATGAGGCACTCTATAGCAGCCACGCTAGCGCAAAGGTCCACCTGCTGGCTGTCAAGTCAGACATTTTTTTTTTTTTTTTATCCAATCCTCACTTTTCCATCTTTCTCTGTGTGACATGCATGCACTCATGGCCAACAACGAGGCACTCTATAGCAGCCACGCCAGCGCAAAGGTCCACATGCTGACTGTCAAGTCAGACATTTATTTTTTATTTTTGCCCAATCCTCACTCTTCCATCTATCTCTGTGTGACATGCACACACTCATGGCCAACAACGAGGCACTCTGAAATTCACTGTTCCTAATGTTCTTGACCAGTGGCCATTTTCTTGCGACTGCGACTCAATCCCGGAGTGCGCAGAAGTGGGCTTACCTGACGGCGAGTTTCTATCCTTCGACTCCGTTTTGAAATCTTTCCTTTCCTCGTCAGTGAAGAACGTGCTGCCCCTTCAATCCGGACAGCATCCATCGACTGTTCTCAGCCGCTCGCCGCTCGCTTTCTCTCTCTCCTCCGTGCACTCTCTCTCTCTCTCTCTCTCTCTCTCTCTCTCTCTCTCTCTTTCACGTTCGCTCGCTCTTTGCCGCTGTGTCTCTCTCGCCGGAGTCGCCGGTGCCAGCGGAGGCAGAGTCTTGGACGCCGGTCCCGCTCTCCTCCTTCGCTCGCTCCTCCGCTAGCAGGAAGCCGCCACCAAAGGGCCCGTCATCACTGCTCAGCTGCTGCACACACAAAATAAAGAACGGGCCGCTTGAATATGCGGACGGAATCCGACAGGGCCTCGTTTCCAATGAAAACGCGCGCGCGCGTCGTTTCCTCGTCAGTCGATCGTCGTGTCAAATTCAGCCGCGAACTGTTCGCCTTTGACACTCCAGCATTGAATAATTAAACGGAAAATAAACGGATTGACCTTCCGTCGTGAATCATTTTGATCGTGGCGGCTCACTCGCTTACTCACTAAGTGCTTGATTTACCGAGACTCCAAATAGCCGACGCTAAATTGCGTGTGAACTCGTGCTAACAGATTGCGCTGTTGGCAGCAGGCCTAAAAAAGGAAGTCAGCCGTTCGTAGACGAGACAAGAGCAAATCGTTGAAAAGCAAACGACAGCATCACAACATTTGTATGTCAAAGCTGACAAAAAGTGGCTACCAAAGAGTGATTTGGTCACTGGGCAACATTTGGGAAAACACCGCAAGTCCAAAATGAAGTCATGGAAATGAGAGTGTTAGTGTAAGAGGTGAACAAAACAATAATAATAGAGAAACAAAACAAAAAAACATATTTTGTTTGATTTAGCTCATCCCGAGTGCGTGTCATTTGGATGTAGGCGACATATGTGTCCATCCTTTTTAAAACTTGAAGAATTTGCCCAAAAACCTGCTCTGAGATAGGCCAGTACTCATTTTCAAAGTGTGCCGAAAACAACCCGGATGTATTGCAATACATTAGTTGAAAGGAATTTTGTCATACGGCATGACACCTTCTTGTGACTGCCTCCAAGTTGGACCTTTGATCATTCAGAAGCACCAAAAGATTGGTTGCGAGAATTATTTTGTTGGCAATTCAAAAATGTTAACATGAGTGGAAAGAAACATATATGATATAAATCACAGCAAAAAGTGGAGTTTTTGCTTCTGTAACCGAATTATCGTATTCACATTATGGAGATAAATTCTGTTGCTGTTTTGATTTAGTTTCTTTACATATCTTAAAATAAATAAATAAATAAATAAATAGGATAAAATGCCAATTTATTATTCGTAGCTGTATTAATTTTTTTTAATTCATTTTTTTTTTCCCCTTTCGGACACATTACAGGTTACATCGATCACATCACAATTGTCAGGAGAGTCGCACCCACTTTTCGATACCCACACTTTTCCTATTCTGCCCGATAGATAAATTAATAATAAAAATAATAAAATACCTCGTGAGGATAAGCGGTTCAGATAATGGATGTATGGTAGGATAGATAAATAAATAAATAAATAAACGGCGCTGGGGACCTTGCCAAATCCTGTTTTTAGTAAAAAATGGACGGAAGGCCAGCTGTATATCAAAAAGGTGTTTACAACAATAATATGTTTAGTACAGTGACTGCAGCTATATGCAATATTTTCCAACTATACGTCTCATTAAGGTAACCAAAATATTAAGAAACATCCATAATTTAATTGTTGTTACATATTTAACAATTGACAACTGGACTGCAGAATGCAAACAAACATATGAAGCTATGAAATAATAAGCATGCATTGTATGAAAGTTAATGGCGTCTCTTTTGGACTGACATTGGAGGCTAAAAAGGCGGAATGACTCGAGCGCGACTTGTGCTGCATCTCATCGTCTGAATAGAAAGGGGGGGGGGGAGCAAGAGGGGGAGGGAGGGGGACCGACCCGACAATGTTACCATGGCAACATTGAATTCCAAAGTCTAGATCAGCATAGAGTGAGGGAATTGGGGGGTGGTTGGGGCAAGCAAGTGAGAGAGACGGAAAGAGAGCAAAGATGGCGAAATAGAGAGAACAAAAAAATGGGGATGGAGGGCTGACATTTGAAGCCATGAGTTAAAGCTCTATTAATGTGTGCATGCGTGTGCGCGCGTGTGACGACTGCGACACAGATGCTCTCCCGAGCGGCGCATGCGCACTGGCGAAAACGCGCGATTGGCACAGGCGAGAAGCATCCTGCAGTGTTTCTCTTTTTTTCTTCTTCTTCTTCTTCTTCTTCTTCTCTATAAAACCCCAAAGAAAATGAAACGCACTTGGACGCGAGCAGACACGAACCCGCGTTAATATTTGATGACGCAATATGGCATCGTGAGCAAAATAGGTTACACGATCCCGATCCCGTTTGCGTCCCTCGCGCCCCCCCCCCCTCGAAGATTTGTTTCCTCCCGGCTGCGCGCTGGAGAAACTGTTGAATCTCGGCCGTTCTTCCCCTCAGCCAGACGTCCTCCTCATCCGCATATCGCTCGCTCCGGCCTCCTTATTATGTAAACTGTCAAGCAACGCTGCTGCAGTGTGGCTTACTTATACGGAAGTGTGGAAGCGAACGACTTGTGTGTGTGTGTGTGGATATATAAGTATGACATTCATATCAGCATAAAGTCTCTCGCTGACATCTCGAATTGGCTTACAGTATCTCCAAGGCCTCCCAAAAAAAGGCGCATACATGTGCGTGACCTTTCCAATGACCTTTTTTTTTTTTTAATTCCCCTCAGCAAAAGTCCCCTGTGCGGAAGATCGTAATTGCCATTTAATTATCAGCGTTTTCCATTTCCTTCCAATAATTAACAGAGAGCGGAGCGACGAGCGAGTGCAGCCGAGCGTGAAAGGACGAGAGGGCGAGATTAAAAAAAAATAAAAAATTATAAGAGGAAATTCCGGTGCTTAACGTGGATGTCGACTTTGAATATTTCTTGACAATAATATGTGACCTCACTATAGTCTAAACATGACATTCTGATTAACTCATTTGCTCCCAATAACGTGTAAATACGTTTTTTTTGTTTTAAGTGTCCCAAAGACGTATTTATACGTTTTTTTGGTTTGTTTGTTTTTTTATGCTAGAGCATACAGAAGGCTTTGATGCAGCCTCTCAACTGCAAAGAACAGTTGCAGAAATGGTAGTTATTACACAAACGGCCAGCAGGTGGCAGCAGAGAAAAGGAGATCAACCAGGGCCATCTAGAAAAAAAGCTCAATTACTTTTTTAAATTTTAAATAGATTTGTGAAAACTGATTAAACTTAGCTCTCTTCCAATGCTAATTGCTGCAAAACGGAAACAGATAGAAACATACTTTTTTTTCCTGATTAAAGAAGAGACTTTAATCTTTCTTTTGATATGTTCCATGCTTTTATAGCAATAGAACACAAGATTCTGTGGGCCTTGCAAAATCAGTCAAAATCCAGTAAAACAGCCGGGAGCGAACGGGATTGCGAAATGTGAAAATGGCGGCGAGCGAAAGAGTTAATATTACATTTGGTGAAATACGAGTAAAAATTTGGCCACTTGCTGTCGACTGATGATGACATCACAGTTGCTCGGGGCTCAGGCAACCACCGATCACAGCTCACCTGTTTTATGAAGCTGCGCTGTGATTGGTTGTTGCCTGAGACCTGAGCAACAGTGATGTCATCTTCGGTCGACAGCAAGTAGCAAAATGGCCGCCCCCTGAGATGGATAAAAATGGCTGGATTTTGTTTAAGGTTGACTTTCTCTTTAATTAAATTATCCCTGTTTGCCATTACTGGCACGCTTCTATGGTTGTATCACAAAAAATAAAAGCCAAAGAAAAAGTGAGTCCCCCCCCCCCTGCTTCCACACTGCAAAACTTTCGGAGGTTCCACTAATATATAAGTTTGTTTACAACTTCCAGGAGGATGTCGAGAAATCTTGGTAGGCCAAAAAGCATCCAATTAGCTTCGGTTCTGAAAAGGGCCAAGCGGGACCATCATCAAGAACTGCACAGCTCAGGAGAACCTTCAGCGCTAATCAGACCCACCTGTCCCACCCATCGCCAGAATGGTGCGATTATAACCATCGAAGTGCAATCAAAGCAATGCCACAGTGCAACAATCTCCCACATAAGCCGTTTGAACATCGTCGCATCCATTTGCGCCATTTGCAATTCGTCGCATACGTCAACAAAGTGTTGGAAACGTTGAATTGGCCCCACTAGTCGAAATACGCCATTTTGCTTCATATTGCGTTCGTGGAAAATGTGTTAAGCAGCAAAATCCAGCAGTTTTTAAATCAATATCAGAAGGCGGCCATTTTGCCGCTTGCTATCGACTGGAGAATAGATGACATCACATTCACTCAGGTAGCAACCAATCACAGCACAGCTTCAGGAAACAGGTGAGCTGCGATTGGTCGTTGCCTGAGCGCTGGGCAACTGTGATGTCATCTTCAGTCGACAGCAAGTGGCAAAATGGCCGCCCCCCTGAGATGGACAAAAATGGCTGGATTTTGCTTCATAACTCATATTCCACAAATGGAATGTTAATCAGAATGTCATGTTTAGAGGTCACATACAACATATTACTTACATTTATTCATTTGTATTTATTTATGTTATTGTCAATAAATGTTTAATGGTGACTTCCTCTTTAAATGACTGACAAGCTGACGAGCCATCTCTTTGACGTTAAATGCCTCCGATTATCTTTTTTTCCCCCCCTCTTTCCTTGTGAGCAGAGAGGGGAGGGCTGAGCAGTTACGCACAGAGGTGGGAGGCAGCAAGGTGAAAGAGATACAATGTAAATACGAATGCCTTTTTTCTGTATTGATTCATTTGATAATAATAATAGTCATAAATAATAACTTTTTTTTTTTGGGTGTCAGCGGGTACTAGTTAGCTCCAAGGATTCCTTCAGTCTTTGCTCAATTCCCCAATTTAATTAAAACAGCTTCATGCTTTTTTTTTTAATTTATTTATTGCATTTTCAAAAATATATACATCCTAAATAAGGTTATGTAATAAGAGTAGGGATGGGCGAGTACCGATACCAGGTATCGGTATCGGGCCGATACCAGCCTTTTTTTCAAGTACTCGAGTACTCGTGACGCAGACGAGTACAAGCGAGCGAAGACGTTAAGTGAGTCCTCCTTGCCTGTAAGTGGCGCTAGCTTGCAGCAGTTTTTCACCAAAACTTCACCACTTTGGAAATACTTCAAAATTGTCAATCTTAAACTTAAAGAGCATTTTTGTGTTTTATTTTGAGTGTTAAGACTATTGAAGAATGACTGTGCAGATTTTTTGTCAAAATTAAAGGAAAAATATTTGTTTAAAAATATTTTTTAGTGATTTTTTTTTCTATTTGTCAAAATGTACTACTGGTATCGGCAGTTGGTATCGGTGAGTACTGAGGGTCCGAGTATCGGTATCGGTCTGAAAAAAAGTGGTATCGAACATCCCTAAATATGAGTATAAATAGTATAAATAATAGTATAAATAGTAATGTAACATTTTAAGGTCTGAATGTGCTTTAATACACCTATAAAAAAAATGTTACTCTTAGCTGCTCTATTATTATATTTTGTTTTGCGAAAGTACGCAATGACAAAAAGTACAGCGGTGCACATTGCACACGCATTTCACACGCGTTTCTAGTCGTCCTCACGAAAAGCATAAACTCATATTGGATCTCTCGTTGTGACGCAGCTGTCTCGATAATCGGATGTGGTGATTTCACGCGGCCCCTCGTGCCCAAAACGAGGCAAAAAAAAAAAAAAAAAAGGTGCACTTGGGCCAGCTGCTTTTTAAAAATAGTGTTACGTGAATTTTTCCTAGCCGAAAGATAATGTTCCTAAAGAGGCGCCTGCAGAAGCTCACTCGAGGGACGGGGAGGATTACGGGTTCAAGTCCCGCAATGGGCGCAAGTATGGAAATTGGGGAAATGATGTGTTGTTGTTGGATCAAAAAGCATTTTCTCCTCCAAAATTGTGACACAAAGCTCCACGGACGCAGAAAACATCTCCAGGCGGGCCTAACGCCGACACGCGTGCAGGTAGATCAACACCAGCAAAACGCGCGCGCACGCGCACACGCAGCGCCTGAAAGCAGCAGCGCTGTCAAATGTGATGACAATAGAATGTTAAAATAGGTCATCCTTTAAAAAGGCACTTCAGTGTCCACCTCCGCCCGCATGTGACCTCGTCGCTGCTTGTCGGAGCGCAAGCGCCCGAGGAGGCGGTGACACTAACACCTTTTTGGTCTAAGAGGCTCCCGAAATAGTGCTTTTTTTGGGGGGGGATGGCCGGACTCTCATGCACATAACGCATAAATATACATGTGGTAGCACACTCATGCTGAAAAAAGAAAAAAAGAAAAAAAAAAGTGCTCTCCAAGATGAGATCCCTGTTAGGCTTTCATAGACATGCATGTGCATTTTCAGGGAAGGAGAAAGAAGAAGAAAAAGTCGCAGGAAAGCACATTGAGAACGGCTCTTGCATCCTTTATTTTAGTGACACTGTCATTCTGTCGCAATTGGTAAAGTTGTTTGAAATGAAAATGTATATTAACGTACTGTTTAAAAAGAATTACGTAAGGATGGATTTTGATGTTAATGTACCCACTAGGGGCAGTAGCGTTTCTTATTAGATGTTGATGTGCAACTTGAGCTTTAAAAGAAGACAATCTTTTTATGTGCCACATTTTACTTTTTTTTTTTTTTTTTTTAATATATAGTTTTGCTCATGTTGTACATACTCAGGTGCGACTTGTACAGTATATATTGAAATTAGAGCTCAGATTAGCACCCAAAATCCCCATTCTCTAATCATGTTTTTATTATTATTATTATTATTATGTTTTTGCCATTGGCAAATAATTTTGGTGTATTAACACCAGTGACCAGAAGGTGGCGGTAATGCACCAAAAGTGCTGCCAACCATTAAGAAGAAGAAGAAGAAGAAGAAGAAGAAGAAGAAGAAGAAGAAGAAGAAGAAGAAGAAGAAGGAGGAGGAGGAGAAAGAGAAGAAAAAGAAGAAGTAGTAGAAGAAGAAGAGGAGGAGAAGGAGGAGAAGAAGAAGACTAAGAAGGAGGAGGAGGAAGCTAAGAAGAAGAAGAAGAAGGAGAAGAAAAAGGAGGAGGAGGAGAAAGAGAAGAAAAAGAAGAAGAAGTAGAAGAAGAAGAGGAGGAGAAGGAGAAGAAGAAGAAGACTAAGAAGGAGGAGGAGGAGGCTAAGAAGAAGAAGAAGAAGAAGAAGAAGAAGGAGGAGGAGGAGAAAGAGAAGAAAAAGAAGAAGAAGAAGAAGAAGAAGAAGAAGAAGAAGAAGAAGAAGAAGAAGAAAAAGAAGAAGTAGTAGAAGAAGAAGAGGAGGAGAAGGAGGAGAAGAAGAAGACTAAGAAGGAGGAGGAGGAAGCTAAGAAGAAGAAGAAGAAGGAGAAGAAAAAGGAGGAGGAGGAGAAAGAGAAGAAAAAGAAGAAGAAGTAGAAGAAGAAGAGGAGGAGAAGGAGAAGAAGAAGAAGACTAAGAAGGAGGAGGAGGAGGCTAAAAAGAAGAAGAAGAAGAAGAAGAAGGAGGAGGAGGAGAAAGAGAAGAAAAAGAAGAAGAAGTAGAAGAAGAAGAGGAGGAGAAGGAGAAGAAGAAGAAGACTAAGAAGGAGGAGGAGGAGGCTAAGAAGAAGAAGAAGAAGAAGAAGAAGGAGGAGGAGGAGGAGAACGAGAAGAAAAAGAAGAAGTAGTAGAAGAAGAAGAAGAAGGAAAAGTAGAAGAAGTAAAAGAAGAAGAAGATCAACAAAGGGTGTGTCCGAACTCAACCGGGTTGATATAGACCACAATGCCTTGCGAGTACGAAAAACAAACAAACAAACATGGCGCGAGTGACGGTGCAAGCGCGAGAATCATAACGATGCATTAAATATATATTATGGAAATAATTAAAAAGTACAGTTTTAAAACATTTTCATAGAAGAAGAAGAAGTTGCAAATGTACTTTCACTGACAATGGCAACAAAATCGATTCTGATTGTTTTATTGAAAATAACAACTTGCTTCCACATATGCTGCAACTAATTTCCTGATCAATTTGTTTTACGGCTCACTCATCGACCAATATAGCCAATAAATGCTAAGGCTGCTGTGGCCTTGTTAGGATCACGACGACAGAACGAGCTAGCTTGCTATTATTAGCTTGGGCTGTTAGCGTCTGTAGTTAAGTCCAGTACATGAGTTAAGTCTTTTCATTCCGTCTCTATTCAGGCCTAAAATGCTTCATTAAATAAATAAAGTGGCAAAAATGGAGGCCGTTTAGCGATATATGGCAATAATAATCATTCTTGCCCTGTAGCCGCTGCTGGCCCAACTTGACACTTAATTACATTTCTTTCCCCGCACCTTCATCAGCGGCGCGAGTGCGAGCTTGTCGCACATGCTGATGCGGCGAGCGCGGCGCGTTTTTGTATGTTTACAAGGCGCACAGCTGACGCAATTCGCTTCAATCAAGCGGCTGTTGCAAAACACCCACGTGAGAAGGCTGCGCTAAATTAGCCCCCCCAAAAGCTGCGCTAGCTAGCTAGTACAGGCGTCACTGCTTCCCCTCGGAGAGAATACGAGACAAAGAGGAGTTAAAAAGAAAAAAGTTTGTTTTTTGACGAGTCACCACGTGTTTGAGGATAATGATTTCCCTACAAACAGGCTCAATAAATGTGAGTGGGCTACCATTGACTGGAATGAGTCATCGAATCGTGTCTAATCATCCACTTGGTTGCAATCCAGAATCCTCAAACGGAGTCGTTAAAGTCACATGTCAAAATGTCTGATTATTATTTTCTAACAATTGTGGTTTTCTCAACAAGCAGTCTTGTATTTATTTTTTTTTACAAATTTTTAAATACATGGCGGTCGTGACGTCCATATTGCTACTCGACAGAAATCCACCAGACTACATTTTCTTCTTCATCTCTTCACCTATGTACACCTTTAACATAGCGCCCCCTAGTGTTCACACTGATAAACACAAAACTGAAGTGCCGTGTGTTACAGGCAGAAATACAAGTCGTTGAATTTTACAGAAACATACGGAAGGAAAAACGTTTTAATTCATTTAATGACATGTAAGTACGACTCAGTCAGATAAAAAGTAGTAACAAATGAACCACTGCTTGCTCCGCCCCCTTCCACTGCGGGGTGTGCCGGCACCGTCGTGTCGTGTGCGTCTATGTTTATATTCCTGGATAGCCGCGTGACGTAATAGCTCCGCCCTTTCTGTTTCGGTTTCTCCGCATCTGTCCATCCTCACAAGGGTCGCGGGGGGTGCTGGAGCCTATCTCAGCCGGCTTTGGACACCCTGCCAGCCAATCGCAGCCGCCCGTAATAATCCTTCTGATTACGTTTCGAGCTTTACTTGACATATGTTGCAACCTGCTGCCGCTTTACCAGCAAATAAATTATTTTCTCCTTCCCTCCTAACAGACGCCTCCCTCCCTCTGCAGTTGAGTAAATAAACATCGCCCAGCCGCCATTTGTGGAAAAATACGGTAAAGTTGGTGCATCATCCTGCATCCAGAGGTGGGGTCACACAAGTTGAGTCACAGCAGGTGCTGATGATGAAATATATATATATATATATATATATATATATATATATATATATATATATATATATATATATATATATATATATATATATATATATATATATATATATATATGAAATAAGGAATTGTGGCAGAGTGCTGCAGCTTCCTCATTTTTTTCCCCCATTTCTTTTTTTTTTTTTTTTTTGGGGGGGGGGGGGGGTCCCTCAATGCTGCAGTGCACACTTCTAACATCTAACTAACATCTCATTCTAACATCCTCTCACACATGTGCTATTATGAAAACTACGATGAATCGGTTCAAATGGAGGTCTTTTTTTTTTTTTTTTTTTTACTTTTTTTTTTTTTTTTGTGGACAAACCTGCCTCAGATGAACATCATGTGGGTCATCGTCAACATGACGTCCTACTAGTTTTTTTGTTTTTTGGGTTTTTTTTTTTGGGGGGGGGGGGGGTCTATGTGCACATACAGCAACACAAATTGAGGAGTCTGCCAAGCTGCAGACTGCGGTGCGTTCATTAACAGATCAGCCACACACACACACACATGCATCATCACTCTGACTGCACTGGCTATCGGGGGGGCTGAAGAGGAAGGGGTGAGGGGCGGGGGGGGGGCAAAATGGACGCCCGGCAGCACACAAATCACATAATTGAGACCTCGAGAAATTGTCGATTGCGGCACATAGGAGAAATAATAAACATGAGTGGACGCGTGGTAGACGACGTTGAGGTCGAAGAGGGTTGCTCCCAATGAGCTATTATAAGGACCTCATTTGCATAATAGACGCTGCTAATTATAGTCCCCGCGCTATAGTAAATAGTCCCAAAATGATGTCATCCGGCGAAGTTGGAGCGCGTCAACGTGGACGAGCTGCAGTTGCAAATATCGGCCGCACGTTTCCAACAGCGAATCATCACATCGCGCGTATACGGACGCAAATTGAGAGTCAAACACAAACAAAACAAACAAAACGTTTGCAAATCGCGCGCGTCGAAAAGAAAAAAAAATGGATCGGGCGTTTACCTGCAGGCTGCTGCGGGATGTCAGAGCTCCTCTCGGCGCGGCGCACTCCACAAGAGGATGGGAGGAGATGATGATGATGATGATGATGATGATGATGATGGTGGTGATGAGGAGGATGGTGGAGGCAAGGAGGAGTGCATGGGGAGGGGGTGTGGGGAGCGCACGCTGAGTGGAAAAGCTTGATAGCGATCCGATGCAACTGTGTAATAAAACAAAAAGGTTTCAGTTCAGATCATTAGGAAGTAGATTCCAATGTTATTTTAAAGCAAGCAGCCAGTGGTTGGGGGCGGGGTTACGAGAGGGGCGGTCAAACTGTGACGCGTCACTGACTGAGCACGGATTCTTTTGCCGCATGTCATAAAAATTGTTGTTCATCCAAGTCAATACAACTGACAACATTAAGAGTAAAATTGTACTTAAAAGACGAATAACGACATGCTTAAAAATATGTTAGTTGAAGACATTTTCAGCATGCACAGCCAATGCACGTTTGGATTAAGTAAATTCAAAGGACATTATATGACTATATGTAAAAAGTAAAAATGTTGTACTTATATTGGATTAAAAAAAAAACAATAATTAAACTGCATGGCTAACTATGAGCGACCTGTTTTCTGGGTTTGGCCATGTGATGTTTGCAAGCTGAGCTGTGATTGGTCATTAAGTGAGCAATGTGATGTCATTTTCAGTTGACAGCAAGTGACAAAATGGCCGCCGCCTCAGATGGATAAAAATCTGTGGATTTTGCAGCTTATAGCATGTGTGTCTTGTTTGACAGCACGGTTCTGTTTTTTTTTTTGTTTTTTTTGTTTTTTTATGCTCAGTTTGAATCGGATGTTTTTAAAAAAAATTTTTTTTAATTAATAATAAAACAAATAAAAACAAAACACAACACAATATTCATCAAAAAAAATGTGTTCAGACTAGTGAGTGCATGGAGCATATCAAAAGGACATTTTTGACTTGACTTTGTTTATGTTTCCAAAATACAAGACTTGCTTAGTTCATTAGCCAACATTCGAATTGTTAACATCGTTAATATCTAAATGTCACTCAGATAGAGCGCAGAACTCACAAGTCAAATGGGTAACAATTAAATTCAAAACTACAGTAGCATATTGCTGCCTTTGCTGCGTTGTTTTGTGTTTTTCATACGTTTGTTAGCGAACAAGCTAGCGTTAGCTAAATCTAAGATAGCATATTGCTGCCTTTGCTGCATTGTTTTGTGTTTTTAGCGAACAAGCTAGCGTTAGCTAAATCTACGGTAGCATAGCTGCCTTTGCTGCGTTGTTTTGTGTTTTTCATACGTTTGTTAGCAAACAAGCTAGCGTTAGCTAAATCCACGGTAGCATAGCTGCCTTTGCTGCGTTGTTTTGTTTTTCATACGTTTGTTAGGGAACAAGCTAGCGTTAGCTAAATCTACAGTAGCATATTGCTGCCTTTGCTGCATTGTTTTGTGTTCTTCATACATTTGTTCGCGAACAAGCTAGCGTTAGCTAAATCTACGGTAGCATAGCTGCCTTTGCTGCGTTGTTTTGTGTTTTTCATACGTTTGTTAGAGAACAAGCTAGCGTTAGCTAAATCTACGGCAGCATAGCTGCCTTTGCTGCATTGTTTGGTGTTTTTAGCAAACAAGCTAGTGTTAGCTAAATCTACGGTAGCATAGCTGCCTTTGCTGCGTTGTTTTGTGTTTTTCATAAGTTTGTTAGCAAACAAGCTAGCGTTAGCTAAATCTACTGTAGCATATTGCTGCCTTTGCTGCGTTGTTTTGTGTTTTTCATACGTTTGTTAGGGAACAAGCTAGCGTTAGCTAAATCTAAGATAGTATATTGCTGCCTTTGCTGCATTGTTTTGTGTTTTTAGCTAACAAGCTTGCGTTAGCTAAATCTACAGTAGCATAGCTGCCTTTGCTGCGTTGTTTTGTGTTTTTCATACGTTTGTTAGCAAACAAGCTAGCGTTAGCTAAATCTACGGTAGCATAGCTGCCTTTGCTGCGTTGTTTTGTGTTTTTCATACGTTTGTTAGGGAACAAGCTAGCGTTAGCTAAATCTACAGTAGCATATTGCTGCCTTTGCTGCATTGTTTTGTGTTCTTCATACATTTGTTCGCGAACAAGCTAGCGTTAGCTAAATCTAAGGTAGCATAGCTGCCTTTGCTGCGTTGTTTTGTGTTTTTCATACGTTTGTTAGAGAACAAGCTAGCGTTAGCTAAATCTACGGCAGCATAGCTGCCTTTGCTGCATTGTTTGGTGTTTTTAGCGAACAAGCTAGTGTTAGCTAAATCTACGGTAGCATAGCTGCCTTTGCTGCGTTGTTTTGTGTTTTTCATAAGTTTGTTAGCAAACAAGCTAGCGTTAGCTAAATCTACTGTAGCATATTGCTGCCTTTGCTGCGTTGTTTTGTGTTTTTCATAATTTTGTTAGCGAACAAGCGAGCGTTAGCTAAATCTATTGTAGCATATTGCTGCCTTTGCTGCGTTGTTTTGTGTTTTTCATAATTTTGTTAGCGAACAAGCTAGCGTTAGCAAAATCTACGGGAGCATAGCTGCCTTTGCTGCATTGTTTTGTGTTTTTCACAAGTTTATTAGCGAACAAGCTAGCGTTAGCTACATCATATGGCAAGGCAGCTTTATTTATTTAGCAATGTAACGCATTTCAAAGACAAGTAACTCAGTGTACTTTACATAATTAAAAGTACATTTGAATACAAAAGAACGAAATACTTCTTTAAATTACAGAAATAATGATAGCTTGCAAAAACAACTTATAATGCAAGAAGAACGCATTAAAAAAATGTATTTAAATAGATTAAAAGACAGAGAAAGCTAATAGTACTTGCTGTAGCTGTACTGCTACTACTAGCAGAAATAACGACATCGCATCACTGCTGTTAGTGACACACATGAGCAGCTGCGTGTGTCTTTGTGGGCGTGCAAATCAACAATCAATAGTGACATATCAATATAGACTTCTCTCACCAGCATTCCGTCTAATGACTAATGTCACCCTATGAACCTACAAAAAAAAAAAAGATGAGCCACTTGCTGAGCGGCTGCAGGAAACGCACACGCAAAACAGCAGACAATGACCTTCAATCGCTTTAAAATGGCTTTGCTGCCCAACATGAACACGCTGGGGTTTTTTTTTTTTTTTTTGGGTGGGGGGTGCCACAGCGAGCTAATTCAGAGTGACAGCTCTTTCATGCAGTAATGGCGATGGTGAAAAGAGAGATCCACTCAACTCCGCATTACACACAGAGATAAAGGTGCATTATGATGTAAAAAAAAAAAAAAAAAGTAGTCACATGTCACAATTATGTCGCCCATTTGTTTAGCATTCACACAAAACAGGATAGCAATGGTGGGGAACATTTTCTCATCTGTTACCAGTTGGTGGGTTATTAACAACTGTTTTTTTGTTTGTTTTGTTTTTAAAGCCATAAAAGGTTCCCAACTGCTGCACTCGAACAGTCAACTCACCTTCTACACCACTTTAGTGAGCAACTTTCATATTATTGTTTCATTAGTAAGTTAAGTTCTATTATGTCTATTCTATTCTATTATGATCACATTTCTGTTTCAGTTGAGTTGTTCCGGTTTCAAATCACATTTTTTTTTTTACTTCAATTTTTGTATATGACAAATACGTGCCATTTGACCAGGGGTGTGTAGACTTTTTATACCCACCGTATTGATTTCGGCTGCTTATTAAAGAGAAGAAGGCGCACAAAGATTGAAGATTTATTGACGTTTAGCTGCAGAAGGTGTTGTCGCCACTCACCTTTTCATGTCATGTAACATCGGCATAGTACAGCATCATTTAGGCCATAAAAGCAGTTTTTTTTTTTTTTTTGTAAATGTCAAGAAGACAATGCATAAGCAAGCACAGCTACAAAATTTTACAGAATGTTGTCTGCGGGAAAGGAAAGTGGGGCGGAAAAAAAAAAGAAAAAAGGATTTGACGAGGCACTGAATGGTTATCAAAATGTTTTGAGACGTTCCAAATGAAAATGGATTTGTACAACGGAGGGAAGATGTCAGATCGAATCCGCATGCAAAATGATGACGGTGGACTTTTAAGCGCTAAGAGACCAAAAGCAGAACTTTTGTCTGGTGAAAGCTCAAATGGCTTGTAACTCGTGTGACGGCATGCATGAAAAGATCCGGAAGGCTCTGAGATGAAGGGTTAAGTGATGATGATGATGATATTTCTGTGATGTCTTTCGTTTTTTTTTTTTTGTTCACATGACCACACATCTTCTGCTGTCTTTCAATAACATCACAGTGATAATAAATTAAACGCATTTCAGAGATGACAAAATGTCTAATGATGTGTCTTCAAGAAAAAATGTCAGAAGCAGATTTTTTGCAGAAATAATTTTGATGTTCGAAGGGCATCCTAAACTATTTCCATAATAGTGACACTATTTGTTTATTAAAGTCCCTGTAGAGTGAAAAGAAATGTCTCAAATTTTAAGTCATTTGCTCCCAAAGACGTATTTATACGTTTTTTTTAATGTTCTAAGTGTCCCAAAGACGTATTTATACGTTTGTTTGACGCATAGTGATGGAGGGATGATTCACGCAAAAAAAAAAAAAGTTTAACACGACTTTTCCACAATTGAGTGCTACATATCTTTGCGTGTTTTCAGCAATTGTCTTCAAACGTGTAATACATTTAAAAACAAATCTCTAAATTCACTTTACAGGGTCTTTAAAAAAAAAAAAAAAAAAAAAAAAAATCAAATTCAGTGTAAACGTCAAAAAGCTATCACAATTGAAAATAAGGATGACCGTTAGTTGTCATTTCCACATTAAATAACATAACAGCTTCCGCTTAGGATTGGAACGGCATTTTTTTTTGTGTGTGTGTTTATCAAAACCAACTTGTGCATAATATCATAAACTTCTCTTTGTACAAAACTTGGTAAGCTTCCCTTCAAAAAAAGTTTTTTTTTGTTTCGCTACATGCTTCATGAGTAAGGTCGTTATAATAAGCGCGAGTCTACCCTGTGCTTCCATTTGTGCAGACGACCGTCAGAGAGCGACGTTGCTACCGTCGCTCTCATCTCACCAGGATGTACAAACAAACAAACAAATCATTAGAATAATTAAACATTTTTCTAGTTTAGTTGAAAACAATAATGAAATAAAAAAATTAGAGTGTAGTACAGGCAGGGAGTCCTCGGTTTAAGTTCCTTTTCTATTCCGACTATCAACCCAAATTTGATCCCAACATAATCAATCAGCACGCTACAAGAGTGCAGTTACGGAAACGCGCAATTGACAATGTGAAGTAAACATTTTTCACTTTTCAAATGTTTACTTCACATTGGCAGTTCCACACTTCTGCAAGTAGTAAATATTTGTCAAAAAAAATAAAAAATCATTCTTATGCAGCTACATAAGCCACAAAAAAAAAAAAGTGCTACATGAAATGTTTTATGTTATATTGTATATCATAAACCGAGGACGCCCGTCATGATATAAATAACATCACCAACTTGCTTTGAAAATTTCATGTTGAAGTTTCTTGTTGGCAAATGTGGCAAAACAGATTTGAGTCCAAATCAAATTTGACTAAATTTTGACACGTGATCCAATCGTGATTTCTCAAGTAATATTTGGTCAAAATGTTGCAAATTTGTTATATGCTCTTGAAAGAATATCTGCAATATTTTTGCTTGAGGGCTCCAAAGCGACTCCAAGACGCAGTGCACTAATTTGCCAGTAGAGGGCGTAAAAACGTCAGAATCAGCATTTTGCGGCAGCACATTTTAAACAGGACCGATTTTGTAACCTTGTACTGCATTGAGAGAATATTGATGATGTCATCACCAGCCTATTGCATAAGGCAAAAGCATCAGTCCTCCTTTGGCTTTTTCTTGTGTCCAAAAATCCCATTCTGATCTATACTACACAAAATCCCAGTGTGCAACTGCATATATGTACAATAACGTCAACAAATATACAAAACATAAATGATGATATTTCGGACGGTAATCCACTTGCATTTCCTTTCAAAACGGTGACAACATTCTCACGTACGATGTTCACCAGCTACTGTTATTGTTGACTAACGCTGAAAAATAATCCCACACGTCGCTACGGAAGTCCGACTGATAACGTAGGAAATTCTCGAGCATATTAAATCACATTCCAATTTTGTAGAAAGGTGCACGCGTCGTCCACAAATCGCTACGTGGAAAAGTTTGTGCGCCCTCTGCAGTCATGTGATCAACTTCCAGGAAATACTTTCCACCATTAATAAACATGCTCAACTTTGCCCTCTTTGTGATAATTTGGACGCTTTCTGCAAAACTTCGCTCGTCTTGTTCTTAAATCCTCACGTGGTCTGTAACGGCTGCCCTCCAAATGTAAATGACCAAAAAGGAGTCGATGCCTTTTTCCTAACAGGGGGAGGCGCTCATGTGCATGTGCGTGTGGTAGTGAGGGGGCGGCACGGGCGGAGGCGGCACGGCCATGGACAGGGCCTGGCCTTGGGGGTGCGGGGAGTGCGACCTGGGCAGGCTGTGGGTGGGGTACCCGGCAGGGGGCGGGGGGTTGGGGTAGCCCCCCCCGGAGGAGGAGCCGGACGGCGGGTTGCCGTGGCCGCCTTTCTGGCCGCCGCCGCTTTTGGGCGGGGGAGGCGGCGGCTGGTTGAGCTGGATGGAGATGTCGCTGGAGGCCTCCGACGTGCTGCGCCCGCGCTTGGGCGGGGGCCACGACGAGTCCGGGTGGAGGAACTGGCCGCTGTAGTCGCTGCTGTCGGACAGGCGGGGGCGGTAGAGCGCCGGGTGGGGGCGGTACATCTCCTCTTCCGCGTAGCGCTTCATGAACAGGTAGACGGACAGCACACCGGCGCCCTAAGCACCCAAACACAAAGGTTAAAGGTTACAAACAGGCATTAGTGGGTCAATGGGCCATCTATCTATCTATCATTCCATCCATCCAGTAATCCAACAAAGGTCAAAGGTCACACAGGCAGTAGTGGGTCAATCTGCTATCTATCTATCTATCGTTCCACCCATCCATCCATCAAAGGTCAAAGGTCACACACAGGCATTAGTGGGTCTATCTATCGTTCCACCCATCCATCCATCCATCCATCCATCAAAGGTCAAAGGTCACACACAGGCATTAGTGGGTCTATCTATCTATCTATCTATCTAGTCATCCATGCTGCTAGCTACCCTGCTAGCTGTTTTTAGCTATCTAGCTAGCTATCTACCTAGTTAGCAAGCTTCCTAGAATGAATTATACCGAAATGAAATTTGTATTAATTATGATTTTTATTATTATTAGGCCTATCAGTAGTAGTGGTAGCAGTAATAGTAGAAGCAGTATGAGCCTAAGAAGTAGTAGCAGTGGTCGAAATAATACCAGAGGTAATTGAGAGGTGTGCTAAACTGCAGTTAGCCGTGACCCTCCTTATTTGAAATGTTTAATATTATTTGATTTTGTGGTGGGTGAGGGGCAAATATGGCCCCCAAACAATATAATTGTGTAATTATTTCATATATTCTGACACTCCGATTCTCCCGCAGGCTTTGGGAATCCCTGAATTAAAGTGTTGCTGCTCTTCCCAGTGGGCAAGTTGCTACATTACAGCTTAACCATTAAACCCTTCGATACCTTGGCAACAAAAAAAATAAAAGATTTATATATATTCATTTGTATTTTTGAAACAGCCCCAGTATTGATTCTGATATGTTGTGCTGGTGCACCTTTCGAACCAACATAAAACAGCTCTGCAAATGAGATTGCCTCAAAGCTTTAAACGGCTCTGTACATGTTTTATGACTTTATGACAGAAGAGTACAGAAGATGCAGTAAATGTGATTGAAAAGGGGAGAAATTAAGAATGAGGAGATGAGGAGGAGAAGGACGATGCTGAACTGTACACTGCACCAAACAGTATGCGGATAAAAGGAGTGGAGGGAGGGAAGTCGTCGTTGGGAAGAGCAAAGAATGCACATGAAATTGCACCAAGCCTCCACACACACACGCACACATGAATGGATGTGTTCTTATTTATTTTTTTTACTATTGGTTGGCTATTTCCCGCTTATAGCATTAGTGCTAAGATTGCTTTTGATTGCTGTAAATTATTAGTGTTTGATTAATAAACTTCAGTTCTGTCTCCCTTTGTTGTTGTTCACGTTTTTTGGATGGGTTGTGCCTGTTTAATTTTGTTGCTCTCACTCTCTGCATGTGCAATGACAATAAAATATTTATTCTATCCATTCCATTTTATGCTGATTTTTTTTTCACTTTTTCCCCCAATATTTTTGTATTTTGTGGAAAATGTATATTGAATATTTATTATTGTTTTTGGAAGAATTTTCAGGGGTTTGTAAATTTTCTCTTTCCTACCAAATGCATTTCAATGGGTGTCAATTTTTGCTATTAGCGGGCCGGGTCCTTATCCCTCATGAACGGTGGAGGTTGAGTGTACAGTACTATTGATGCTTATTAAATGCAGTTATAATGCAATTATATTTTTCATTTTATTTTTATTATTATTATTAATTCAATCTCTGGTGTAATAACCTTATTTATTGATTGATTGAATTATTTTTTATTCTTATTGCTGCTGGACATGTACATTTCCCAAAGGGATCACTAAAGTCAAGTCGAAGTCTAAGTCCAAGTGACAGTGGTGGTATTGAGAGCCAGGTCACATCGAGTCTGTCCCCCCTTTTTTGGCCCGGGTACCAAATCCCCAGCAACGCTGCAGCAACGATGAATACGTTGGTTTCCTGCAAACGCGTTCCCAGACCGACCTCTTTGAGCAGGAAAGAGGAGGCGGCGAAGGCGAAGGACCACCCGTAGTGGTAGTTGAAGAACTGCTCGGGCTCCCTGGGCCGGTTCATCACCTCGTCATTGATGCTGGAGATGTAGAGCACCAGGCCCACCACCAGGCTCAGGCCTGCAACCGCCGCACGTCGCAAAGTTGACAGGCATGGCTGACACAACATGGCGTTTACATGAATGTTTACTTCGAAATATTTTTTTATTTTTGCTGCAAAATGAGGAACTCATGCTGCTTTCAGCACTGTTGACATTTTCAGTCAGGTCAAAATATGAAAATGAACAGTTAATACATTTGTTAAAGTAGCATGTCTACAAGAGCAGCTAAACAATTGAAATGATCCTAATTACTAGCTTATTATATTTATAAAGAAAAAAAAAACATCCAGTGATTGCAATGACCCCTTACATAGCTGCTATGACATCACAACTATTATTGCCCCATTTTATTTGATTTTTTTTGTCATCAGCGAAGCCTGAGATTTTGTTTGATGTTCCTGCGAGCACTGCAGTGCTGCAACACGTCAAGTGGAGCACAAGAGCTGCAATCTGCCACCATTCAGTGCGCAGACAACGGGAAGCGAGCGGGGCTGTGACCGCCACCTGCCGTTCAAACGGATGAACTACAATAATGCAGAAAAAAAAATCACATGACTCAACGAGATTACTGGCAAGGAGGTGAAGTAACGTCATCACTGTGGGGTGGTTTTGTTTTTTTAGTGCAACAGCAATAATTTTCATGTATGTAATGTATTTCATCTCATCATTACAATCTGGATATTTATTTGATTTTTGGTCACAATCATGACTATATATATTTTTTTTAAACAATAACATATGAAAGCATTAGTCGTGTGTTATTTTTTTTTTAAACAATTTTGCTATTGCATTGTGATTAATGATTAATTAATTAATTTACCATAATAATAATAAATATTAAGAAACAATAATTTAATTTAATAAACAGTTTAATAATAATAATTTAATAATTTAATGTAATTTAAATAATTTAAAATTTTAACGTAATAATAATTTAATAAATAATTAATTAATAATTAATGCTTAATTAAATCAAGTTACATTGCTGCTGTTGACAATTGAAGCTGATCCTTCAGACCAACTGAGCGGTTTGAGACCCCCCGCAATAGCTCGCCAAACAAATCTATCGATTTGGGAAAGGACCGATGTGAGCGAGTGGCACCTGAGAGGATGAAGAAGATCCCGGACACAAAGGCGAGGATGGTGCGCTGGGGCTGGATGTGTCCGATGTTGCTGATGACGAAGGCGGTGAAGACGAAGAGCAGCGACACCATCGGGAACGGCGTCGCTGTGCGCACCATCTCTGTGGAGGGCGCGCATTATTATTAACTCATTCACTCCCAGCCATTTTCATGTTCTATTGCTATCAAAACATGGAACCTACCAAAAAAAAAAAAAAAGTGTCTCTTCTTTCATCAGGGAAAAAAAAAAAAAAGTACCGTATATTTTTTTATCTGTTTTTATGTTTTGTAGCAATTAGCATTACAATTAGCTAAGTTTCATCATTATTCACAAACCTGTTGAAAATACTGGGGAAAAAGAGCTTGTTGCAACATGGACCTGGTTGATCTCTTATACTTTGCTGCCACCTGCTGGCCGTTTTTTTTTTTTTTTTTTCCCCCCCCCTTATTGTAATAAGTACCATCGCTTTAACTACCCGCTTCAGGTCAGAAACTGCATCAAAGCCTTCATACAAAAACTCTAGCATACAAAAACCTAAAAAACGTATAAATACGTTTTTGGGAGTGAATGAGTTAAAGGAGAAGTAGTAGTAGTAGTATGCAACGCTTTTATACATCTCTGCCAATGCTCACGTTTTCAAATGATTTATTTTCCTAGGAAAACATCAGTCACATCACTGGTGGTGAGCTACTTTGTATTTTTAGAACAGGCCTGTAGGTTACTCAGAAGGTCCTTGGGGGATACCTGGTGCTATTATTATTATTAATATTATTATTATTATTATTATCCATCCATCCATCCATTTTCTTGACCGCTTAATCCTCACAAGGGTCGTGGGGGGTGCTGGAGCCTATCTCAGCTGGCTTTGGAAAGTAGGCAGGGTACACCCTGGACTGGTTGCCAGTCAATCACAGTATTATTATTATTATTATTATTATTTATTTATTTATTTTTTTTACACAAAAATGGTCACTTGAGCATTCACTTGTATCCATATCCTTACCCTGCTTATTGTAGTCCAAAGGTTGCACTATTGTTGAGGGGAGGGGAAAAAAATTAACTAGTAAGACAAAATTGTTCTCCTAGTACGTTGAATTGAATTACTAGTGAGGACAAAATGTAGCACCGGTGCATGGATAAGGATATCGAGGATGTCGACTTTGCTCAAATGACATTCAAGTGTACAGGTGTCAAAACTTGATCCTCGAAGGCCACAGTATTGGAATAAAAAAAAATAATGTAAAAAAGGGGAGAGGAAGTGATATTTAATTAAATAAAGTAAAGTTTTCTTTCACTCAATAATTCTATTTAAGATCTCCTTGTAAATTGTACTTAGAATTTCCGAGTGAAAAAAACTTGATTTAATAAATATCACTCCCCATTTTCCAGTGAGTCCTGCATGCTTCAAATGTTTCCCTCCTCAAGCACAGCTAAATCAAATAATCAGGATCGGAATCAGGTTTCTGCAGATCTTGCTGATGTGCGTTTGAGGAGGGAAGCCTCTAAAACATGCAGCCCTCGAGGACGTCGAGGACGGGAAGTTGGCGCCTCACTGTTGGTTCCAGCAGCAGTACTTGCAATCCGCCAGCAGGGGTCCTTACAACTTAAAATGTACGGTTCGAGGCTTGCACTCACTGAGGATGTTTGCGGTGTTTTCAGTGGTGATCTCGATGTCAGGCTCTGTGAAGTACTCGGATGCTACACATCTCCCGTTTTCAGATCCTAAAAGGGGACACCAATAATAATCACAAGATGTAGTTATGTGATGCATCAAGTCAGAAAAACAGAACAGTGTGTGTGTGTTTTTTTTTTTTTTAGGAGGCATCCTCAACTAAACAGAAGAGCTTATGAACACAAACTTGATTTTAAATAAATAAATACATATAGAAATAAATACATATTTAAGGTAATAATTACGCCTTCGTTCCTCCCGACCGCCAGGTGGCGGTGTTGAAACCAGCACGGTGTTTCCCCCACGCCGGTTTCAGCACCGCCACCTGGCGGTCGTTCGGGACTCATAGAACCGTGTTTACATTCCTAACTGTCGTTTTTAAAATGTAGCTCATGTAACGCGAGGGTTATAAGATGAGAAAGCAGGATAGAGATGGAGAAGCCACTGCTGTTTACTCGTCACACGCAGCTACGGCGACAACACTTCCTGATATCTTATCAGCTAACCAACACTAACCAATCAGGAGCTAGCAAACTTTTAGGTAAATGCAAGCGAACGCGAACAGCAGATTCAACACGTCAATTTAGCTACTTGTATTTTTTTTTTAAAGTGTAAATAATAATTCTGTAAACAGAAATGTATAAATAAATATATATAAATATTTTATTTTAATTAATTTTATTTATTTTTGTTGGCCTGCCATTTTGTTGTCTGTGCCGCCCGCGCCTACCGGCCACGAAGCAGACCCTCCAGAGGCCCGAATGCAGAGCCATCTTGACCTCCATGCTCTGGTTGTGCTGCAGGATGACGCCCTCCACCATGATGAGCCAGTAGTCGGTGGACACGGCCACCCCCACCAGCAACAGCCCGCAGGCCCCGAACACTGTGGACAGGATGGTCAACGCGCGGCTGCTGCACGAACTCATCTGGAGGGCACACAGAGGGAGACTCGTGGATGCGCGCATGCGCGTGAGTGCAGCGCGTTTATTTGGAGTGGGTCACGTAAGGGAAGTTGTTCGGATTGTAGGGGGGTTTAAAAAAAAAAAAAGAACAGGCACACTTGGATGCACACGGCCGCTGGCCATCCTCCTGTCTCGCCTTGTTACCGCTAAAAAATGAAGTCATCACACATCCTCCTCGACCAATCCTGTTAAAGGTTAGCGTCAAGCCAACACATGACCACTTCATGCTCACGCACTTCAAAAGAAAAACGCACGCGCGCGCGTGCGCACGGGCTGTCGAGAGCATGCTGTCTGTTTACATTTAGCGAGCGGCTGGATGTGCAATCGGGCAAACATCTGCTCCGTGTCAGCTTTACTCATTTTGCGTTTTGATGGAGTTGATTACGTCATCGGGCGAGCAAGCAAATGCTCTCAAGATGTCTCAGCAAAAAGGCTGTTTGCAACATTTTCATGCTCATTTTTTTAAATTAGGCTCACAATTCATTCATTCATGTAAAATTTCACCAAGTGATAAAATAGGCCACAAACATCACATTAGTGCTACGATAGCTGAGAAATTGAAAAGGTTTTCCAAAACCACGATTGTAGGCAACTGACATTTTCTGTCAGCTTTCAAAAAATAGAAAGTATGTTTTTGTATCTATGTGACTATTTCGCCAGAGAACACATACTATATAGTGTATACAATATTACATTTTTTTGTCTTGACTAATGATTCAATTTCATTTAATTGGTACAATAATAATAATAATAATAAAAAAATATAAATACAGTATCTATTTTAGCAACATATAGCGGCAAGCAGAACAATTACATGTGCCTCCACTGGATGGCAGAAGGTCAAAAGGTTAACCTATGTAAGCACATATTGCTATACATACAATGGCATCATTGCTTTGATAGAGCAAATACTTTTAAGTATTAACTTAGTACTAAGTGGTATTATGTTGTTATTTTTTTATTTTATGTATTCATTTATTTATTTATTTATTCATTGTTATTTGTATTCATTATTTTTTTTTTTTCAATTAAGATAAGATCATTAGTATTTCTCAATAGATATGAATTTTATGTGGTGGCATGCCATGACATTTTCTAAAACGTTGCTAACGTGTGAAAAACACTTAAGTCCATTTTTGTCTTTTATTTTTATTTATTTTTTTATTTTTATTTATTATTAATTTTTTTTTATGTTTTTGGGACGAAATTGAATGTAGACATCCAAAAACCGTAAAAATTGGTAAAAGTGGACATTAAGTGTTTTTCCACATAGTGTCCAATCTACAAACATAAACGTGTGTGTTGTGGTGCGAATTTAATATCTGATTTTTACAGCAAGATGAGCCTGCGTGAGGTCCTTGTGCATCATGCACATAACCTGCAGCGACACATTGCAAAAATAGCAGCAACACACTCCACAAAACATGTGGGGGATGGAAGATTTCGCATTAAAAAAAAAAAAAGTTTCTTGCTATAATTACGGACACGGTAATTAAATGGATAGAACAAAAAATGCTGAATGACTTTTTACTCGATTCTCATGTCAAACAAACAATATTTCTAATCAGCCTGTGCTGTCTTGCAGTTTGCCGTTGTTGTGATAGCAACGCTCGGTTGTCAACAGAATAGTTGTGTTGTTCTTACACAAGTGGCCGAGTAATAAATCTGCTGCTGATGTTGCGGAGCTGCACAAACATTCAAACGCAAAGACGCCTTTAATCTTCCCGTCTGTACGTTGGCGCTGCGCTATTGTCTGCAAGTATGCCAGCCGTCTGTCGCTTTCTCACGCTGACAAACTCCACGCTAATGAAAGGAACAACACTTCTTGATCCAGACTGCAAAAACAAACAATTTCCTATGAATCGCCATACAGGTCAAAATATTTACTTCTCACGCACTTAAAAGAAACCCGAATGCACACTTTTTGGCTCTGTGTGAGAGATTTTTTTTTTTTGGCATGAGTAACAGTTTTTTAGTGTGTCGAGTTTTGTTGTTGTGGATGAGCAATATATATATATATTTTTTTTGGTGTGTGAGTGAGAATTGTTTTGGTGAATGTGAGAGCAGTTTTGTGTGAGAGAATTTTTTTGGTGATTCTGAGAGTCGTTTTTTCGAATGTAAGATATGTTTGGTGTTTGAGTGTGAGTGTTTGGGTGAGTGTGAGATTTTCATGAGCATTTTTGGGTGTTGGTGAGTGCGAGAGAGGTATTATGTTGAGTGTAAGAACTTTTTCGCGTGAGAGAGTTTTGTTGTGTTGAGGGTGAGAGCTTTTTGTGAACCAGTTTTGCCGTGTGTGAGAGATATTCAGTGTGAGAGATTTTGCGCACAAAGTTTTTCGTTATGTGTGAGAGGTTTAGGTAAGTGAGGTTTTGAGTAAGAGAGTTCTTTAGTTGAGTGTGAAAGTTTTTGGTATGTGAGTTGTTTGTTAGAGTTCAATTGGAATGCGAGAATGTGTGACAGATTTTTGTGTGTGTGAAAAGTCTTTTGGATGAGTGTGAGAGTTCTTTTGACGTGCAATAAAGTTTCATTGTTTTGTGTGAGAGTTTTCTTAGTGTGTGAGATTTTTGTTTAATGTAAGCCTTTGTTGTGTATGAGATGTTATGGCGCGTGTGAGAATGTTTTGACGTTATGTGAGAGGTCTTGTTAGTGTGAGAGTTTTCGTGGCAAGAGAATATTTTGTTAAGTGCGAAAGAGCTTTTGTTGAGTGTGGGAGATTTTTGTTGTTGATCAAAGTTGGTGTTTATAATTATAGTGCGTCTTTTTGGTTTGTGTGAGAGGTTTCTGGTGCGTGAGACTTTTTTTTTTTTTTTTTTTTTTAATGTGTAGCATTTCCGTCTGTATAAGAGGTGTTTAAATGGTGAGTTTTTTTGTGGCCTGCGATTTCATAAAGTCAAATTGCTTATGAAAAATACGTCAATTAAGTGTCGAGTTTGCAGTCGTATGAAGTTGACTTATTATTATTATTTCCTATTATTACTTTGTGTGTGTTAGAACAAAGCAGCGGCACTCTGCTAGCGAAGGCACCACATGAGAGAAGTTCACAGAGAGAGATGGCAAGTGCGAAGCGGGCAAAGTACTCACAAGAGTAGCTGATGCCAATGTCAAGGGTAGAGACTGAGAGAAAACCTCCTTTTGAGGCACAAAGGGGGGAGCCAATGAAAGGGGTTCGAAATCAAATCGATCAAACATCCAAAGTTCTGATTTGTACAAATGGCGCCCTTTTGCATGAGCTCGTGTCTCTCGTGAAGAAAGAGAGAGATGGAGCCACGTGACGGAGAAGCGAGAAAATGGCGGGATGGTGACCGGGAGGCGGCAAAACCGCAATAAACCACCACAACATCAGAATGAAGGTGGCAGTATTCCAAATAGTATTCCAAATCTTCTCGTTTTATTCGTTCAATCAATCGAATCCATTTATTTCACTCTTTAAAATAAAAGAAATGAAATAAAATAATATGAAATGAAATTGTTTTGTCTGCCCCTAATCAACACACACAAAAAGAGAATCAACACAAAATCAATGACAGCAAGCGGTCAAGACGCTTTTGGTGTTACAATGCTACCAAAGAATTGGAAAATAATTCAACTGCATGCCCTTTTGTTAAAATATATTTTTGCAGTAAATATGCTTTTATACATTAAAAAAAACAAACAAAAAACAAATAGATTGAGAAGATTTTGTGTTACAATCCAAATTGTTCCATAGACTGACACCTTGAGTTGAAACACATCGTTCTTTTTGTTTTGTTCTGTATTTAGGTTTATAGAAAATGTATATCCCTCTTAATTTATACCCACTTTCCCTTTTTTATAAATATAGTTTGCATATTAACTGGTAGAATTTCACGGTGGGCTTTATACAATATTTTAAGACGGTTAAACTCCATCAGTTCATTAAATTTTAAAAATCTTTAGTTGTATAAATAATGGATTAGTGTGGTCTCTGTATCCACAACCGCAAGCGGCACGAATAGCACGTTTCTGTCAACAAATGAGTATGAATCAATTCGTGCAAATGACTGGCACAAGACGGACTATTTTTCTTTTTAGCGCCACTGACACATCACTAGCTAGTTAACTAGCTAGATAGCTAGACTAGCAGAACAACAAGAAGACACTATAAATCGACAACAGCAACTGACGCAGCTATGAAAGACAAAAGCTAGCTATCTAGCTAGCTCGATTGCTATCTAATTAGCTAGCAATCTAATTAGCTGTATAGTGAAATAGCTAGCTAGCTAGCTAGCTAGCCAATAGACAAGCTCAACTCTTTTACATACAACGTTATCTTGGATCCTTTTGGCTCCAAAAACATCAAAACATTTAGTTTTTTATGTGCTCAAACCACCTAACCGATAGCGATGTCGAGATAAACCTGAAAGAGTCCAGATTGAGACTGAATTGAAACTAAGCCACTTTAATCTGTCGGACGTGTTAACATTGCACTCTTTAGGCCTTCTGAGACGAGGGCCCAGCACTCCCTGGCCCAGAAAGAAATGAGCCGGTTCGAATTGGATAGATTGGAGCCACATGAGGGAGGGACGAAAGAGTTTCAATCTCTGTCGTGTGTCACAATCTCCAGGCTGACATCATCGTAAGCTCTCCGGGGAAGACAGAAAGAGGCCATGATGGATAAAAAAAAAAAAAAGGGAGAGAGAGAGGCGAAGTATTAGCAGGAACAGAACTCACGACTTGCACAGGTTGGACACTATAGGTGATAATCCACAAGATATAGACCTGATAAAAACATATCGTTGTATAGTTTTACGTTTAAAATGCACTTAAACTTATTAAGACACACTTTTTAAATACTCTAAACATATTTCAACAACAACAACAACAACAAATATTGGATTGTATAGAAAATACCATATAGTAGTTTCTGTACAAGCATGTGCCTTTAAGAGGCGGGGCCTGCTTGGGTGTCATGTGACTTAAATCCTTGAGGGCATTACAGTAAGTATACTGTCAAAACTCATAAGACATAATCGCTTAAAAACATGATATAAGAGTGGAACATGGAACGCCATATATATATATATATATAAAATGTGGAGGACTTAGCGTTGACACAGGGGGAACACCTCGGCTCTAAGTCAATGGGAAATTCAATGAATTACTTTTCTGGTTTCCCTTAATTAATATACACCATGTTTTGTTGGATTTCAGTTCCGTTAAATAGGAAATTGTGTTCTTTGTATAGTATGGGCGTCGTTTTCTCGTCAAGTTGGAAATTTTAAACCTAAGCGCCCGCTTCCAAACGGCAAATATTCTGCTGCCACATGGCCATCGCATCAGAGATTTGAATTGGCCCGAAGCTAAGGTAGGGAAAGAGTAATTGGTTAGGTATGTTTGTTTTATAGGCGCATCGGTCCCCGTTGCATTCTCCGCTTATTATGCCCCTGCTTGTTCGCTCGCTCTCCCTTATTAATAGCGGCGTCGTTTGTTTTGGAGTAATGGGAGATGGTAGCGCTTGCTCCGCATCCAATCAGATGCCGTCGTGTTTGCTTTCCGATGCCCTGCATGCTGTGATTGATGCACTAACTAGCATTGGAATCCTACTTTATGGTCCTTGACTTTTGCATTTAGGAGAATCACCTTCGCTAGTTTCATCCGTTTATTTATGTATCTATTTATTTATCGCTTATGATTCACAGCTTGAGGTCCATGTAAAAGTTTTGTCTTCATGAGTAAAACAATTCAGCTCACTAGTAAAAACAAAACAAAAAACAAAACAAAAACAAAAACATTGATTTTTCCTAGTAACGTATTTTCCCCACTACTAGTGCCACTTTTGGCTGACGACTACACTAGTAACATGACTAGGCCCAGCAACTAGCTATGTGTCATGCACTAGTAGCTTTTTTATGGAGGATATACAGCTGCATGTACTAGTACACTATTTGATCTCATGACATCTGCGTGCTATACTAGTGAGGTCAGCTAGTAGAATTTTTAAACGTTATACTTGTAGTAGTAGCACACATTTTTGCCTTACTAGTGGCATGTAGTTGTCCTATTAGTGGGCAGTGATGTCATACAGTATAGTACAAGGCAAAAATAATAACGTATACAGAAAAAATCCTAGTAAGTTTTATTAGTGCACCCTAATCGTTCTACTAGTATACTGAATTGTTTTAGTAATGAGGACAACGAGCATGCTAGTAGTGCATGGATATGAAGAATAATGAACAAAATGCTGAAATGTCTTTTCGGTATTGTCTTATATTGACGTGTGGCGCCCATTTTGACTCAAATTGAAATGACCAACGGTCTTGCTGGTCATGTTGCAAAAAAATAAAAAATAAAAAAAATAAAATCCAATTTTCATCAATTACAGCCAAAAGCAACAATTTTTTGTTGTTGTCATTTTGCAGTTTTACTGCCAATTTAACAAAGACGTGTGCATTTAAAACAGGCACACAACATTGTGTTTAAGTCTGCTAGCCTAATGCTAATGCATAATGGGAAATGATGTAGAGGGGCTAACAAATCACATCTAAAAGACGGCGGTATAACACTTTAAGTCATGGATATTTAATAATAAACGGCGCAGCAATACATTTTCAGACAATATAACAATAGTACCAGGTATGCATTCTTTATCCTTTGCGAAGAGCAAAAATGTTAATGGAATTATAAGTAAAAAAAATAAATAAAAAAAATCTAAATTTGCTGCTATTCTGAGGCACGCTGGAATGGAATACTGTCTTTTTTTTTTTTTTTTTTTTAAATATGGAAATACATTTTGAGATACAAGTAGATGCACAATAAAGCCTGTCATTAAGAATATACAGTAAAAGCTTTTGCATAGTTCATTCATATACTGTGTCTTATGTTGGGACTGTTTTGCCCCGATGTCCCTTCATTTCTCAGCAATTTATTGTTATTATTATTATTATGGTTGTTGTTGTTTTGTTTAACAGCTAAACGTGGAAGTCAAAAACATGTCCTGCAAAAGTGCACGCTTGCACATGCGCAATGCACCACCATGGCAGCACGGACGTGCGCACACTGGAGGATCGGCTCCGAGTCCGAACCCAACAAACACCCCACCCCGGCAAGTGCACCCCCCCCCCCCCTCCCTTCCCCCCCTCGTACTCTCAGGCGGAGTTTGGCGCTCCTCAACACGGCGCGCGTACACGTGAGCGAATCGGCACAACACGTGCACGCGCTCATTTATGGTGCGCATGTTTGAACACAAACATGGGCGCCACGCTGCGTCGCGCGCACGCGCACATTTGATCAGTCAGGGTGGCAATGGCGTCATCGTGGGTCATTACTGCCCCAAAAATATATAAATAAACAAACAAACAAATACATAAATAAATAAAGGAGGAGAATTACTCACCCTGCCACCAGAGTCGTGCGCACACGTCAGCAAGCAAAGAGAGCACACGCGAACACACGCCAGGGAGATTTGGTGGCAATTTGGTGGTCTTCTTCTTCTTCTTCTTCTCCTTCTTCTTCTTTACTCCCTCGGCGCGTTCACCTCCAGCCCAGCCTCACATCCATCAGCCCTGTTTGGATCCATCCGGAGCGGGCACTGCGGTGTGGATGTGCTTCTGCCCGCCACTTCGGCTTCAAAAGTGTGTGCGTCGGTCTACGCATGTGTGTGCGCGAGAGAGAGAGAGAGAGAGAGAGAGAGTGAGAGAGGGAGTGAGAGAGTGAGTGTGCCAGTGAGAGAGGAGGAAAAAAGGAAGCTTGTGTGTCCTTCATTAATGATCGCCTATCAAATTGTGTAATAGTGCACCACTTTTTAACTATTAGCCCAATCAAGTTCAATAAAGAGGTCGTTCGTTCGTGTGTTCGCGTGAAGATGCGAGATGGTGCCAAACTCCACGTGACCCAAAGACAAAGTGAACTAAAGTGGCCGCATGAGCTCGTCGTCATGCTTGTGACTCACTCGACGACGTCAACGTGATGGCGGTTGTCAATCAGCGTCTTACGCTCCTTCTTTAAACCTATTAAACATGCTTCATGTTATCATTCGAACTTGTTTTTAAGATGTGAAAACGTTAAGAGACCACACACACGATTAAGGGGAAACATAAACAAATAAATGTGTGTGGTTTACTCGACAGAGCCAAAACAGCACCATTTAATAACAATGGCAGTTGTAGTACCAAGACTGACCTGTGGGAGGCAGTGTGGTCGCATAGACTGCAGGGCGAATATGAAGAAGACTTTCTGTTTCTTTTTTTACAGCCTCCATTAATTCCCCGAAAACTCACCTATATACTGTCGTGACGCTTTCGAAAAAGCTGCAATATGCCAGAAGAGGGCGCCAAAGTGAGGTCTAATACAGCGGGAAAAGTCTAAAAACGTTTATGTTGCCTACGGATGCCACAGGATGGCGCCAAATGAGTTCCTGGGCACCAACATGACACAAAGCAACGTTTTCACATTGGAGATGGCTTTCGCCCGAGCGTAAATCCTTTTCTTCTTTTCTCATCTTTTCCATCACCGTCCTTCCTCACTTTCTACTTCTTTCTTTCTTTTTCTCTCTTTTTCTCACTTCTGTCAGTCTGCCCTTCCTTTCTTCTGTCTTTATGCTGCATTCGAGGATGGTCAGAAGTCGGAAATATCCGAATTGTAACTTCCCAGTTCCGACCTCAAAGCGTTCGAGGTGAAAGTAAAACAACCAAAATGGCGGATAGTGATAAATTGTATTTTATTTTGGTCCTCAAAACTCAATTTGACCTCCAGAAAACGTACCTTTTTTGCAATTTTGCTTCATTTATTGTTTTAATCTCATTTGACAAGCATTCCATACAGTTAAAAAGCTCGTTTTATACTCGAGTAAATTGTGTTTTGCCAGTCAGAGTGACGCCACATTGTAGTCCGCCGGTGAAGTCGGGGTCCTTTTTTTAAAAATTCCGACTTCACAAGTGGAATTTCCGAGTACAAGGGGGCGTTCCCGTATACACTTCCTGGTTTGAACTCGTAAATATCCGACTTCCGACCATCCTCGAATGCAGCATTACGCTCCCTGCTGATGTCCTTGTCTTCTTTTCCCTTCATTATCCTTTTTCTCACTCTTCTTTCTACGTGCTGAATTCCTTTTTTTTTTTTTGGTGCTTTCCACCCACTCCTTTTTTGTAATCCTTTTTTTTTTTCCTCTTTCTTTGAATCTGCCCCACTTCCTTCACGTCTTCCCTCATTTTGTTCTAGTCTGTTGTTGTGTCTTTTCTGTCCTCTTGTCTGCTCCTGAAATTTTTCTTCCTTCCTGTCTTTCTTCGCTGCTTTTCTACGTTGCTTCCTTTTTGTCATCTTCCATCATTTTCTTTTGCATTATTTCCTCGACTCCTTCTTTCTTTCGTCACTGCCATGTTCCTTCTTTCAGTCTTCCATGTGTCTCTTGCCTTCCGGTTTGTTACCCAATCATCTTCTGTCCCTTCCTTCATCACCTCGTTTTCATTATTTCTGTCCATCTTCTCACCGGTCTTAACGTGTCCTTCCTTCCCACCTCTTCTCTTCGTTTCAGTCCTTCTTTTCTCTTCCTCGCCGTGTCAGAGGTCCCGAGAGGTCGCGGTCTATATTTAGAGCGCACTTGAGAGAATCGTCTCTTTTTTTTTTTTTTTTAACAACAATATCAAGAGTCGGCGGCGCCCTCTGACCTCAGGGCACGGATTGTCACGACGAGGGGGAGGAAGGGCGGGATAGAAATAGAAGAAGAGGGATGAAAATGGCGTCACGGATGACAGTGAGCGATGAGCTGCATGGGAGGGAGATGGGGGGGGGGGCATGGCCTAGCTGCAGCGCATGTCAACGCCGCCGGGTTCAAGTCTCCAGTGTGTGTCATTCATTCTGGAGCATCATTCACTCTTTGGATGATGCGAAAGTGTCAGTCGCGGGGCCGTGATGGACGCTTTTGTTTTCTGGAGCGCTTATCTTCACGAGTAGGGCTGAAAATGAAAAATGAGCCAATTGAGACTTTGTATTGCGATTTAAAATGCGATTGCACAGTACGCCCCTTTTGTTGCCAAAGTCTGTTAGTTCCAGAATGTACAGTAGACTACAGCACATGCCTACATGGCGGCCATGTTGGCAGGAGCAATGTTCCATCAAATCTAATGGACATTAGCTTAGCATTAGCATAGGCACACGGCTCAAAAAGAGTGCATTGTAGCTACATATCTGCATTTATGGCTGTTGGTTACTTGAGCGAATTCTTGCCCTGAGTGTGCACCAGAGGTGTCCAAACTGTGGCCCGGGGGCCGTTTGTGCCCCACCAACCATTATTCAGTGGCTCGCGGCATATGATAAAAAAAAAAAAACACAACTATTTGTACAGTTGGTGGAGACTACCGCTACTAGTATTGAATTCATTTGAGATTTTCTATGAAAAGATACAATTGAACAACTTACAAGAAAAATGGGAACATTTATCTTCCCAACACAGAGGTGAATAGTTGGTAGTTCATTTTTAGACACAAAAATTGTTTCTCCGAATTGTGAACCTATTAGATTCATTAATTTACTGCTTTAAAAATATTGTTTAAAAATATTTATCTCATCTCATTTTACAATACACATTTTGAAACTAACTGTAATATATAAACAATAGACAATTGCTTGACTGATTATGGCACAATTTAATGAACTAAAGTTGAACATTTTTAAAGCGGCCCTTGCATCCTTCCATTTTTCTGGATGTGGCCCTCAGAGGAAAAAGGTGACGGACATGATGCCGTTTTGTTCACAAATCGGAGACACGAGAGTTCTTTGGACTGATGTTTTACTGTGAGGCCTTGCTTTTTTTTTTTTTTTTTTTTTTTACCACAGACAGCGTAGAACTGGTGAGACAAATGTACAATGAAACAAACTTAGCTTTACAAAACAGAAAACATAAAATACAAATAAAACACATACGTACCACTTTGGCCTGCTAGTGAACAAACGGGTAATTATTCAACTTAATTAGCTTCACTTAAGCTCTGCAACTGTCGCGACGTCGAGCTGCTGAGGCTACTGCCTAGCTATGCTAACGAAAACAGGAAATGACCTAATCGTGCTCTAAAAAGTCAAACATCAAAATCTCCCATTTTAATTTACTCGCAAACTAATTATTAATGAGTATGTAGTCCTACTAAGCATACAAAAATAATAGGAAAATAAAAAACAATGCACCTAAACAAAATAAGTTTGCGCACCATCGTAACCTTCGATGACAATTACTGAAACACCAGCTCCTCCTACTGGCGAAACACAAAACCGCAACCGCTTCAACCGTTACAGACATGAAACAGCTTTTCATACTGGGGCACCAAACCAGGAATCAAACACAGAACCTTCCGCCACAGTGCTGCCTGTATTGTAGTCTTATCAACAGATAAAAAAAAAAAAAAGTAACAATACCTTTTGACAGGATGATTAAAAAGCCACACGCACAAAAAAGAAGCCTGTGAAGAGACACGAAGGACGAAGGAGCGATGAAGGGCAGATACAGTACAAGCACAGGACAGGACAGGACGTGACGTGACGGGACGGGACGCGAGCCCGGGAAAAGCAGACAAAGCGAGAAGAGGGAGAACTTGATGAGATTTTAATGTGAAGGTCAACTTGTTCGAATCTCGGAGGGGGTATTAAGTCCCATCAGCGTTGCGGAGTGTGGGAACGTAAGATGCCCGAGAGAGGCTTTTGCTGCTTTGGCAAGTACAGCACGACAGTAAATACGAGGGGTCAGCAGCTTCTCTCTCTCTTTTTTTGCGCATATGTGCGAAAGTGGGAGGCGGCGCGTCAGTTGACAGAGACACGATAAGGCGAGAAGCTGTTTAGTTTGGCCGCAGCTCTTTATTCTTCTTCACGTTTCCATTGACCACTTTTGTTTTTTCCTCCCATCACAATCAACACACATAATATATACACACAAGTCACTAGCTAAACCATTGGGATTGTTTGCGCTATCTTTAAAAAAAAAAAAAAAAAAAAAAGATCCGATCAGTATGGCATCATTTAAGCTGGGCTCACTGAGGAAATAATCAGGAAGGCGACAGTTTGATGTGCCAAGTGCCAGATAAGAGCGACAATTGGTGATAATCGGAGCTGCAGGGAAAGCCGCTTGAGCATTTACTTGCCATCCTTGAGATCAGTGCCGCCGCTGCACTATTTGTTATCATTAAGACACTTCAGCACACGAAGATACTGCCGTGCATTAGTGTATGACATTTTTGCACACTAGTAAGATAATTTTTTATTTATTTTTTACTAGTGAGGCACTGATGCCTACTATTAAGTGACGTTACTTTTGTGACCAGTGCAAGGTCCAAAGTGGCATGAGTAGTAGAAACAATGCAACCGAAAGATAAACATTCTACAGTTCTACTTGCAAAAGTATTAGCACCCCTGAACATTTGAAACCTTTTGCCATATTTCAGCCTTTGGAAAAAAAGATTTTTTGTTTGTTTTGGATGAATCTACATCAAGTGGGACACAATCACAAAGTGGAACAAAATCGATACAATATTTTAAACTTTATTATTATTATTATTATTATTATTTTAACAATAACTGGAAAGTAGGATGTGCTCGATTATTCACCCCCTTTTCTCTCAGTGCAGGCAACTGACTCCAGAAATTGTTGAACTAAATGAGTGACGATGATAATGATGATAAATAGAATCCATCTGTGTGTAATAAATCTCAGTATAAATGAATAGGGATGTAACAATAATAATAATTATTATTATTGAATTAATTAATTAATTAATTATTAAAATATTGTGGGGAGGTTGGCGATATTTAAAAAAGGTCACAATATCGTAAAAAAAAGAAAAGAAAAAACAGCTCATACTAAAAAAAAAAAAAAAACACAATAATGAGCTTTTGTACATAACAACAATGTGATATTGTTATATTATTATGTTATGTTATGTTAATGCACGTGCACATTGAGTTACTCCACATATCGACTTGCTTCACAGGCATATTACGTTCCCCTTCATCTGACAATTAGTGTAGATTTTAAACATAGAAGGGCCAAAACATCCCTAATGAAAATTTAATTGCACTAAGAAACTAGCCACCAGAGGGTGCTAGAAGTGCACAAACGGACATCAACATGACTTTTTTTTTTTTTTTAACAGATGTGTCGCATTTAAATATCGTGACCATGACGACGACAATATATTGTAGCAGTTTTAATATCACGATATCGCGCTTATCATTACATCCCTATAAATGAATCTGGTCTGTGACCGTCTCACAGGTCTGTCAAAAGAATATTGGGGGAGCAAACAACATCACGAGGACCAAGGAAGACAGAAATGTGGCAAAAACATTTCAACAAGGGGGGCTAATACTTTCGCAAAGTACCGCACTAAGGAAGAAGAAGAATGTCACGGACCTGAAGCCGGCTATCGAATAAATGCTGAAAAGAATTTCCATCCAGCCACCTGGCCGGGCTCAGATAGCGCCCGATGACAGTTGACGCTATTATTTGCTCGCCATATTGAACCGCTTCCAGGGAGCCGCGCTTTTTAATTACAACCGAATCGATGAGGACGTCATCGCGTGGCGGAAAAACCGCACACGCTCACAAGACCCCCAAGCGGAATCCTCTCCGAATAAGTTGCCCATTTTGCGGTAATAAATAAAATGAGGGCTGAAAATAGCGTCCCGATTCGAGGTGGTAAAAGTGTGATGATGACACGAGAGTGGGAGGCGACGCTCGAAGCCCGCCGCCGACGTCAGCTTCTCACTGGGTCGCGTGAGGTCAGCAAGCGCGCGCGCGTGCGTGCGCGCGACGCCGGTTTTGGAGGGCGAGTGAGCCCACAGGACGACAACTCGGTGTTGTCTACACTAAATCAGATTACAGATGTTCAAAAACAAAAAAGAGCTTGAAAATCTAAGGGATAAAAATCAACAATAAATTAATATAAACTAATTTAAAAACGCAAAAATAAAATAAAATAAAATAAAAAAAAAATAAGATAAAATTCAAAATCCTTTACAAATAAATGAAATAACTTAAAAAAAAAAGTAAAATGAAAAAAAAAAGAAGCAAAAAACAAAACAGTGAAAATAAGCCAAAAAAAGAACAAAAACAATGACATAAAAACAGTAACAAAAATACATTAACTCATTCACTGCCTTTGACGGAAAAAGACGTCAAATGATGCAATGCATTTTTTCTGGGCTGGCAGTGAATGTGTTAAATATCACATCTTAAAATGATAAATACAATGTACTAAAAATTATAAAAATGAAATTAAAACTAATTCAAAAAATAATCTAATAGGATTTTAAAAAAAAAATTAAAGAGTGCAAAATGAAACAAAATAAAATAAAATAGTACAAAAAATTATAAAGTGCAAAATGAATTTAAAAAAGAATTTTATAATGACAATAATAAAATAAAATGAAAACAAAAATTAAGATAAATTGCTAAAACCTTTACAAATAAATAAAATAAAAAAAGTTAAATGAAAAAATGTACAATACTGTAATCAAATGTCAAACCAAAATCTAAAAGAATAAGCAACAAAAACAATAAAAATAGTGAAAATAAGCAAAAAAAGAACAAAACAACAACATAAAAACAGTAACAAAAATACATTAAATATCACATCTTAAAATGATAAATACAATGTACTAAAAAAAATAAAAAAATGAAATTAAAACTAATACAAAAAATAATCAAATAGGATTAAAAAAAAAAATAAAAAGTACAAAATGAACCAAAATAAAATAAAATAAAAGTAAAAAAAAATGATAAAGTGCAAAATGAATTTAAAAAAGAATCTTATAATGACATAATTATGAACTAAAAATAATAAAAAATTAATAAAATCACAAAATAAAATACTAAAATAAAATACCAAATAAATAAATTGGGAAAAATAAATTAAACAAATTATTTTTTTTTTAAAGTAAGAAAGAAAAACACTTCATGAATAAGACAAAAAAAACAACAATAATAAATATCAATAAAAATGTCCACATTCGATTGGCATGATGAAGAAATTTGGGATGCATCTTCTTCACATCTTCCTCCATTCTTCACCTCGAGTGCAAAAGTCCACTATGTTGTTTTCAAGAACCTTCCTCACACATACTGTTATAAAATAAAAAACCCAAGTACGGTCCTAAAACATAAATATGAATTTTTTTGTTGAAAGCCTGGAATTTCTTTTCACCGCATCTCGTTGAATGACGAATGAAAATTTAGAGCAGAAAATTTAGAGGAGGTCTGCATTCCACATTACGGTTGCAAAAACAAACAAACAAGGTAGCCTACGACCTTTGTGCGCCATCTTAAACAATTCTCTAATCAAAGGATATTTTATTGCATTTCTGGGAAAACTCTACGAAAATGGAGTCCAGTAACTCAATTCTACATAGGCCGCATGCAAAAATGATGAAGTCACACTTGCTATTATTTCCCCAAAACGACTTTTACATTCGCTCCATTATTGCGACATACTTCGAGAGCCCTGCAATGCAGCGTAGTGGTGAGAGGGGGCAGTATAAAAGTCGACGACGATTGTCATGGCGATTTAGACTGCAGTGAGCGGCGAGGGTGCAAACTCTGGGTTGAGGAAGGAGAAGCCCTGGAAGTCCTCCTGGTTGACGGCCGCCAGCACGTCCGGGTCCGACGGAGTGAGCGCCGACGGGGCCGCCGTGAAGAACTGGTCGAAGTTTTCCCCTTTTCTGCCACCCTGTCGGAAGTCGGCACAGGATTTGGTGGAGGAATCTCGAAAATGCCAGCAACCAAACTTTTTCATTTGAGGGCCACATACAGAAAATCAGATGGGACGCAAGGGCCACATAATGTCATGAAGAGAAATTGTGTTTAGTCCTAAAAAATTGTCCAATTAATTTATTTGTGTTTTTGCATATTTAGAAAAATGTTACAGTATATGAACTAATTTATTTGTAATATGGCAGTAAGGTTAGAGTTTTGGAATTTTTCATTTTAGTTTTTATTTTGTTTTTTAAATTTAGTTACTTTTAATTAGTTTTCAGGGTGGTTCTGTTAGGCTTTTTTATTCGTTTTAGTTCTTTAATAAATGCTTAGTTTTAGTTTAGTTAGTTTCAGTATTAGTTTTTTTTTTTTTTAATGTGTATTACTAACAATATTTAAAAAACACCATGGGAGTGATGTCATCCTTTGGTGCTTTTGTATTGGCTGCTGCTAGATGACGTCACTTCTGTGTGACATACTTTCAAACGTCATTATTCCGGTTTATATCAAAATAAATCTACTAAAAATCACATTAGAAATCATCCTCAAAGGCTCATGCATTAAATGAATTAACAAAGGAAATTTTTGCTGTAATTATAGTTTTAGTTAGTTTTGTAAGCATCAAATGTAGTTTGTTAGTTTTCGTTTTTTAAAAAGCATTTTTATTTTATTTCGTTAACAAAATTGTTTTTATTTTTTTATTTTAGTTTGTTATTTTGTTAGTTTCCGTGAACTAAAATAACCTTTAAATGGCGCCTGTGTTTTTCGACACCCTCCCTTCTTACTTTGACCATCTCCAAACATTTTTGTTTTGTTTATTTGAACTGAATCAAAGGCCATTTTTCGCATATGTCACGGGCCGCTGAAAAAATGGACGGCGGGCCGCAAATGGCCCCCGGGGCCGTAGTTTTGACAGCCCTGGTCTATTGCCTTCATTTTGTAACGTTGCCTCTTGTTTGCATCGATTTTGTCTTCATTGAGCTGACCGTCAATGAAATCGTTTTCCGGTCGACTGCAAGCATCTCCTCACAGCAGCAGCAGCAGTTCTGACGGCGGTTCTGACGTGACTTTTCTTTCGGCTAATGGGCCGGACCCCTTCACCCCTGAGCATGATCGGGCCGGTCAAACAGGCTCATGGTGCGCTAATGATGACATCGATTTGCATAGGGGACGAGTAGGCGGGAACAGGAGGTCGCAAAGGTCGCGTCTGGGATGGCCGGACTGACAATCAAAGCCGCGGCAAGTTGACGTGCGAGTGATCTGGAGAAGGCCAGCGGAGACTCGCCCAACTTAGTCCACCTCTTAATGCCGCCACTATTATGACATGGTTAAAGCGCTAACTAATTAATTCATCACAAAAAATTTTTAGCACATCAATCAGGCATTAATGCAGATTAATCACACTATTAATTTTGACCGCAGATGATCCTTAACTCTTTGACCGCCAAAAACGTTTAATGACGTATTCCAAAATTCTAATGAATGCCGCCAAAAACGTTAATTTACGTTTATTATTTATTTATTTATTTTTCCTCTCAATGGGCAGCGCAACGTCTTGTGCAGCACTGCCTTGTCACTAAACACAAAATATTGGTTTCAAAGTCACTGTTATACAATTTTTTAAAAATCTTTTTACAAAAAGCTTGTTTTTCTCTTAATGACCTAATTTCAAATGGTGATTACTAAAGAACGGAATAAGGTCGAAACATACTCTTTTTTTTTTTTTTTTTTTTTCTCATGAAATGAATGGAATCCAATCTTTCATATCCACCATATTTATGTCATCATACCGCACAATATTCTGTTTGTTTTGAAAGATGAGTGAAAATGCTCCAAATCGGCTGGCACCGTTGGGATTTTTTGGACGTTTGGCAGTCAAAGAGTTAAACTGACAACAGACGGTTGTGTTTGAGCAATAAACATAACTACATGCATGAAAGTAAAGCATTTAATAAATGTTTATGTGTGACATTCAGAATACTTATTCATTTTTTTCCCCCCATTTTAAATTATGCAAGTAATTAACCAGGGCTGGACTGGCACAAAAATATCAGCCCTGGCATTTTGACTTTAGGCAGTCTTGCCTAACATGAAGTTCTGCCACTGATGTTTATTGATGATGTTTCAGTTTGCTATCGATATTCGAAATTGATTAATGGACTGGCCCTACTAAATTGTGGGTCAGTCTCTTGTGGTAAAATGTAGGAAAATAATCATGAAAAAGCTCCGCCCCCAAAGAGGCCGGCCCACCGGGCATCTGCCCTCCATGCCAGATGGCCAGTCCGGCCATGTAATTAACTGATTATAAAAAGAGGACAATGGGCATGTGCAGTGGCTAATTTTTTTTTTTAGTAATCGTCCTCATAACATTAAATGTTGAAAAAAAATTAACATATAACAGGTGCTCTTTAAATTTGGCGGGAAAAGAAATGTTGATTAAAAAAAAGCCATGTTAATTATGCTATTAATCAAAATTCTAAGATGTGATTAACCTAATTAAAAAAAATCTAATCGTTTGACAGCTCTATTAAAAATATATCTAAAAAATGGCAAAAACAACACAAATTGAAATAAATGACATCATATGCTGATTATGAAATATGTGTGGATATCATTGCAGTGTTTTGCTAAGTCGCATAGTTCAAATCCAATCAGCCAATCAGAGGACAGCTGAATGCTGATGTCATCCAGGGCCAGAGCTCGGTTACAGAAATAATTCCATTCTAATATCATTTGAGTCAGCATTACTGAGTGTGGGCAGATTAGATCAACATGGCAACAGAGGCTGAAATCTGATTGGACGAAAAAAAAATCCAACATCCACAGACACATAAGGGAAACCGTGCAACCAAGAGGAATGTTTGAAAGTGAAAAGAATTTGCAACAAATTAAGACACATTCGTGGAATTGGAATTTCGGCTGTGTCAATCAGTGGCAGTAACGAAGGCATTTGCTGGCCCTGATCACCACCATGAGAAGAGAAATGATCAAATATCGTATGATGTTAAAATGCACGAGCTGGACTGACCGATCTGGGGATGAAGGGCGGCGCAATCTCCAGCCTCTCCAGACGGTCCCAGTCCATCCAGCGGAAGAACGGATGCTCCCTGATCTCGCGTTCGGCGTCCTCGCCGCCACCGAGTCGCTTGGCGGGGTGCTTGGTTAGCAGCTTCAAGTCAAAAAGATCAACACATAAATTAAAAAAAATCCGGGTAGTCTTCTCTTCTGTATGCTATTTCTATTTGTTGTTACCCTAATAGGGGTCATGGCGAGACAATATACCACAATACATGAATAAAAAATAACAACAACAATATAATCTTGGCCAATATGTCCTTCAACATCTATTGACAATGTGATTTTGTGTATGGAATGTACGCAACGTACTCCCTTGCAGATGGCGACAGCTTCCCGGGACAGACTCTTGGGGTAGGAGACACATTGTTCCATGATGGACTGGAAAAGCTCCTCCTCGTCAATGCCGTCAAAAGGCGGCTGGAATGAAATCATAAAGTGAAATAAATAATCCATATCACAACAGACAGAGACTCGGAGGCTTTAACTTTAATTCACTGGCAGCCATTTTCACTGAAGCAACCCAACCCCCCCCCTTCGCTCCCGGCTGTTTTACTGGATTTTGACTGATTTTGCAAGGCCCACAGAATATTGTGTTCTATTGCTATAAAAACATGGAACCTAACAAAAGAAAGATTAGTCTCTCTTCTTTCATCAGTAAAAAAAAGTATATTTCTCTCTGTTTCCATTTTGCAACAATTAGCATTAGAATATAGCTAAGTTTCATCATTATTCACACTCCTGGTGAAAACTGTGAAAAAGAGCTCGTTACAACATGGCCCTGGTTGATCTCTTATACTGTGCTGCCACCTTCTGGCCGCTTTTGTAATTACTACCATTGCTTCAACCATTCTCTGCAGTTCAGAGGCTGCATCAAAGCCTTCTATATGCTCTAGCATAAAAAAAAAACGTATAACTACTTTTTTGGGACATTTAAAACATTTAAAATAGAACATATTTATACGTCTTTGGGAGCAAATGCGTTAATGAGGATGCGTCTGATACCTGTCCTGCCAACATTTCATAGAGCAAGACGCCATAAGACCACCAGTCCACCGCTTTGTTGTACGGCTGATAGGCAACAATCTGAAAATAAGGAAGAAAAGGTCATTAGGTCACATTTCTACCGGTGTCAGATTTGGATGCGACTTTTGTCTTTCTGCTGTCAAAAGTTGTGAAAGATGTGGCAATTTTCAATCTTCTTTTTTTGTTGTTGTTTTTTTTTTTTCTCAAGATTTTTTTTGGTCACTATTTTGAGTGTGTCAGCTAAAAAAACTAAAATATTAAGGTAGACTGCACTTTTTATTTTATATCAAATTTTGTATATATATATATATATATATATATATATATATATATATATATATATATATATATATATATATAATTAAAAAAATGTCAAATTATAAAAAATAAAAAAAATAATATATAAATATTAAATATAGTATTTAAATATTTCTTATGCTTTTTTGTAAGTAAATACTATGACAAGCTATCTTTCCAATGGAAAGTTCCATAATCAAAGTTATGGTTACTGCATTTAAAATTATTATTACAGTGCACTATGTATTTAAAAAAAAAAAAAAAAGACAAAAAAAAAAGCATGTTTGAGCTATGCAAAAATTCTGACCAAAGCTCAACAATGTAAACATTTTCATTTTGCATATTGGTGGTTTGTTTTATATTTCAATTAAAGTCTCGCTGTCTCATTTTAGGTGTTACAGTCAGTAACTTTGACTTAAACTTTTATATTTCTATGCCAGTTAGGGTGAAAAATGTGCGATATATGAGGTTGAACATTCCCAGCGCTTTCTTGAATGCGGCGCACACCAGAGTTTGGGTGCCAAGTGGTTGGAAAATAACGATCTCCATGTGTGTGTCGGTGCGACGTGTGAATGACAGACAATTAAATGGAGATTATTGGAGCTTAAGCAGCGAGGAGAAGTGTTGAAATGAGTCACATCGTCAGGGGGTCTTGCACTTGGGAGAGCGAGTGTGAACTTGCAATTGGATTCTAAAACTCCCAGGTGGGGATTTGGGGGTGGCACTCAAGCCCAGGAGTGATGATGGGAGAGAATTGAATCTTTCAGGACGGAAAGTGTTGCACCGAGAGAGGAAGGCGAATCGAGCGAGGAAAAAAAAAAAAAAAAAAAGACATTGAAAGCTCCAACTTGTGTTCCAGAACGAGAGCCCAAATCATCGTCAAGGTAACGAACATCCGACGCGGTCATCCACCAATTGGTACTGAACTGGGACGAACTCGTGATCAACTCAGGGAAGCTTACCAACTTTGTGAGCTTTGTTTTTTTTTAAGCATTGTGAGCTTTGTTTTTTTTTAGTATTTTTTTTTTCTGTTTTCTGTTATTCTGAAATGTTTTTTTCTGTTTTACTGAATATTTTTTTCTGTCATAAAAAAAAAAAAATCTGAAAAAGGGGGAAAAATTATTCAGGAAAAGAGGAGGAAAAATTACTCAGAAAATCAGGGGGAAAAACATTATTCAAAAAAATATTATTCAAAAAAAAAAAAAACTGAAAAAAAAAGCTAAAAAAAATTAGCCCATGCAAGTCACATAGCGGCCATCTTGTTACTCCCACCTTGTGAGCAGATTACTTTATAAACTATATGGTACAGGTGAGACATATACAGCGACTTCAACGGCTTGTACTAGCTGGGCTAGCAGCTATCCAGTCATGTATACAGGTCAAGTCACTTGGAGTGCAGAGGTAAAAAAAAAAATAAAAAAAAAAAATAAAAAAATAATACTCTGAAAAACACAAGTTGGTGCTGTTTTTTCTTTTCTTTTTTTTTTTTTTTTTTTAAATGTTTTCCCCCTGTTTTTCTGAATATTTTTTATCTCCTGTTTTTCTGAGTAATTTTTCCTTCTTTTTTTCTGAATATTTTTTTCAGTTTTTAAGTAATTTATTTTTCTGTTTTTTTTTTCCCGTTTTACTGAAATCTTTTTTTGACTGAAAAAAATATTCAGTAAAACAGGGCAAAACCCCCCAAAAACAAAACAAAAACAAAAAAACAGAAAAATAAATTACTCAATAAAAAACAAAACAAAAACAAAAGTAAGAAAAACAAAATGTATTTACTAATTTTTTTTTCCAAGTGAATGCAATACGCTTCCGTACATCTGGGACAGTGACTTTTTTTTGTTTGTTTGTTTGTTTTCTTTTTTTTGTTTTATCACTGCAATTTATACCTTTAAACAAAGGAATTGAATGGTTTTTTTAATATTTTTTATTTTTTACAGTATATGTAAGATGGGAAGTGTTGAAGGTTGATTGTCTGAATGAGTGTCACAATAACTTGTGTGAACATTTTCACAAGTGTATGTGGGTGTGCCTGTCACAAGGGAGCAAGCCCGCAGCCCCCTGGAGGGCGTTTATTGTATCGCATCCAAAATGTCAAACGCGGCAGAATCGCTGCGTGTTTACATCAGAGAGTCGATACTCAGTATGTTCATCAACAAGTCCCGTTCTCCCTTTTGTCTTTCCCCACCTTGCCTTCTCCATGCTCCTCCGATTGCCCCCTGAACACGCACGCACGCAACGCAAACGATTCATCACACAAACACTTTTTGTTTTAAATTCCGTGGATTCATTTGAGACGTTTCCGCACCTTTCTCACACACTTCATCAGTCACGCTTGTCAACGTGAGTGAGGATGGTGAGACAAGGTCTGCGAAGGACAGCGCTGGTGCTTTTGCGGCGGTTTTGTTCCCAGCTGGGCTAATTGAATCAGCTAATGGCTGAAAAAAAAAAAAAATGCTGACAAGGTCACATGGGAGTCACGCAACTGCAGCAGAGGGCTGCAGGTGAAAGAAACAGAAGACGAAGAAGAAGAAGAAGAGGGGGAAACCGGGCCAATCAGCTCACGTATGCGCACTACGCTGCGGTTTGTGATGGGAAGGCTTGAAGAGGCTCATCAGACAAGATGCCATAAGGTGGTGCCAAAGCACTACTTTTGTCCCAAAGAAACTCCAACTCACTTCAACACGGTTCCTTGGCCCAAAGATGCTTAGTAAATAACTGGCTTTAACTTAATCAAGCTCCTCAACTCACTTCAAGGTAGTTCCCTTGGCACCAAGATTTCACAAGACGGTGCCAAAGCACTACTTTTGTCTAAAGGACGCTCCTCAACTCACTTCAACATGGTTCCTTTGCACCCACTAAAGAACAATTTTTGTCTAAATGGAGCTCCTCAACTCACTTCAATGTGTTTCTTTAGCAGCAAAATGCTGGAAGTACGGCTAAGTACAACTTTTGCCTAAATGAAGCTCTTCAACGACGATGGCTGCAAAGCACTACTTTTGTCTAAATGGAGCTCCTCAACTCACTTCAACATAATCCTTTGACGCAAGGATGCCACAAGTTGGGTAGCAAAGCTCTACTTTTGTCTAAATAAAGCTTTAATTCATTTCAAGCGCATTCCTTTGGCATGAAGATGCCACAAGATGGCTGCGAAGCACTACTTTTGTCTCAACGAAGCTCCTCAACTCACTTCAACTTAATTCATTAGCACTAGGATGCTACAAGTTGGCAGCAAAGTTCTACTTTTGCCTAAATAAAGCGACTCAACTCACTTCAACATCGTTTCTTGGTACGAGGATGCCACAAGATGGCGCCAAAGTACTGATTTTATTGCTTTAAAATAAAAATAAATAATAGAATTAGGGCTTTTCTGTGAATAACCGCATAGGTTGATCATGCAAAAATAAATAAATAAATACATCAATAAATAAATAAATAACTTATGAATGCCAATCTGCAAATTTGTGGGGTTTCGATGCACTTTAGCAAAACATGATGGTTGTCAAAAAAAAAGAAGAAAAAAAAAAGGCACAAAGCAGTTAACTTGCTACCCGTCAAAACTGTCGACAATAGGGATGTAATGATAACGGCAATATCGTGATCTATTAAAACTGCTACAATATCGTCGTGTCACACGATATTAAAAGCAGCACATCTGTTAAACCCACCCAACCCATCTTTTAAAAAAAAGGTCAGGTTGATTTCCATTTGTGTGGTTCTAGCACCCTCTGGTGGCTAGTTTTTTTTGTTTTGTTTTGTTTTTTATTAGCGCAGTTTAATTTTCACAAGGCATGTTTTGGCCCTTCTATGTTTAAAATCCACGCTAATGGTCAGATGAAGGGGAAGCGAGTCAGTATGTGGAGGAACTCGATGTGTGCGTGCATTTGCAAGTAAGTGCCTCAATATTAATCTTAATATTATACTTTATTTATTAAGTGTTATTAGTAATTGTAGGTTGTTTATATGCATTGCTGTTATGTACAGAGCACAATATTTTTAATTTTTTTATTTAACAATATTGTGACCTTTTTTTTTGTATCGCCAACCTCCCCACAACATCGTGACAATTTCCATCGTGACCTTCATATCGTGATAATACCGTATCGTGATGTTTGGCTATCGTGACATCCCTGGTTGACAATAGAAATGAAGTCCCAAACTTTCTGTTCCAAAAAGCATCACGGTTGCGGCCTACCTCGGGTGCGATGTAGTCCGGGGTGCCGCAGAAGGTGTGCGTGCTGTCGCCCTCAAACATTCCCTCCCTGCACATCCCAAAGTCGGCAATCTTAATGTGGCCCTCGCTGTCCAGCAGCACATTGTCCAGCTTGAGATCCCTGCGGGAGGGAGGACGGACATGCCGCATGACTCATTTTGATGGATGCCGCAAAAAAAAAAGATTCGTTTGCTACGAACGACAAGAGCGATACGTTTTTTGTTTGTTTTTTTTCTCGCTCGCTGCACTGCGGATGAACGAGTCGGGCGGCCCCCGAACGTGACATAAATCAGCTTCTTTACCTGTAGATGATCCCTTTGCTGTGGAGGAAGAAGAGGCCCACCGCAATCTCGGCCGCGTAAAACCTGCAGCGAGCGAGCGCATGTATCAGGAAATAAAAAGTAAATCAAAAGAGGACGGATGACAAGACGAGGCGGTCGGGTGATGAAAGGCGGCGCAAGCAACGAGATGAAAGGCAAATCAAAAAAAAAAAAAAAAATTGAGCAACAGGCTATGAATTACTTTTTTTGGATGATTGATCAAAGATGATCGGATGACGGCGATGAGAAGGCGAGATTAGCGGGAGGACTTTTTTTTTTTTTTCCCCCCCCAAGAGTCGCCAGGAATCACGAACAAAGCGGCCAGCAGATCATTCAAGCCGGCGCGAAGATAAGCAAGCGCACGTACGCTGCGTGAGGCTCTTTGAACTTCCCGACGATCTGGATGTGAAACATCAGGTCGCCGCCGTTGACGTATTCCATCACGTAGTACAGGCGATCCTGTGGGAAATTCGCCACACGCGTCACATGGTGAGCTGCAACCGTTCCATCGACTGTGGCAGTGAGTTTTGACGGATTTTGCAAAGGCCACAGAATATTCTGTTCTATTGCTATAAAATCATGGAAGCTACCAAAAGAAAGATTAAAGTCTGTTTTTTCATCAGGAAAAAAAAGTATATTTGTATCTTTTTCCGTTTTGCAGTAATTAGCATTAGAATATTGCTAAGTTTCATCATTATTCACAATTCACTGCTGCCACCTGCTGGCAGTTTGTGTAATAACTACAATTTCTTCAACTGTTCTTTAAAGTTGAGAGGCTTCATCAAAGCCTTCTGCATGCTCTAGCATTAAAAAACAAAAAAAAACATAAATACGTCTTTGGGACACTTAAAACACTTAAAATAGAACGTATTTATACGTTTTTGGGAGCAAATGAGTTAAGAATGAACAATTAATACCTTTAAAAAGACATTTTCCCACTTGCTGTCGACTGAAGATGACATCACCGGTGCTGAAGAAACAGGTAACGACCAATCATGGCTCAGTTTGCTGACCAAACCCAGGAGACAGCAAGCTGTGATTGGTCGTTACCTAATTTGTCAACACAGGTGATGTCATCTTTAGTTATCAAATTAATCCTGGACAAAATATTAACTTTTTACTGCTGAAAATGGCTCAATGAGTCAAGTATCCATCCATCCATTTTATGAGCCACTTACTCCTCACAAGGGTCGCGGGGGTGCTGGAGCCTATCCCAGCTGGCTATGGGCAGTAGGCGGGGTACACCCTGAACTGGTCGCCAGCCAATCGCAGGAGTCAAGTATCCCTTTAATAAAATTCAATTCAATTCAATTAGTAACATATGGCTGAATTGAGTTCATCCGAAATGAATATTTAAGTTTAATGAACTCATAATTAATTAAATGTAATTCAACCAACTGAAACACTTTTATTAAGTTGGTCAACAATTCAATTTGTCATCTTAAAAAGGAAAAAGAAAAGGAAAACAATATCATGAACAAGAAAGACCTGAACAGAGTTCAGTTTGAAATGAAATCAATGAAAACAAGAGTGGCCCCAAAATGGACCCTTGTGGAACACCATAGTGGAACACCAACGTTCCGTAGGATATTAAAGCACTTTAGAGTGCTACGACAAATTGCTCAAACGAGCCAACACAAAACTGTCGATTGATTCTGATTCTCAATTAAAGCTTCAATAAATAAGACCAAAACAAACAAACAAACAAACAAACGAACAGGCGCACCTCGGTCTGGAAGGCGCAGTAGAGCGAGGTGAGAAAGTGGGGTCGCGTGGGGAGCGCCAGGACCCTCCTCTCCACCAGGGCGCTCTCCGTGTCCTCGTCCTGGAAGAGGACGTCCTTCTTCAAGACCTTGACGGCGAAAAGCCGCTCGCTGCCTCGCTCCTCCGCCAGCAGCACCTGAAAGAAGCCGCAAGGAAAGTGGACCTTTCCGTTTAACAAAAAACAACCTGGCCTCAATCTGCTCATTTTTCAAACTGTGATCTTGCGTTGTGATGTTTTTGCCGTACATAATGTTGTGACGGGCGAGCGTGTGAATTTTAAAAGTGCGGTCGGAAATAAACCGAAGTTGCTTAACTTGTAGAGAATAACAAACACAGCACAGCACTTGGCTCGAAGGGGGAAAAAAAAGCGGAATATATTCCAAGTGTACTTGAACGTGACTCACGATGCATTTCCCCTGTAAGGCTTTACGTTCTCGCCGCGCTTTTTTTTTGCACGTGCCAACTGCGGCGTGGTCAGTGTGTCATAAGCGCTACGTGTCATCCTGCCGTGTGCATGGCGGGCATCCGGCGGGGGAAAAAAAAAAAGAAAAAAAAAAAACCCAGCACGTGCTGCCACTATTAGGACGGATGTCTGCGCTGGCTGTGCGCAGTCATGCCGAAATGACTGGAAATAACATTTCATTAATGCTCCCCGCATATTTCAAGGCACGTTAACGTCAACACGGGCAAAACGCTAAAAGCGAACGACGCGCTCGCTTGCGACAATGGGGAGAATTTACGGGGAGAGCTGTCGACTGAGAAACGGTCCTGGTGACAATGCGGGGATGCGGCTATTGTAATTTACTGGACAATTGGGAGGATGAAGAAGATGTTTATTGATGACCTGCTGCTCTGTGACAAAAATCCTGTCCAACATCCAACGAAAAGGTTTCTCTCCCTGTTGGCGGATTTTTATTTTTTTATTTTTTGTAAATCCATCCATTAATCATCCTTAGGAATGAAAAAAAAAAAACAAAAAACTTTGAAACGGTCTAAGATGCTACAAGATGGCGCCAAAACTTTGTCACAGGGCTTTGGCGCCATCCTGTGGCAACTTTGTTCAAAGGAACTATGTTGAAGTGAGGGTTCGACAAGCCAGGTTGGTCTATTTAAAAAAAATAAATTAAAAAAAAGTAGTGCTTTGGTGCCATCTTGTGGTATCTTTGGGTTAATATTAATTCAACAGCTCAATTTTAATTTATGTTGTGCTATTTGTGTTGTGGCAGTTGCTCCTTATAATGTTTAGAATAATTATTGTGGATTTTGTTTGTTTTTTTAATCGTCTTTCATACACCGTTAAAAGTCTATAATAAAGGATCAAATTATATATTTTTATTTCACGTTGTTTTCTGTATGATAAACTATAGTTATTCTTCATAAAATGCTTTTTTTTTTTTAAACAGTTTGGAGTGAAGGAGATTAACTGGATTAAGATAATATACTATATCGACTGTCATTCTTTTGGATGAATCATGAAAAATTAGTTTCTGCTGGTATACATATAATTTCATATATATCGTATGATTCCTCATTACTTACAGTATTTGCACAATTTAACGTTAAATATCAACTTTTGCCCCATTCATTTTCAATGGGATAGACAGTGAACTTTTTCTAAATGTCACTTTCCACGCCCACTTTCATACATATAACTTATCATCATTACCAGGTGTTTGATTCTGCTCGTTTGCACAGTTGCTAAAGTGCATTGTCCAACCAGGAGGTTATCATTTCATAATTTATCTCTCAATTTACTTCATAAGCATTCCACATGCATTCAAATCTTAGCATTTAGCTATTAGCATTCCAACGCAATTTTCTCCAGAAATTGCACTTAGTCTAGTTTAAAAAGTTACTGTAACGTTTCCTACATAGAAAAAACATCAACTCATTTTATGTTTCTCTAACTTGTTATAAAAAATGTACATACAGTATAAAATTATAATTTTTTTTTTTAATCTTAAAATGTCTCAAATTGTACATGCCAGAGTGAGTTTTGGGTTTCCAAAAAAAAATCAGCAATATAGAAATCTAATAGAATACAGAACTGCGAATAATATTACGCAACCATTCACTGCAATATTCTTTCCATGCGGGATTACATTTCAATTCAAGTTGTCGAGCTTTGTTAAATTAATAAGAGCTCAATTGTACGGACAGTATTATTAATACCATTGCTATATGAAGAGTCATTTGAATTTTAAAAAGCACGTCTGACTATAAGATGAGCAGCGAAGTCGTTTGTTTTTTTTCCTCCCCCATTTCAAACTTCAATTGGTCACAGCATTGGAACGTTAGAAATCGCACACATTCTTTCTTCTCTCTCGGCTGCTTGTTATCCTATTTCCTCTTGGCCATTTTGTCACTTCCCGCCTCACAGTAATCCTCTCCTTTCCTATCTGTGTGCCCCCCCCCCCACCCACTCCCCCAGCAGCCTCAAGGCCCCCCCCCACCCCTTGAAACATCCATCTTACGTAAGTCGAGCTCTATTTCTCCCGTCCCCTGTTAAGACTCTCATCTGACAGTTATGAAACAGCACAGGGGAGCTGTAGACCAGGCAGAAGGACTCGAAACGACACTCTCTTCATCACGGCTCATCTACGGGAGGGATGGCAGGGATGGGGGGGGCGGGGGGCTTGGAAAGTGAAAATGGAGAGCAAGGCTCCCCGGGAAGGAGCACCTCCAGGAGGAGCGTCTGTTTGCCAGCCAGCTTGATGTCATGACTGCTGACAGCACAAAAGACGCGCACTTGAATTAATCATTGGCCACCGTTGTGAAAAAAAAAAGGGGGGGGGGCAACAACGCGGTCAAATCCAGCACCAGGAGAAGACGTGTACCTTGCCAAAACTGCCTTTCCCGAGCACCATCAGGAAGTTGAAGTCGCGGACGCCCACCCTGCCCTTGGCCGCCATGTGGGAGTGGGCGGGCGGACAGGAGGGCACGGGGGTCAGGGGCAGGGCCACGGGGAGGGGCTCGGACGGGGCGGAGGGTCCGATTTGAGGCAGCGAGGAGGGCGGGGCGCCGTCCGGCTGGGGCTCCTGCGGAAATGGGGACACGTGCAGTTACATGCGGTTCACACACAACGGCAAAGTTCAACCTCAAGTTCACCTCCTGGGGTGTTCGTTGGAGGGAAGGCAGGACAAGCCTGCACCCTGGTGGAGAGAAAGTGTAGCACAGAAGGGTTCCTCAGTCATTTTTTTATTTATTTATTTTTTAAAGGGAATATAACGTTGTAGAATATTGTACTGTATACTACAATTGGCCTAATTAAAAATAATTTAAAATATGTGTGTTACACTGCAACAATGTATTGGAAATGTGCAGATCAGGGGTGTTAATAATAATATTTAAAACAAAAAAAAACAAAAAAAACTGTCAACCTCTTCCTCAGTCTGCGGGAGCCTCGCAGCATTTTGTCATCTCAAGATTGAAAGTTTTTTTTTTTTTTTTTAAAGACTAAAACAAGAAAAAATGGTACATGAATACCAGTTTGACAGTGTCATTAATCAAACCAAAGCATTATTATCTCTGCAAAGGCAGAATTTTCCGCGGATACAACTTGTATCGGATCTCATTAGACGCGCAAGGAGGCACTTGTGTTTTTATTTGCGCAGATAAACTCAAAGTGGCAGTACAAGATTCCGACTGCGTGAGTCATAGCAGCTTGCTTTTATTGGAAGTAAATATTTTGTAATGAGATAAAGGACGAGCCAAGTCTGAGGAGAAGTGGCAGCGCATTAAAACGGTTAAGTGGCATCCTCGCTGTCCGCTCAACGAATAGAAATGCACGAGTCCACTTTTTTTTTGGCCAACAGGCACTCAACGTTTTGCAGTCGCATTTGTTTGGAGCGGTTACCTGCAGGTCCGGGTCGGGCACGGGGATGTTGTAGTACTCGCCCTCGTCTTGGGCCAGCAGCTTGAACCAGCCGCTGATGGGACGGCGGAAGATCTCGCTCACGCCGAAGGACAGCGCGCCCATGAAGTCGTTGCGGGACGTGCGGTCCCAGTCCCACACCTCCACGGACAGACGCCGGTCCCACTGGTGGCCGCGCACGGAACTGCGCACGCATGGAAGAAACACATTCGAGACAAATTGAGGTACTACTGGAGTGTGGCATTAGAATAGAGCTGACCTTTTTTGCTGATAATACATTATATATTTTTTTTATTCCAAGGTAAAGTACATTACAAAAAAAATAATTTTATTTCTTCAATTATTCATTTTTTTTCTCTGCTAAAAGTGAAGTTAAAAAAATATTCCATCATCTCATAAATTATTTAATCGGTTTTTTTTCTGATAAAATTATAGTAAACATTAAAATAAAATTACTATTAAATTTACTAATTAAAATTAATACTATTTGCTCATGATATAAACAATTCAAATAATAAAACTTAATATATTGATAAAAAAAAAAGAAAAAAATCCTCACAAAATGGTGGTATACAATTACATTGAAGACAATACAAGTAAAAAAAAAAATCAGCATAAAAGCATAAAAGTATTAATTATATAGCATAAATCAGGAAATAACCAATTAACAATGATTTAATTTTATATTTTTTTTCCAATACCAATTTTTCTATAATCTAAAAACATTATATATTAAATTGAAAGGTTAATTTATTTATTTAAAATAAATATTTTGCTGATAAAAGTATTTTTTTAATTAAATTGTTATATACTTATTTTACATTTATAATTTATGTAGTTCTCATCCAAATTTAATGTGTCAAAAAAGAAAAGAAAACAAATATATTGAAAATTCTTGGATACATCCAAATTTAAATATTTACTTAAAATAAATATTGTCCTGATAAAATCATTATTTTCTGAAAGATTATACTAAATAATAAAGAATCTATTAAATCAAAGGTTAATTTAAATCTATTTAGTATTATTATTCAGTATTATATTTTTAATTAAATTGTTATATACTTATTTTACATTTATAATTTATGTAGTTTGCATCCAAATTTAATGTGTCAAAAAAAAAGAAATACATTGAAATTTCTTGGATACATCCAAATTTAAATATTTACTTAAAATAAATATTGTCCTGATAAAATCATTATTTTCTGAAAAATTATACAAAATAATAATGAATCTATTAAATCAAAATAAACATTAGTTGTTCAGAAAATGTGTTTTTTTTTAAATTAAATTAGATCTACAAAAAAAATGAAGTTTATATAAATAGAATTCTAAAATTACAAAAAAATAAAACAAAACAAAAAATTATGATTTTCTCAAAAAACAAACAAACAATTGATTTGGATAATTCAAATGTGATGTTGAGAAATCTCTCAGGTCAAATTCGCGCTGACGTGTCGGACTCACAAGGTAAAACTCTCATTCCAGACCGGATTGAGTGTGGAGCGGATGGTCTTGGTCTTCTGTTTGCTGTGGCTCTTCGGGTCAGGAATCAATTTCAGTTTCACGTACGGGTCCGACAGGCCGTTGGGGTCCATGGGCATCAGGTTACGAGCCTCCCGCACTGCCAACAAACACGGCGCAGGAGGAGGACGAACGAAAACAGTGACCGAGTAAATTTGCGCTTTTTGGTTTGCACCTCGGTTGACTTCTTCTCACCTGTGACGAAGACGTCTTCCTTCTCTCCTCGAACCGTCAGGTGGATCCGGCCACGCTTCTCTGTGTGGTCCTGGCCGCAAAGACTCGGCACGCTGGTCTCGCATCGGCGATGGACGTTCATGTCGCAACCTGCAAAGATGGTAAATATGCGTTTCGTTGTGGTTCTGAAAAGTGCTTTGTGACAGCTAAGGCTGTTTCAAATCGCTATATAAAAAAAAGATGACTTGACATCAATAATTAATAATTTAATAAAGTGGTACATAGAAATTCAAGTTTAAAACTATGCAGCACATTCTAAAAAAAAAAAACCCCAAAAAACATAAAAAATATCCAACTATGGGTCAAAAAGTAACTGGACCTCTACTTGGGTTAATTTGACCAAACCCAGTCAAGAATTATTATGATTATTTTTTTAATTTTTAATTTCAAACAACTCATAAATATTTGGCACATCCTTTACTTAGGTCCAAAAAACAAAATTGGGTCATTTTGTATAAAACAACCCAGAAAGTTGGGTCAAATTGACCCATAAAGTGGATCGGTCCATTTTTATTTATTTTTTTTAAATCTATAATTGGTTACTTTTGATCCAATTGCTTTTAGACTGCAGTGCCGTGCAGAAGGGGGCACCGGCGGGGTTAGCGGAGCCCCCACATCAGTACAAAAATTTTTTAAATTTAATTTTTTTTTTTTCCATGTTTTTGTTCTCGAAAATTCCTCTGTTGTAAAGTTAAACAAATATTAAAGGACAAATTATTGTAAAAAAAACAAAAAAATACAACAAATATTCTTCCTGTAATTCATGTATTTGTTGTTGTTAGCATTAAAAGACCAGAAGTTTTTTTTTTAATTCATTATATATTTATTACAAAATAAATAAATCAGTGAATGAATCAGTTATCTTTTTTTCCTGCCGAATATTAAAAATGAATAATAAATAAATAAACAAATAAATAAATAAATAAATAATCGGTCAGACCCTTGTTTCAAATAGAATGAATCTCATCATCTATGATTGTGCACATCCTTAACTAATTTGCTCCCAAAAACGTATAAATACATTTTCTTTTTATTTATTTATTTATTTATTTTTAATTTTTTTTTTATTTTTTTTTTATGCTAGCTAGAGCATACAGAATGCTTGAAGCAATGGTAGTTATTACAAAACCGGCCAGCAGGTGGCAGAAGAGTATAAGAGATCAACCAGGGCCATGTTGAAACAAACTTTTTCCCCACTGTTTTAAACAGATTTGTAAATAATGATGAAACTTAACTATATTCTAATGCTAATTTCTGCAAAACCGAAACAGATAGAAACATACTTTTTGTTTTCCCTTATGAAAGTAGAGATTCTAATCTTTCTTTTGGTAGGCGCCATGTTTTTATAGCAATAGAACGCAATATTCCGCGGGCCTTGCAAAAAAATCAGTCAAAATCCAGCAAGACAGTCGGGAGCAGTCATAATGTCTGCGAGCGAACGAGCTAATCATGTCACAAATTTGTATCATTTGTACCTACATGCACATTTCATGCCCTGATGTATGAGCCCGTAGAGCAGCGAGCCGCAGTGGTCGCAGAAGGTGGGGCTGGCGTACGTGTGGATCTTGAACGCGTGTCGACTTCTCAGGTCCTGAAAGGTGACAAAAAAAAACAAAAAAACAAAACAAAAAAACATACAACGTAGCGTGACAGCAAGGACACGCGGTCACATGCATGTAAGCGGGACACATATGGATGGGGACGGCTCATGAATAACGCGGATGAGATAAGGGCGGGCGTGGAAATGAGATCTCGGAATGTGAGTGTGTTTAAAAGAGGGATGATTCATTTTTATCTCTCATCATCAGCGCCCTCATTCTTTTTCACCTTCCTCGAGACTAGAAGTTGAAAATCCTCCATCTTGCTGCGTGTGCACTTTTCCCTCTGTTATCATTTCTCACACATAGTCACACATTACGCTCCCCTTGACCCCATTCATGATGCCGTTTATTTAAAAAAATAAAAATAAAAAATAAAGCATGAAGACAAATTGTTCCCGAAAGCTTAAAAAATAAAAAAAGGCAGCGGAAAAAGATGACAAAGGAATTTGCTCCTCTTCTGCCTTCAAAGTCTTATCAGCCCCCCCGTAAGCCCCCCCCCTCGCGGTAGACAGACGTGACAAGGATGCGTCTGGATTAATGAGCGAGTGAGTCTCACATCTGGTCTGGGGGCCGTCACCGAGCCGGGACAGGTGAAGGTCACGAACTCGTGACATCTTTTGTGCACCACAAAACTGCAAACTTAAAAAAAAAAAAAAAAAAAAAAAGAGAGAGAGAGAGAGAGAGAGATTGAGAGGGCAAGGCAGAGACACTCAAGTCAGCAACTCATCGGAGAAGATGAACGGCCAAATATCGATGGCGCGTGTACCTTGACATTGGAATCCCTGTTTGCCGATGCCCCTGTGAGCGAGCGAGAAAAGGCGCACAGATTAGGACGGCGGAACAATTAAGGTGCAAACGCAATCGTCTTCACTCATTAAAACAGGGGTGACCAAACTTTTTTCATTTGAGGGCCACATACAGAAAATCAGAAGGGCCACATAATGTTATGAAGAGAAATTGTGTTTAGTCCTTAAAATGGGACAATTAATTTATTTGTGCTTTTGCATATATAAAAAAATGCTACAGTATATAAACCAATTTATTTGTAATATGGCAGTAGGATTATTATAGTTTTTTAATTTTTAATTTTAGTTTTTATTTCATTTTGAGTTTTTTTTTTAGTTAGTTTTTATTAGTTTTATTTCTTGCTTAGTTTTAGTTTAGTTCATTTCAGTATTAGTTTTAGTTTTAATTTTTTTAAATGTGTATTACTTGTGCGCAATATTGAAAAAACACGTCATTATTCCAGTTTATATCAAAATTAGGGATGGGCGAGTACCGATACCAGGTATCGGTATGGGGCCGATACCAGCTTTTTTTTCAAGTACTCGAGTACTCATAACGCAGACGAGTACAAGTGACCGAAGACGTTAAGTGAGTTTTCCTTGCCTGTAAGTGGCGCTAGCTTGCAGCAGTTTTTCACCAAAATTTCACCGGTTTGGAAATACTTCAAAATTGTGAATCTTAAACTAAAAGAGCAATTTTCGTCTTTTATTTTGAGCGTTAAGACTATTGAAGAGTGACTGTGCTGTTTTTTTTTTTTTTGTCAAAATTAAAGGAAATATATTTGTTTAAAAATATCTTTTAGTGATTTTTTTTATTTGTCAAAATGTACTACTGGTATCGGCAGTACGTGTCGGTATTGGTGACTACTGAGTGTCTGAGTATCGGTATCGGTCTGAAAAAAAGTGGTATCGAACATCCCTCATCAAAATAAATCTACTAAAAGTCACATTTCAAATCATCCCCAAAGGCTCATGCATTAAATGACTTATCAATGACTAAAACGAAGGACATTTTTGCTATTATTATTGTTTTATTTTAGTTAGTTTTCTTTTTTTTTTTTTTTTTTAAAAAGCATCTTCGTTTTTGTTTTATTTCGTTAACGAAATTGTTTTTTGAATTTGGGTTTTTTCAATTAAATAACCTTTAATGTCACCTGTTTTTCGACACCCTCCCTTCTTACTTTGACCATCTCCAAACATTTTTTTTTAATTTTTTTTTAATTTTTTTTTATTTGGACTGAGTCCAATGCCATTTTTAGCATATGTCGCGGGCCACTAAAAAATGGACGGCGGGCCGCGAACGGCCCCCGGGCCACAGTTTGGACACCACTGCATTAAAAGAACATGCATAGGTGATCAACAAAAAGGCGGCGCGTCACGTGGAGGCAAAGCAAATTGGTATATGCTTGCGTAACCCTGTTGGCTTTTTTTTTTTTCCCCAATCGCTCCTTAATTGAATAATTAAAATCATTGATTGAGCAAAGAGTCCACTCAGCATCTGGCCTGCAGGGAATCGAGCAACTTTTTTGGGGAGGGAGGACAAATAAGACATGCTTACACATAAGGAACCCATAAAAGGGAGTAATGAAAGAGGAGGGGGGGTCATGTTCATGCACAATATGCAGCAGCCAAGGAGGTTGTGCAAGCACGTGAGCGACGTTCTGCTTTTGACCAGCAGGGAGCATGAGAGAACCGGCTATGACGCAGCAAGTCATGCTCATTGGCTCACTTGGATGCCAGACTAAAAACATGTCTGCAACCACTTACACAAGAATGCTAAAAAATAAAACATAAAAAAAAAACTGTTGTATTTGTACCTTGCTGACTTGTTCACAAAAAAAATGTACAAAAATGCAAGATCTCATCTGGAGCAGTTCAGAATCAGTTTTTATCTCATAACATGACAAAAACATAAAATAAAATTTAAAAAAATAACGAAATACATCACACTCAACATAAATGCTGATTTTAAGTGTATTGATGTTTACACATTTGTTTTGCTCGTTAAACTTGGCCGTAATAAGTTTTGCTCTCACCAACCAATCAGAAGACAGGAAAATGGTGACCAGCTTGTAAATTTGGAATCCGATTGGTTCGCAATGCAGACGTTTCTCGCCCATTTTTGAGGGTGCTCAAGTACCCCGAAAACAGGAAATTATTCATTTATTTTTGAGTGTACGTCCTAGCTGGTTTAAACTGTGTGGTTCTCTTAACTCATTCAACCCCAAAAACGTATAAATACGTTTTTTAATACTGTGTCCTGCACTACCGAAAACATTTTTCTACATTTTTTTTTTAAATTCAAGATTATACAAAAAGCTTTGATACAGCTTCTGACATGAAGAGGTGGCTTAAAGAAATGGTAGTTATTACAAAATTATTACAAAATTAATGGGCCAGCGGGTGGCAGCAGAGTACAAGAGATCAGCCAGGGCCATGTTGCAACAAGCTCTTTTTGCCAATGTTTTTACCAGGAATGTGAATATCGATGAAACTTCACGATATTCTAATGCTAATTGCTGCAATACGGAAACAGATCCAAACGTACTTTTTTTTTTTCCTGATGAAAGAAGAAACTCTAATCTTTCTTTTGGTAGGTTCCACGTTTTTATAGCAATAGAACAGAATATTCTGCAGACCTCACAGATTAGACAGGGATGACACCAAATAAGAGTTAACTATGATTGGACAAAAATAAATCAAATTAAAACAAATTATACTGGAAGCTGTAAGCAAAAAAAATAAAAAAATACAAATTAAAGTAGTACTCAGGTACGGTACTCTTTTGTTCTCTTCTATTTCTAAAAGGGGACAGATGATGACAAATGGACTTTTTCATTGCCTGCGTCCAAAATCGTTGAGTCTCTCGTATGCCCGCCAACCCACCAAGTGTGAAATTATACAACCAAGTGCAGGAAATCTTTTTTCTGAAAATCCTCAAGACTGCAGTGAAGATCTGCTACTTTCAAATGACGAGCGCTATCATGTCAAAACGAAAAGGTAAGCAAAGCTGCAGATTTGCATTCGTTACCGTTATCAGCATTTGATAAAAAAGTTGTCGGAGGAGGAATTTGCGTTTGGCGGTTTTTGCCTGCTACGTGCGCCGCATGCACACTGTTCTTACGTAGTAACTGACAAGTGGCATTTGGTCGTGACGTGGAAGAAAAAATACAAATGATGCTTTTATGGTGTCTTAATTGTGGCAAACTTTTCTCTTCCAACTCTGAGCTGCCTGACACAGAGAAATCCCCCAAAACAAGCAAGTTTGACAAGTTGATGTTAAGTGTGAATATATATTTTTTTTTAATCCTTTTTTTGGGCTCTGCTTGCAATCAAAATAAATATATTAGGGGTGTCAAAATTTCATTCATTTTGAGTTTAGTTAAAGTTCTTTTAAAGACACTATTTTTTTTTTTTTAAACACGTGATTGCACCTTACTTGGAAAGCTTGTCACAAGGAAGCAACAAACAAGTCCACGTCAAAATTTTGCAGTAATAAATATAATAAAAATGCACGTATTTGTGGAGACTGTTTTACAACTGTAAAAATGTTACTTCATGTTAAAGATTAAATCGATCTTAACGTGAAAAGAAAAATGCACTGAGCCGTCACCAACGTCTTATAAATGCAATTATGCCACCTAGTGGCAGAAAAATGACTTCAACACAAATCAATCTCACCCTCGTCTTTTGCAGTATCTTTTTCATTTTAACTCAATTTTACGTATTATTATGACATTACTGTATCAATGACTAAAAGAAGGAGCCATATTTCTATTGAACATTTTTTCAATTTTTCTGTTATAACAAGTATTATACAAATATTTTATTGTACATTTAGAACACATATACAATTTTGTGATTAATGGTGAGCAATAATAATAATAATAATAATAATAAAAAAAAAATACTACTAATAATAAAAATATTATTATTATTATTATTATTATTAATAATTTTATATACACATATATATATATATACATATATATATATATATATATATATATATATACATATATATATATATATATATATATATATATATATATATATATATATATATATATATATATATAGTGAGGCATGCAGGGTCCATTTTGTGGGTCCATTTTTCTTGGAAGGACTCCCAAGCAACATTGTAATTCTTCCGCGTTGAATTTTCTTTTTTGTAACTAACACTGGGACTCAAACAACGTGAAGAAAGGATTGAGTGTGATGGTGCATCCAAGATGGCAGCCAAGTGTGTGTGTGTGTGTGTGTGGGGGGATGTCCTGAAAACTACCCAGAGGCTGCTGGCACATGCGCCAAGCGTCCTCCAACTCGCAGCCTCGCCATATGTCACACGGCACACGCTTAGAACACGTTTTGCTTCACACGTTCGATTTGGCGTCTCCGAACATGTTGCGGAGTCACAAATTCATTTACGCTCATTCCACATCATGAATTTGCACTTTTACAATCACCGTGTAGAAAATGTTTAGTCCGCGTATTCAACTTTTACATGGAAGCGATCCTCATTTATTTTCCTAAAAATGGTGTTTTTCTTTTTGTACTTTCTGAAATAAGCCCGATCTGATGGAACGTTGTACATTGTTGTTGCTTAACTATGTCAAAGTGATACAACTCAACTCTGTCAAACTAAAATATTAATAAAGAGAATTAAATGCTTTTGCCTTAGCGTAATGCTAACAATGTGACAAATCATAGCTTACAAAAATTTTATAAATAAAAAAAATTACTGTCTTTAGAACCATTTTAAATAAATAAAAAAAAAAAACTGTCTGGAGCCGCAAAAACATTTGAACATTTTTGATGAAGGAAACAATGTGTCATACATTTTTAGACTTTTCTGTCAAATTTTGTGGACATTTTGAGAACATTTTGGGGATTTCTACTTTTGTTTTTGGACATTTTATAGTTACTTTTTGAAAGTTTCCTTTTTTGCATTTTTTTTTTAATTCATAAAAAAAAAAAAAAAAAAAATTTAATGAATTTTTTTCCCCTTTTTTTTATTTTTATTTTTATTTGTTTATTTTTGTATATTTTTGGTAATTCCAAATAAAGTTTATGGCAATTTTCTGCCCTTCTTCTGTTGCTTTTGGGGCATTTTATGTTTCATTTGTTCATGTTTTCTTTTCTGCCTTTTTAAAATAAATTTTCGGACTTTTTTGGGGGGCAATTTTGTGCACATTATATGAAACGTTCTGCTTTTTTTTTTTTTTTTTTTAACTCACAAAGACAATGTCCTTTGTAAAGGCGGCTGTATGTTGAATGTCATTATCTTGATCATGTGTACCTAATGAAGCGTCTGGCGAGTGAGTCTGCTTTGAAGCGAACGTGTTCTATCGTGTGGGCTCCAGCAGGGAAAGGAGAGCTCGTTTGATGGGATGGGGTCAGCGTGCTAGCCTATGTGGGCTGTTTCTGCAGCCTCAAGGAGAGCGAGAGGAAAAAAAAAAAAGTCAGATGCGGCAGTGGGTTGCCTGAGGAGGCGGCTTAAGAACTACCGGGGTGCTCTCTCGCGCAAACGCGCGTCGTGTCGGTGCGCGCGTACCAGATGAAGTCGGTGCAGTGGCTGCAGAAGGTGGGCTGCTTGAAGAAGCGGGCGGTGAACTGGTGATCTTTCACTTCCACGATGCGCTTGTGTTTGAGGGCGCCCTTCCTCTGGAAGACGGGCACCCGGGGCGGAGGCGACAGCAGCGAGGGCAGCGGCGAGCCGCCCGATGTCGTCGGGGAGGCCAGCGTCAGCGGGCAAGGGGAGACGGGGGCGGACATGACGCCTGGGAGAGGAGGGGGGGGGGGGGGGGGGTAAAGAGAGGGAGAGGATGGATGATGGGTGACTTGCGCGCAAGGTCGTACGCAAGGACACGGGGGGGTCGAGGGACGATGCTGAACATGGAGAAAGATGAAATGGGCAGAAGATAAAACAGACAATCTCAATTTCTTCCTTTCCATAAGTTACAATGCTCAGTTTGTGGTTTACCGTGTTAGTAAGTTATTCACGAATGTATTGTGGCGGCTTTTAAGTGCACGTCATCAAACTGAGAGCTGTTTGTAAGATTTAGTAGAGGTGGAACCGAGTACAGTATTGCTACCCAAGCGTGAAATCATTATTACATAAGCACTTTATGGCCGTTTCGACCTCTCGGTATCCTCCTCCGTGTACTCTCATCACTGTGGAGCCAAAAGAACAATGACCACGTTACATATTCATTTTGTTCTGCGGAAGTCGTTCCAGAACAAAAAAAAAGAAAAAAAAAAAGATATATTCAAATTTCTGATTCTAAATTTGTCTTGTCAATGTTTATTTTTGTCATAATGGATGCATCGTCTTAAAACAATCGACTGAAGCGGGTTTTGCATGCTTAACACATTCACTGCCATAGACGGCTTTAGACGTCAAAGATTCATTTTTTGCCTGCACACGCAATAAAACAATGTGCAAAAAAGCTTTTTTGTTATGCATCAACTTGGTATTAAAGCAACAACAGTAAATTGCAGCGTTTACTACACATAGTTAAAAAAAACAAAACTTTTGTGTAGTCTCCAAGAATATTCAAAACATGTTGACACCCAACTTTAACACATTCACTGCCATAGATGGTTTTAGACGTCAAAGATTTTTTTTTGTCCTGGACTGGCAGTGAATGAGTTAATAGATGACTAGCTGCACTCTGAAAAGAGAATTGCTGAACATTTGAGACAAAATGGCTCCTTGCCGCAAGAAATTGTGGAGGAGGATGGGAGGAAAGAAAAAGAAGAAAAACAAACAAACAAACAAAGAAACCGGAGCTGGTCTCGAACCTGGTACTTGCTGCTTACATGGTAAGAACACTACCCACTATACCATTTGTACAGTTAAGTTCAACAGGGCATAGGTTTTACTTGTAGTTTATACAAGTGTCAGCCAGAACGGATTTTAAGACGCCCAACTGTCATATTGCACTTTGGCATTACAAAACTTTTATTTGATTGCTTTGAATACATTTGGACAGAATGTTTACTGCTAAAGGCTACCTTTGTCACTATCTTATGGACAGATCAGAGAAAGTGGGCGTGTGTTTAGTCTGCAGAGGCGGAGCGGGGGTGGGTCTGCACTTAATGACATCACAAAGTGCCAACAGCTCATTTTCTCAGGTTGGGAGGGGCTGGTGCTTAGAGAGCAGAATGACCTAAAATTTCTCATAGAGGGGGGCGGATGGAGGAAAACGCCACTTCGGTCATGTTTTTATGAGTTCGTTCAACTTAATATATTCGCTTTGGATTAACTTAATTAACGTGAATTGGCCATGAAGTACAGGAAATGTTGATCTATGAATGCTATACAACTGCAAAGCCTGTTTATATCCACATTTGTAAGGGGAAAAAAAAAACATTTGTGGATTGAGAAGCTGAGCATTTGCCAAATCTTCAGGCCAGCACCACTAGCAGAGTAACACCTTTTCGGTGTGGGCGGTGTGATGGTGTGGGACGGCATCGAGCTACAACATCGCTGGAAAGATGCGGCTTGTCATCACTTGAAGACACTTTCAGATCACAACTGTCTGGGACGTCGTCCTCGAGGAAGTTTTTCCAAAAGGCTACCTCGGCAATTTAGAGTACAAGCAGAGAAATTGCCTGCCAACAGTCCTGACCCGAACCCAATAAACGCTCGGTCATGCTGTTTGTCCTGATTGAGGAGTGGAATGCCTTCACAGTGTTGTGTGACAAGAATGAAGATGACGCGTCAGCTTGTTGTGGCTCCATTTGGTTCTACTACTCATTAAAAAGTTACGGATTTTGGCTTTGGGGTTGGATTTTAGGATGAACCTAAAATTGATTATAACCCATTACAGGTGAGACTTTTACAAGTCCTTTGAAATGTTCATGTTTCAAACGGGAATTTTGAATTTTGTCATTCAAGTTGTGCACAAGCACTAAAATATTGAACAGTTGGACACCGTTTAAGGTTCAAAGTTTAAGGTTCAACCAAAAAGGAATTTTAAGTTTATCCTGAAATTCCATCCAAAAATCAAATGTGCTATTTTGTAATCATCCAATACACCAAAACACACCAAACAAGAGTACTAGTAGGGGTGGGAACCTCTGGCTGCCTCACGATACGATACAATATGCGAGACAAGGCTCAGGATAACGATTATCTCACGATATGATGATTATTCTATAAAATAAAATAAAAAAAAAAAACTGACATTTTGAAAAGTCTGAAAAATTCTTCAATAAACATGCATTAAGATATTACAACAAAGTCAAGATTGGCATTTGTATTTAAAAAAAAAAAAATTACACCAATATTTACGGAAAATGAATATCGGCTCAAAATATTGGTTCTTGGCCTTCTTGACCCCCCCCCCCCCCCCTTTCCAAAAAAACAACAACAAAAAAACAAAAAAAACAATTAGAGCTACAAAAGCCTTTTGGTTTAAAGGTAAAAACCTTCAACAAACAACAAGAGTCAACTTGCCTCAATTGCACCTTTATGGCTTGGCCATATTTTACAAAATCAACTTTCCGACAAATGGGTCAGCTCTTAAAAAGAGAAACAAACTGTCCCTGTCCATTTGTAACGGTAAAGTGGCAGGTATGGAGGGAAAGCGAGGACCTAATGAAGGAGACAGAGGTTAATTCGCGCACGGTGGCAAAGCGCTCTTAAGAGACTTTTGAGTCGCTAAACAATTAACACAACTGTCCCACATACTGCCCGTCCAGTCTGCCAACTATCTCTCTCTCTCTCTCTCTCTCTCTCGTTCCTTCTCTCGGCATCACTTGCATCTCCATCTCCCCACCCCTCGCCCTGGTCGCCATGTCAACTCTACCTCCTCTTGTTGCCATGTCAACAACACCCTCACCACCTGCTCCATTATTAGCGTCTGTGTCCTCTCTCCCACTTCCTGCCATGCCCTTATTAGCAGTTGGTCTCATTTAGCAGAGGAAGTTTCGACTCAAATAGTCCGCAGGAAGTTTTTTTCGTTTTTTAAATGACATCAATTGATTTTGACAGTCACAAGTTAGCATTGTTGCATGAAGCCATGTCAGGAAATGTGATGGATGAAGAGACTGGTGGGCAAAATGGGACAGCGCTATTCAGGTATAAATAAAAATAATAATAAAATAAAATAAAAAAATAAAAAATAAAAATAATAATAAAATAATAAAAAATAAATAAATAAAATAAATAATAATAATAATAATAATAATAATAATAAATTAAAATACAATAAATACGTTAATAAATAAATAATAAAAAATAAATAATAATAATACATTAATAATAATAATCGTACACATTCAAAAATAACAAAATAATAATTCATAATATTATAATAACATAATATAAATAAATATAAATACATAATATAATATATAAATATACAGTATATAAAGTATATAATATATATACAAATATAAATGAAATACTAAAAAATAAAAAAAATAAAAAACTAAGCTCATACGTCTTCTTCACCTGAAGACTTGCGTCCATTTCCCCACCACTCTTATGAGATGCTCCCCCTAGTGGCCCCACCAAGTAATTGCTCAATAAGTCATGAACATTGGAGGCGTTATAGTGGCTGTATGTTGACCACAAATATCGCGATACTTGCGTAGACATATTGATAATCTATCGGGAGACAAAGTATGACGATTTATCGCGATATCGATATATCGTCACACTGCTAGCGTTATTACGTGTTGAATAATGAAAAAAACAAAAAAAAACACAAAATCTATCAGGACCGTACCTGAAAATGTGAGCAAAGCCTTGAGCGGCGGGTATCTTTCTTCACTTCCTCGGGCCTCAACCTCGCAAGAGAGGCACCTCGACAGTAGATAGCCACACCACGGGTAAAAAAAAAAAAAAAAAAAAGTAAGAGGGGACACAAAAAATACTAGAAGGAAATGAGCCAGCGCAAATTAAAAAAAGAAGGAAGCTTTCTGGACCAAACGGCAGCGAGAGATTGTGATTCAAGCCTTCCTTGGAAGCAAAGACACAAGTTGTAAATATCCGTTAACCCGCAGGCAGGGTGAGGAGGAGGACGAGATGGAGAGGTGGTACTCGCTTTCCAAGATTGCTCCTGTTTTTAACCGAGAGTAGGACGGAAAGATAAGAGAGAGAAAGAAGAGTGAGAGAGGAGCGCGAGGCGAGAGATTGAGGGGAATAGGAGGCGATTCATTTCCAAATCTGGGTTACTTCTCTCAAGAGGGGCCGAGGGAGGTGGAGGAAAGGGGGACGGAGAAGGCAAAAAAAAAAAAAAAAAAAAAAGCTGCCATTTTTTTTTTTTTTTTTTTTTTTTGCCACCGTCCGCGATCCGGCGTGGACCGAGTGCCAACTGCCTTCTTGGAGTGGCAGACGGCGGAAGGAAAAGAAAGGCAAAAAGGAGGGGTGGAAGGAGGGAGCCAGATTGGGAGAAAAAGAGCAGCGAGATGGACTGCTGGAGACTCGCAGAAAGAACCCGAGCGTGGCGAAAGAAAAGAAGAAGAAAAAAAAAAAAGGACGGCTGGTGGGGCTCCCAGCAGATGAGCGGAGGATCAACAGGTCCGTGAAATAAGGAAGGTTGCGAAACATCTGCAGCAATACTGCAGTTCATTAAAAAAGAAACAAAAAAAAACAAAACATTCACACAGTTAAAGTTTCTTCAGAGATCAAGTTTTGCTCTGGTGCATTGAAATTACTTTAATTAATTTAATTCATTCTCCGGTGTAATAATATTATTTATTGATTGTTTAAATTTTTATTTATTATTATTATTATTATTAATTCAATCTATGGTGTAATAACCTTATTTATTAATTGATGGAATTTTTATTTTATTATTATTATTATTATTAATTCAATCTCTGGTGTAATAACCTTATTTATTGATTGATTGAATTTTTATTTTATTATTATTATTAATAATAATTCAATCTCTGGTGTAATAACCTTATTTATGACATTTGAAAGTATGTCACACAGAAGTGACGTCATCTAGCAACAGCCAATAGAAAAGCACCAAAAGATGACGTCGCTCCCACGGTGTTTTCTAAATATTGTGCACAAATAATACACATTTAAAAACAAAATGAAACTAATACTAATACTGAAACTAACTAAAACTAAACTAAAACTAATAAAAACAGAACCACCCTGAAAACTAATAAAAACTAACTAAAATGACACATTCCAAAACTATAATTACCCATATTACAAATAAACTGGTTTATATACTGTAACATTTTTTTTTTAATATGCAAAACCACAAATCAATTATTTGTACAATTTTTAGGACTAAACACAATTTCTCTTCATATCATGATGTGGCCCTTGGGTCCTTCTGATTTTCTGTATGTGGCCCTCAAATGAAAAAGTTTGGACACCCTTACATTAATAAATTGAAATAACTCAAACTTATTATTATTATTTTTTTTACAACTATGCTGATTTTGTAATTATGAAGTGCAATAACTGAAATGTTAATAAAAATTTGATTTTGGAAGTTTGGAGACCCCTGCCCTAATGTCGAATCGTATCTGGTTTGGCCACGGTGAGTCGGCATTAGACACCTCGTCACAATTAATGACGCAAGTGGGCGTGGCTGCGACTCAACCGGGGAAGACGAAGCTGAAGGCGGGAACGAGGGCGGGGAATCCGGCAGAGGGGGTTGAAGGCGGGGTTTTCGGGACAAAGGTCCGGATCGGAGTGGGACGGCGAGACCGCGAGCGCGAGCGAAGGTCAGAAGGTCTAATTAATGCAAATGTAGGTTATTAGTCTCCTGATGAGGACGCTGGCAGAGAATTAATTAACAATTATAATTAGCAAGATTGCTGGAGAGCAAAAACGGTGTCAGCGAGCCAGATAAGAGCGCGCGCGAACGCGTGTTTGGTGCCAGTCAGCTGTCTGACAACGATAGGTGTCATTGCAGCGTTAACCGGCAGCTGATTGGACCTGATAGGAGATTTGGCTTTGTGCAAAAAAACAAAAAAATAAAATAAAACGCCACTGACTTCATTTTGTAGCTGGGTCGACTTTACACTTTTTATTTGTCTTATCTGGGATGAATGCACTCGGTCTGCTGAGTAATGTGTCCTTGCGTCGTAGCGTAGTGCGGCTTGCAAGTCAATACGTGTGCCCCCTGAACACGATTATTATACTTTTGGAATTTTTCATTTTAGTTAGTTTTGATTCGGTTTTGAGTTTGTTTTTTTAAATTCAGTTTGGTTTAATTAGTTTTCAGGGTGGTTCTATTAGTTTTTATTAGTTTGAATTATTTAATAAATGCTTCGCTTTAGTTTCAGTATTAGTTTTAGTTTTTTCGTTTTTTTTTTTTTAATTAATTAATTAATTTAATTATTTTTAATGCATATTACTTGTATGCAATATTTAAAATAAAAAAAAAAACACCATGAGAGCGGCGTCATCTGAAGGTGCCTTTCTATTGGCTGCTGCTAGATGACATCACTCCTGTGTGACACACTTTCAAACGTCCATATTCCGGTTAATATCAAAATAAATCGACTTAAACATTATTTAAAAATCATCCCCGAAAGGCTCATCATATATTAAATGAATTACCAAAGGCTAAAACAAAGGACATTTGTGCTATAATTCTAGCAATCAGCACCTCGCCAATTACACGCATCCATTATCACCTCACAACCCCCCCACAAAATCACGCAGCTTCTACCTGGGTGTCGTCACCGATGAAATGAATCAAAATCGACTTGCCTGTTGGTGGAATCGCGTCAAAGGTAATCAATCATATCTTGCCTGGCAAACATGTGGCCCCCAACAATCGTATTGCGTTTCTGTTGGGACGCGCGTCCGTTTGCTTCTCCCAAAATGGTCTGCTGTGCTTTTTTTTTTTTTTTGCCAGATTGGTAACAAACTTGCATGACGGTCAGAGGAGACATTTGGCAGGCGATCGTCGACACGAGCGACTAACTAAGTGCGAACAAACCGCTCACGGCATAATCGTTCTATTGTTGCTCATCAAACTTCAACAACAAATTGCGTTAAAAAAAAATAAAAAATCACAACACAACATGTTGAAAGGACAAGGACGCCATTCTTCGAAATGAAAGCAGTTAACGTTATCTCTGGCGATGAGGTTTGCGTTCAAGCAAAAAAAAAAAAAAAAAAAAAAAAATCACATTTCAACAAACGTTTAGCTTGCATGAGGGTGGAAAGATGATTAAAAAAAAAAAGGGAAAGATCAGGCATTAGGGCTGTGCAATTAATCGAATTTTACAATTACAATTTCAGTTATTGCACTCCATAATTACAAAATCAGCATAGTTGTAAAAAAAATAATAATAATAATTTTGAGTTATTTCAGTTTTTTTTTTTTTTAATGCAGGGCGTCCAAACTTTTGGATTTGAGGGCCACATCCAGAAAATCAGAAGGATGCAAGGGCCACATCATGTTATGAAGAGAAATTGCGTTTAGTCCTAAAAATTGGACAAATAATTTATTTGTGCTTTTGCATATTTAGAAAAATGTTACAGTATATAAACCAATTTATTTGTAATATGGCAGTAGGGTTATTATAGTTTTGGAATGTTTCAATTTAGTTCGTTTTTATTAGTTTTCAAGGTGGTTCTGTCAGTTTTTATTAGTTTAGTTCTTTAAAAAATAAATAAATAAATGACCAAATAAATACATAAATAAATAAATGACTAAAAGTAAAAATAAAAATAGATATAAAAACAATATAATTCAAAAATTAAATACAAATGTATTTATTTATTTACATATATATATATATATATATATATACATAATTTGCTCTTTTAATTTCCATTTATATTTATATTTTTTTGGATATAATTTTCGAATGATATTTTTATGTCAATTTTTATTTTCATTTTTAGTAATTTATTTATTTATTAGTAATTTATTTTTAATTTTGGAAGTTTTGTACTTAATTTACTATTTTTTTTTCATTTATTTTCTATAGTTTTATTCAGCTGCAATTTGCTACTTGTAAATGTAACTTTTTAAAGGAACCGAGCGTCAAGTTTTTGCTAAAAAACAAAAACAAAACAAAAAAAACAAAACAAAAAAAACCCCACAAGAACAACAACAACTTTGCCTATTAGTAAAAGTAGAGGTTTGGCGCCATGTAAAGGACTTTTGATGGCTAAATAATTCATTCCCATGTTTACAATGAAATGCGCCGTGACTGACTCATCGCTCTTCAAACATTTTGGCATTTCTCTCCCTCATAATCGACGTGACAATCCGAGATTTAATGATAATCTTGCCCTCAAAAGTGGTGCTGATCTCAAACGACATCATCCACACGGTCCTTTGGGATAAAATCACATCGCGAGTTGCTTCCTTACCACCCAAAAACAACCCAAATTTTACACACAACTTGATTAAAAAGATGCTTTTGAGTGCACCAAGTAAGAACCGAGGAATCTCATCGAAGCCGCAGAAAAATACACCTCAAGTCAATTTACATAACCGAGTTATCCTTTATCATATTTAGACAAATTAATACTGGTCGCCGGCAGATCATGTCCCCAGCGCGACGAACGAGATTTGGGCCCTATCCAAAACCTGTAAACAAAACGCGTGAGCTGAAAAAGCTTCGACGTCCGGAATGCTAATAAGACCTCAAATCCTCAGATGTGCGTGACAGAAACGCTGTGTGCGGCGACGGCGGGGAGGTTGTGGACAACACGCGCTCGAGGGAACGGACGGCCGGCGTCGCGTTCGGGCTAAGACGGCCGATTGGCTAATGAGGCGACGGGAGAGAAGAAGGTAAAAGACGGAGGATATCTTAATCTTCATTCCGGTGCTTCTCGGACGGATTTCGGGGCAAGGCGGCATTAACGCAGCGACGTGTCACGCCATCGACTTCCCGTCGACTCAAAGCGCGTTACATTGAATTTCATTCATTTCCCGGCGAGCGGCGCTAACCAGCTGCTAATTGTCACCCTCACGTTAACCTTAACCTTCACGTTGAAAAGATTTCCACCTACCAGCTCGTGCTTGGTTGGTCGGGCGGGCGGGGGGGCCGGCCCACTGGCTGCGTGCGTGACTGTGGAAAGACGTTTCGATTAGCGATTTAGATGACTCGACATTACTTTGAAAAGTCACATCGGGGCAAACATGTTGCGCGCATAATCAATATCGTCCTTGGCTTGATGTGAACGTACGAAATAAACACCAATCACTGGTGAATAAACAGTAATCATAGGAAAAACATGCTTTTGTAAGACACTTTAATGCAAAATTAAAATCCCATTAGTCGATTAACTCTTTGACCGCCAAAAATGTTTAACTCATTCAATCCCAAAAACGTGCAAACACGTTTTTAACTCATTTTCTCCCAATAACGTGTAAATACGTGTTTTTTTTTTACGTTTTAAGTGTCCCAAAGACGTACTGATCCCAATTAAAGAAGGTATTTGGCTGCATGTAAAATGAATTTAACACTTTTTATTGTCACTCTGTAATATGAATTAAGCAAAGTAATGCTACAATTCACAAGTAAGAGCTTATGACATTCATAGGCAAAGCAGAAAGAACAAAAGTAGCTCATTAACTCATTTGCTCCCAATAACGTGTAAATACGTTTTTTTATGGTTTAAATGTCCCAAAGACGTAATTATACGTTTTTTTTGTTTTTTGTTTTATGCTAGAGCATACAGAAGGCTTTGATGCAGCCTCTCAACTCCAAAGAACGGTGGCAGAAATGGTAGTTATTACACAAACGGCCAGCAGGTGGCAGCAGAGCAAAGGAGATCAACCAGGGCCATCTAGAAAAAAAGCTCAATTACTGAAAACTGATGAAACTTAGCTCTCTTCTAATGCTAATTGCTGTAAAACGGAAACAGATAGAAACATACTTTTTTTTCTGATAAAAGAAGAGACTTTAATCTTTCTTTTGGTAGTTTCCAAACTTTTATAGCAATTGAACACAATATTCAGTGGGCCTTGCAAAATCAGTCAAAATTCAGTAAAACAGCCGGGAGCGAACGGGATTGCGAAATGTGAAAATGGCTGCGAGTGAACGAGTTAAATACTTTGTCCTACCGTCCCAAAAACGTGTTTACACTTTTTTTTTTTTTTAAATGCAAGAGCATACAGAAGGCTTTGATGCAGATTCTGACATGAAGATGTAAAAAGCTTAATGATAATGTAAACAATAACTATACTACAGTGAATAAAGGTAATTCATTTACACACATTTGCATTGACTGCACTTTCATTATCATTACAATATATATTATGTCATTCATATTCGACTACTACAATCTATTGCCTACACAAGACATGTTTGTGCACACAGTTTTCATCCAACTTACCTTTTATCGCCAGTCGCTAGAACGCAAACAGTGCGCTTTGTCATTTAGCTCGTTTGCCCGCGTTGGTGGCCACGATGTGGCGCTTGTGTGGAAACGAGAGATCAGCTATGCGACGGGAGGGGAAAAAAAAAACAAAAAACAGCAGATGAAAGGATGCTTGGGTGTTTTGTTTTTCTCCCTCCGACCTCAGAGATCAAGCCGATGAGTTGTCGAACCCTGCGGCACGGCAAACATGATGAAAGCAACAACAGCCTTGTTTTTTTTTTTGTTCCCCCCCCGATGCGTGTGTATGACTGACGAATCATTTTCAATCCCCTCAAGAAGTCCGTTTTGCACACGTTCACCTGAACTGCTAAACTGGTACTTGACCGCCACTTGGGTAAATAAATTTTTTTGTATTTTTTATTTTATTTTTTTTAAGTAAATGCCTTTAGGAATCCACTCCCACTCGTCAACGATTGTTTATAAAGGGGCATCAAACCATTCCGAGAGGCATCCATCTTGGGCGGATGGGCATAAAGCATAACAGATGGCGGATGTTTATCTAGAGAGAATGGTAAATTCTTACATCTGCAAACCGCTTGGCTGCTTTAGAGCGCCTCGTTGTCAGCCGTAAGTGCACGCAGATAATAGAGAGAAAGCAAAATTGCGATATTTAATTGTTTTTTTTTTTAGATTTGTGTTGGGGCTTCATGCTTGTGTGGTGGCTTTAGAGCGCCTCGTTGTTGTGGCCCGTTGGCCAGTGGGATATATACCAGCACTTAACTCATTCCAACCCAAAAAACATGTAAACATGTTTTTTTAATAATTTGTCCTTCACCCCGAAAACTATATTTACATGTTTTGTTTTGTCTTTTTTTATGCAAAAGCATACAGAAGGCTTTAATGCATCTTCTGAAGAGGTGGCTTAAATCAATGGTAGTTATTACAATAAACGGCCAGCAGGTGGCAGCAGAGTAGAAGAGATCAGCCAGGGCCATGTTACAGCAAGCTCTTTTTGCCGGTTTTGACCAGGAATGTGAAGATTGATAAAACATAGCGATATTCTAATGCTAATTGCTGCAAAGCGGAAACTGATAGAATTTTTTTTTTTTTTTTTTTTGCCAGATGAAAGCAGAGACTCTAATCTTTCTTTTGGTAGGTGACGTGTTTTTATAGCAATAGAACAGAATATTCTGTGGGCCTTGCAGAATCAGTCAAAATCCAGTCAAGTCAAGTCAAGTCAAGGAGTTCAGACTTTAAGTTGATGTATTTCCGCCATCTCAAACCTTTAATTATATGTTCGTGAAAAAAAAGATTTGACAAAGTAGCATCCATTTTCCCAGGTCGGAGTGATTGACGGTTGCCATCTGAGTGGGGCTTAATTTAAGCGCAATCGCCGAACACTCCAACAGTGTTTGAATTTTCCTGATGTTGAAGTCTCATTTTGTTTTCATACTTGGCATTTTTTTTTTTTTAATCATTCAAGTTTGGCAGGACTGTCAAATTCCCGTTTGATAACCATCAGAGCGCAAAACCCCTCAAAGGTTTGGGGACGGTGTGATCTAAATGTCCGTAACTCAATCTTATTAGAGCGTGAAGTCATTAGTGGGCGTACAGTCAGCGGCGTCACAATGCAATCAGCCATTAGCCCATCATAGTGACAAAACATGTGTAATTAGCAGATGACAGAAGCGCCAGATTGGGGGCGGTGGGTCGAGCTTTGCAACAATAGCCTCGCCAGTCAAGAGTCTGTATCGTGTCAGGTGAATTTTTTTAGGTGTCGTTTCACAGTTGGCGGACTCGGTTCAGGAAGTTGAAGAGGCAAAAAGCAAAAAAAAAAAAAAAAAAAAAAGCACAAATGTTTGTTGTTATGGTGATGCCGCTGATCACAGTTGACAGTTGTTTGCGATGGTCGGATTATATCAAATCAAAGCAAGACAGACAGGACGTAAGATTCCATCAGTCTGCTGTTTGCTGTTGATTTCTATGATTGTGCCTGTGGAATCCAAAATGTGCTCTTAGCGAAAATACTGGACCCCAACAGGTGAGTGAAATGTCAGGTGCTTGAACACTCCAAGTGTAGGTGTGAAATGAGTCCTTGAGTACCTCGATTAAAAAAAATAAATAAACAAATTTAATTCAATCTCCGGTGTAATAACATTATTTATTGATTGATTGAATTTTTATTTAATTTTATTATAATTAATTCAATCTCTGGTGTAGTAACCTTATTTATTGATTGAGTGAATTCTTATTTTTTATTTTATTTATTATTATTATTATTATTAATTCAATCTCTGGTGTAATAACCTTATTTATTGATTGATTGAATTTTTATTTTTTATTTTATTTATTATTATTATTATTATTATTATTATTGTTATTATTATTATTATCAATTCAATCTCTGATGTAATAACCTTATTTATTGATTGATTGATTGAATTATTATTTTATTTTATTCTCTGTTCTTATTGCTGCTGGACATGTAAATTTCCCAGAGGGAGCCATCCCAAAGGGATCAATAAAAATCAAGTCCAAGTCTAAATCTAACTCTTACCTCGTCTTCCGACTATAGTTGCGGCCTGTCATATTGCCGTCATAAACTCTTGCCACCAACAACACAACACAACATCCTGAAATCATGCTAATAGCTAGCGCTAGCTAAGCTAGTCTAGCAAGAGCCATTGGACTACTGCTACTAAAAAATATATAAATATAGATATAACTTTCCGTTTTTACTTATTACTTTTGACAGCCTGACCCATGAAAGTTCCTACTGATCTTTTTTTTTTTTCTTTTAAACAAAACAGGCTTACTCAAATGTGCTCTTTTAGCCGGCAAAATCGCTAATGTGCTTCTGACATCGCTTACTATTTTCAGACAAGAAAATAAAGCTGCTATTCACAGTTTAAAATCTAATAACTAGGGATGCACGCTAATATCGGTGGCCGATAATTATCGCCAATTATCGACCAATTTGATTTCATACAGATAAACCAGATAAAAAAGAAATTCGGCAATAATAATAGACATGCTCCATCTGATGTGGTTGTGGCTCATATCAATAAAATTCAGCTTCATGGTGTTTTACATAGATTGAAACATTGTGGAAAGTTTACACAATGTTTTAATGTATTTGTTATTCTTAGAGTAGGACTGGCATGTATATTTGCATTCAAGTTAATTTTGCAAACAATTACCGGCTTATACTTGTACTTATCGGCTATCGACATCGGCGCTTTCTAAATTATTGGTTTATCGTATCGGTTGAAAATAGCATTATTGTGCATCCCTACTAATAACTAACTAACTAAATATATATTTTTTTTAAATCTAAAAATGAAAACCAGTTCATATTTTCTATTCTGGTTTCATAATTGTTCTTTAAAAAAATGTAAATATATATTTTTTTTTGAATTATTAATGTACGAATACTGGATTGTTCGATAGAATTTTCAGCAGGACATCCGAATACCAAAAACATTCGATAGTTGCAGTCCACACGCTCAAGTGAACACAAAAAGGCAAAACTCCAAGTGCATTCTTGCCGCACGAACGGAAGGAAAGACAGCACACCACAAAAAAATCATGAAAGAGAATCATATTTTATGAAGCAATTCTCAAGAAGTAAGTGCAGCACTGACCCTCCAGCCCCACCCCGGAAAGACAATGTCAAATAAACCAACACATTTGAATTAGGGCACAGACCAGACCCGTCTGGGCTAGTTTTGCAACATCATCACTCGACTAGAAACCTGCCTTAGCGACCCGGAAGTAGGCCTTTAGTGTTCGAGAGGTTACTAGAGCAGAACTTTGTACACTGCTGAAAACACACACACGCGCACACGCACGCTGGTTTCTGTGGGTAAATGTAAGTGGGGAAAGAGAAACTGGCGAAAGATGGAACACCCTCGACCTGCTGAGTATTACCAGTGGCACTCCTATTTATTTCCTTGATATAATTCACGGCCAATTCAGCCAATGAGGACCCTGTTTGAATTCCGGAGCACCACTCGTATCGCTCGCCAGGTCACGGGCCCAAAAAAAGATGGCGGACGAGGCGGTGTGGCTGCGACGAGGATCGTTCGACGAGCCGAATGTGCTAGGCTGGACTGGACCGCGCGCAAAAAAAAAAAAAAAAAAGACGGTGGAATCGGCGGCAAATTAGGACGACGCGCTAAATCAAAAGAGGAGCAAGTCAGTCAAGGAATCCAAATTGAAGAGGACGTGCCTAAAACACAACGCGACTGATGTCGCAACAGATGTCGTCGGTCGTCGGAAATCTCCAAATACGCAACGACGCGTCGTCTCGGCCGACCGCGACGCCGGTTTATCGCCTGCTGAATTATGAACGCCGCGCGCTGCGGCGCGATCAGACCGCTCGAGGTCGGTCGGCGATGAGGATCATTGGCTGAGCGCGGTCCGCATTGCGTGTTAAATATGCATGCCGGGCCGAAGCGTTTGCATGCGATTCACACGAGAAAACCGAGAGGGGAAAATATACGAGAGAGGCAATGTTGCGGGAGGCTTTCACACAAGATTGGAGCGCACATGAACACGCCATGTTCGACACACACTGCCATGCTGACCGCTGCAAAAAACGACAATAGAAAATTGAAGAAAAAAAATATACAGTGTTCCCTCGTTTTCCGCGAAGTAGTTAGCTTTATGTTTTACAACTCTTATAAATGTTTTAAGGCTCTAAAATCCCCGACCGCACAATTTATACACTTTTCTCATTGAGGCATTTACACGTTCTCACATTTCTCTCTTGTTCAAACATTGACAATGTTCAAACCTTCATAAATTTTATAAAATGGGTATATTACTGTCCAAAAATATGCAAAATTGCACTTAAAAAAAAAATCCGCGATACAGCGAGACCGCGAAAAGTGAACCGCGTTATAGCGAGGGAAGACTGTATAGTAAAAAATGAAATTATTAACAAGAAAATTTGACTTAAATTTTCCTGCAATATTTTGAAAAATAAGAAAATAATATTAGGCCCATATCAACCATAGTAGTCTTGAGAATAGTATTTTTAGACTAAAAACAAGTAATATTGACTTTTTCCAAGCTATAATATATAGAACTATATTTTCTTAAAGTTCGTATGTTTACATTTATGTTTATGTTTACATTAAACCCCTTTGCGGGCCCTATGTTTGACAGACCTGGATTAAATTAGACATGATATTTTACTTAAGATTTCATTTTTTGTTTTTTTTGCAGTGGGCATGAAACACGCCAATGATGCAAGAATGAGAAGATGAGAGCGATCGAAAGATTTATCATTTATCGCCATCGGTCCAGTCCAGATCAGATCAGCCGAGACAGCGGCAGACGCGTCGGCGCCGTTCTAGCGTGAGCTCGTGAGCTTTTTTTTTTTTCGCCTCCCGTCCAGGACTGAGCCGAGCAGAGCACGGCGGATCTTTGATCAGCGCTTTGGGGGGGGGGGAAGTAAAGGACTTTATGCTATATTACCCAGCAGGCACCAGGTGGTGGCGGTGCAAGAGGACACCATGGCAACGCCACGAAAACGCCATGGCAACGCCATAGCAACCGTGGCCCTCGTTCGCTCGCTGGTGGTGCGGTTTACAGCCCAGACTTGCTACAGTGGCGCGGTCGTCGGATACACACGCTCCCGTCACATCGATAATCGTCACAAGGTTATTCCGTATCGCAACGGACACATCGTCGTCAACAATCAGTCAAACGGAGCAAGAACACAGTATCTACTGGTCTCTGTTTTTGCTAAAGTGAGAGATGGAGGCATGGACCAGGAAAGGCAAGTTGCTAGCGTCAGCTGATGGTCTGAGGAACCAAAAAAAAAAAAAAACAAAAAAAAAAAAAAAAACAAGATGCGCTCGAGTGGAGAATGTCCATGGCTTGCTAATCAAACAGGATAGCAAAAAGAGAGCGCAGAACCGTGCCAAAGAACGTGTCAGAAAGTAATTCCAGGTAGTACGAGAGGAGTGGTAGATACAGATGAAAAAAGCGAGTTGAGACTTTTACTTTGTCTTTTTTTTGTCACAGGCACTAATGTCTTCACAGTCATATAGGAGGAATCAAAATTCAAAAAATGATTTCAGGTTTTTCTAGTTTTGCTACAAAGCTAAAACATTGAAAACTATTTCATCTAACACTTCCTCCAAATATACCAAACTTAACTAATATATATACCTGTTTATGTATATATATATGTATATATTTATTTGTACATATATATTCCTTGATAAATGATAGAATTCAAATGATACATAAAATATCTCAGTTAAATCACAGTATAACATGGTACATTCTCAAAAAACATAAGTATATCTTAATATATTCTCCCCCCCCCCCCCCCCCCCCCTCAGCGTAAAAGAAAATTATATAAAAAAGGAGCAAAAATATTTCCGGAGACACTTCTGTTCATGCAGTCACAGACTTAAGAATTAGCGCCTCATTTGAAATCAATACCGCTCAATGTCATCGCAGGTTGAAGAAGCCCTGTCGGTTGTTTGAAAACGGCAGCCAAAGTGGTGCAGTGGTTACCGGTGTTGTTGTTGACGAAGCACAAAGCGGGCTCAGTTACCAACATCCAAAAAAGGCGGCTTTCCTTCGCTCCGAATCGATCAACACGACTCTCCCGACCGCAAATCGTTCAGATTCAATTCAGTTCAACATGCGCTCATTCACGGGGGCCTTTTGAAAAGGGTGGGAACGGCAAAGGGAGCGCTCTGTTATGATTGATATTTTGTTTTTCTTCAAATTGCCCCACACATACGAGAGAATAAAAAGAAAAAAAAAGCAATCAATGTGCAGATAAAAAGATAGTTTGCCTTCAGTGAAAGGCAAACGAGTTCAAGGGGAGAATCGAGAAGGTCGACTAAGCCTTCGATCTGTGACAACATGCACAAATATAACGCACAGTCCCTCATACAGCAAGTCAACCCCCCCCCCCCACCCCGAGCCATTAATTAACAACAGCATCCAAAAAGCTACAAAGTCTAAAAGTCTTTTTGCTACATGGTGACGAAGCTACATTCAACTACAGTCGAAGAAGAGCTGGGCTGTGGCTGGTCTTAGTGTGAGAGATTCGGCAACGAAAATGGAATCTGTCAACTGCGATGCTGGCGACACCGACGCCGCGTTTTACGCAGCGGATGGCTTCTGGGGCGGCTCGCAAAGGAAACGGCGCCGCACAAAAAGCGTTTCCGAGGTTGTGCTGCTCAGTCGCGGCCACGCGACGCTGCCTCCGTGTAAATCACACCTGACCAAATTGGACGGGACCAGTGGTTCTTAGCCTTGTTGGAGGTATACTGACCCCTACCAGTTTCCTATTCGCATTCACTGAACCATTCTTTGATGACAAATAAAATGTAATTTTTAATTCAAGACACACCGGAAGGTGTAGGGTTTACTGGTAAACAAAATGAACAAGAGAGATCGAATCTGGCTCTCGTTTCCTTGAATTCAGAAAAGCATTGGGTTAAGGAAGGAAGCGTTCTTGTAGTCGTGCTGGACTAAAACTGCTCGCCTTGACATTGCAAATCCCGCAGTTAGGATGCTGACACTCAAGTCTGAATTTAGAGGACTTTAAGAACAAACCACCGCTGTTTTCCTAAGATGGAACCCAGGGGCAACGGAGACAGCGACAACAGGAGAGGCCCCAGAATTGAACCCTGTGGAACACCATACACGCCGTTATGCATATGACTCTGTATGTCCGTATGTCAGAATGCAGACAGATAGAAAGGCGCCAAGCAAGGACAAATAACAGCGACACAACGGCCTAGCTCAAGTCATGTATCTAGCCATGAAGAGCCCTAATCTAACAATAGTCATGTGACACCCGCCCGGTCACAGAGGAAAGTGTGAGTGTTTTTAAAGTAATCTAACGACACCGGTCGTCCGTCTACCGTAAACATCATGAGCACCTCCGACAGAACAGCGAGGTCTGGCGAGACGGGACATTCCGAGAATTGCGCTTCAGAGGCGAAACTCTCTTCAATGGAAACACCGACAATTCGAAATTGTACTTTATCGAAATAGTACAATATCGCTTTTATTTTTGCGAAAAGGGGGAATGGAAACGCACCTATGGAACCCCTGAGACTGACTCACCAAACCCCCCCGGTGTTCGATCCAACCCCAGGTTAAGAACCACTGGACGGGGCCCACCGAAAAGTAAATCACAAATGCAGAATATCTGAGCCCAGCTGATCAAAATATTCCATTTGAAATGTTCCGGTCCCTGTCACATTGAAGGCGGGAATATTGCTCAGTCATACAAGTCTCACATAACTCCGGTTATGACTGACTGTATTTGGTGTCGTGCCAGCCGCTGAATGTGTGCCTCAAACCGTTCACAGTATATCTTTTCAGCCTAATTTCCCAAACAGAAGCTGAAATCGAAGACGATGCGTATTGTTATATTTGGATCCTCAGTGACAGTAAGTTGCCTTCAATAAAAACAGGTGATTTTTCAGCAAGTCACATGACTTGTGGATCGTACACTTACAACCGTTGCACATATGCCTGAAAAATACAATGAATAATTGTGCTTAATGTAATCCGTCTCTAAAATCTGGCTGGAATAACAGTGCTAATGTCATAAGATCTAAGGAGAACTTCTTTTGTTTAATGCATTGCACTTTCCAGTTCTTCATCTTGCCAATGGCCACCTTTGTAAAAACAATAAGCAGCGGCGCACCTCCAGCTGTCTATTATGCAAATTCAGATATTAAACACTCCACAATATTAAACACACCATAATTCCACAATTGTCTCCAAAGCTTACTTGAATATTATGCAGCCATCTAGTGCCAATTACAAATACTGCACCAATCATCCCCCTTGATCCGATTATAGGGTGGTGTGTTGTTGTGGAAAAAAATAACGGAGCATTTTCACCGCGAGAGTAAAAGATGTGAAAACTAATCTCACTTAAAAGCTTTTAGTGGGGATATTTGGCACAACAATGGATTCATTCCCACTTCCAACACGAGCCACATCCAGCCTCCTCTTGCTCAAAAATACTAACCAAGTGAGAGAAATATATTCAGAACATAAAATAAGATTGGAGATAAAAGACAGGGTAAAGAAAAAAATAAAATAAATAAGATGCTACATGTCTTTTTTTTTTTTTCTTTTTTTTTGTTCTTCTTTCCCTTATAAATATTTTTTGTTCATATACTCTCAGTTTTCCAGTTCTGGTTGGACCAAAAACTCCGACACGGAGGTATGGATCGTGTACAGTCCGACTGGTTTCTAATAAAACATGACATCACATAGAATAGGTGGTGGTAGGGGTAGAGCTAGATGGGTCTGATGGTGTTGCAAGGTCAAAGAGTACATAAGTAGCATTGTCCTCACTGTTCAGTGAAAGGGCTGACAAGAGTGCATGAGAGAGGCGACTGAATCCCTTTTCAGATCAACCGATTTACAAAAGCAAAGAAGTGGGGCCCATTTTGTCACCTTCTAGAAGCAGTCCACCTTTCTTGTTGAAAAACGCTATAAAGGAGAGCGCGTGTCCCTTTGAAACCACCAAAGCCAGAGGGAGGGAGACGTTTCGAGCAAACGACACATTCTGCGAGTGTGCGCGCTCGTGCGTACAAATATGACATCATTACTCACGGGTTGGAGACTTCAACTTATCCGTAGCTGTGACCCGGTGAGGGCAGCAGAACTGAGGATGACATCACAAAGCTCAACTCTGAGCGAAGGAGCAGTTCTGGAGCTGTTGTCCCCTGTGATGCGGCCTCAACTTCGCTCTCGTGGTCATGGGAGCCGTCCAATGGGGTGTAGCTTAACCTGGTGTGGCGTCTCACCGTCGCCCTTACTAGAACGTGTACAAGGGAGCGGGTGGCGGCGGCGGCGGCAGCGTTGCTCTCATGCAGAGCAACGGCAGCATCGGGACCACAGTCCACGATAGTTCCCGCTGTGATGGCCGCCAGCTGATGACGGATGGTTACCAAGGCAGCCATGTCTCTGGATCCAGCTACCACGGCACCACGGTGCTCTACAACAGAGGTGCTCGCTGCTATGTCTCCCTCTCTCCTCTCCCCCTGTCATACCTCACTCTCCAGACTGGAGAAGTGAGCTGACCCTCGACGCGAGCACAGACTTTTGGCTTTAAGTGGCAGGTGAGGTGAGTAGAACCTTCGTGGCTGTGGCACAGAACGGAGTCTCTGGTACTGGAGTTTGGCACTGGCTGAAGCCTGAATCTGGCTCGGGCCAGCCATCCCCACCCCTGCTGCAGGTGAGACGGAAGATGAGGAGGGCGGAGGCGGGATAGGCATTGGGAGGGTAGTGGGAGACAGAGATGGCTGCTGAGGTGGTGACGGTGGAGGTTGAGGTGAGAGGTCGGCGGGCTGTGTGCTGAGGTTAGATTGGCTGCCTGATTTGGCCTGACTTGGGTCTGATTTGGGAGGAAGAGGTTTGGGCCGAGAGCCCCCGCTGAAACTGTGGCAGTGGGGGAGAAGCTCTTCCTGGCTATGCGATAGTGAGGTGGGCCGCCTTTTGGGATGGGAAGCGTGTGATCGGCTGTGAGGATGTGGGTAGGGATGGGGATGCGGGTAAAGACTACAAGAACACATGGTGGCCCGTCGAGCTTCCTCCCCTCTGTCCCTTGCTTGCCTCTTATTTTTCCTACCTCCGGATTTCCATTTTTTCTCTCCCTTCATAGGGATCTTGTCCATAGACCAGTATCTCCTTGGCGGAGGGAATGCTGAGGGGGGCGGTGGCCACTGTGAGCCCAGTCCCCCACTCCCTCCGCCTGATTCCCAACCTACACCTGCCCCTGAACTCCAAAAATCAGTACCAATCCACCCCTCTGCTCTAGTTCCAAGCAACGAATCATCCCGACTGTTGATACTGCCTCCTCTCTCTCGCGAGGGGTACGTGCCAAAGAACCACCCCCCGCCACCTATACCCCCTATCCCAGAGCTGTTCCCCGTCCCTCCCTCCCAGTACCTTTCAAAACGTCCAAACTCCCCTGATGAGCCTTCATCTGAGTAACTGTCTTCCGCCCTTCTTTCTATCCTATCTCTCTCCGTTTCAGACACTGCTCCCCGACCCGCCCTCCTTCCTCTCTCGCCCGCCCGGCGCCGAACTCGATCCCTATCCTCCTCTTCCTCATCGTCGTCGTCGTCGTCGTCATCATCATCGGAGTCCCACTCATGTAAAGAAAGCCCCTCTCTGGTCGGTGCTTTCTCTTTTTCATAAGGCATCAACAAAGGACGCCTCTCTCCTCCCCTACCACTATCATCCCTATCGATTCCTCCGCTTCTCCGTCGCTTGCTGGATGGGAGGAAGGGGTGCAAGGATGTGGGGGGAGTGTTCGAGTCACCCCCTCTTCCATTCACCCAAAATTTGACTGATGCAGGGAGTTTGTTCAGGTTGGGGTAGCGCTTACTGTGGGTGCGGTGTCTGGAATGAGTATGTGATGGTTTGGAATGCCTTTCTCTACTTCTCCCACTATCCTCCCCTTCCCTGTCATTGCCCTCCTCTCCTCCATCTCGCCCCACTCTCTCCCGCTCTCCTTCCCATGAATCCCGCCGCTTCTCTCCGAACGTATTCCGATACTGAGCAGAAAAGGAAGAGTAGTCCTGTATTCCCGCTTCCCGCTCTCCTTCCACGTCTCCGTCCCTCTCGGGCTCTATATCGCCGTCTTCTGGCTCTGATCTTTTCCCCCCGGTAGATTTCTTCCGCTTCTTTGTCTTGAGTGCTTTTTTCTTCTTCTTTTTCACTTTCCGCCGTTTCCTTTCTCTCTCACGTTCTCTTTCCCTTTCTTCCCTTTTCTTTCTCTTTTTGATCTTTTTCTTTTTCTTCTTCTCCTTTTCTTTCCTTCTCTTCTTCTCACGTTTTTGCCTCTCAGCATCTCCGCCAGCTCCACTCTTTTCTCTCTCACTCCAGCTTGCCCACCACTCTTGAAGTTGAGACAACTGGCTGCCCCCCCTCTCTCTTTCACGCTGTCTGTCACCCCAGGATGTGCGTGGTTTCCTGGGGGGTATCGGCGGAGGCAAGCGCCCGTGGCTCAAGGAGCGAGGGCGAACGGTTGAGCGTTCCCTCTCTCGCCCCCTACCGAGGAGAAGGCTCGACTCTTCTGTCAGCTCCTCATCATCGTCATCATCCTCTTCATCAAGACCTCCGGCCCTGTCCCGCGTGCTCCTTGAGGAGCTATAAGAGTATGTAGGGGAGGTAGAGCGAGAAGAAGAGGCCGACGACGACGTGGATGTTGAAGACGTGGTCGACGAAGACGATGAGGACGTATAGTGCAAGGACGCTGATGGTGAGGGAGGGGTGTAGGAGGGGCTGAGTGGTACTGGCACAGGAAGTGAGAGTGGGGGAGAAAGGGGGCGTGCCCTCCTTCCTCCGCCCTCCCTCACTCCATTTCGCGCCTCTACCCTCCGCCCCAGGGGCAGAATGTTCTCATACAGCGGCCCTCCAGGTTCTTTGGGCTTCTTGGGTCTTCGCCTTCTCCAAAAGGACGAGGGCAGAGGGGGAGAGGGGTGTGGCAGTGGGGGTGTAGGAGGCAGAGGGGCTTGACTCTTGGGAGGCAGTCTCGGAGTTCCAAGAGGTTTAACAGCCACTTTCCCCTGACCTCCGCTGCCACCACCCACCACCCTCTTCCCTACCCCGTGGTCCATGCCCTTCTCTGAGTAGAAGGCAACACTGGCTGGAGGGGGCTGGGGGTGGCCCCTTGGCATAGTCTTGGGGGTCTGAGACCCTGCCTGCTGCTCCATGCAGGGCCCCAGTCCCTCAGGGTCAATGGGGCCATAGTATCTCTTATAACCATCAAGTCCCCCGCCTCCTCCAGCAGATGAAGCCCAGTTTGGTGGGACTTTTTGAGCGAAAGGTCCCATGTCAGGAACGCCCCCCCTGACAGCCCTCGGGTTGGTAGCTGTTGCAGATTTCGGCAGTCTCCAGCGATCCACCACAGCCAGTCTGCGATCTGGCCGCGGCAGGAAGGTGGAGCATGGGAGGGGTGCGCCAGCAATGGGGGTGCTGGAAGGACCCACTGCTGTTCCTGAATGCACCACGGTGGGAGGAGAGCCGGGTAGAGGCGTCTTGTAGACCGACTGCGGTTGTTGCTGGGGTGGTTGCTGCTGTTGCGCTATAGCAATAGCCGGGCTGGTCATTGACGTTGAGATCACATGTGGTTGGGATGGGACCGTCACCATTGCTGTATGGTGATGAGTCAATGATTTAGCGCCCCCTGGTGCTGTTTCATCTTCAAAGCTACAGCAGCTATACATGCCCTGAGGAGAAGAGAATAAAAATAGGAGATACAGTCACAAAATCTGAGTTCAATCTGTAGCATGAAAATAAAATTACCATATGAGAGTGATAGGCAAACACCCAAAAAAAAGGCTTCAGAAGATTGCTAGATCGCTATTAGATAAGCAACCGTTGCCATTTGGATGTTCTTAATTAGTGATCATTCATGTAAATACATAAACTGCAATAATTACAACTTGGCAAGGAAATTTTTATCTCTGAGGATATAATCACATGCATATGGTGTGAGATTGCTCCGTCAAGGTCACTGTCAAACGAACAGGACATCCCGGCTATGGGCAGAATTGAATTTCAATTAATCTCTTCAATTGACTGAGTGCAATTGAACTGACCCCAGAACTCACACTTTCAAACGCTCCGTTACAGATACGGGCAGGAACAGAAACATGCGTTTGCATGGAATTATTCCGAAATAGTTTTCTTCTATATTTGGTGTCCTGACATTGAGCAATAATTATAGGCAGACTAATTCAATGGTTTGATTCAGACGCGGAACTCTCTCACAGTGGGAGTGGAAAATTCTACAAAAACTAATGATAACTGCTAGTGCGCAAAAACACGACATACTTTTAAAAGACTTACCCTGCTGATGGCTAGGAGGAAATCCAGTTTGCCTGAGCTGGTGGCCATGCAATGGCGCAACTTCCAGTAGACCAAGTGCTCCCAGGCAAACACCAGTAGGCTGAGGCCCATAGCCACCAGAAGCATGTAGAAGACCCCAGCCATGTTGTCAATATCTAGCTTACTGCTCATCACCTCAATTTTGTCATTATGGCAGATACCTGACAGCCAAAGGCGCTCCAGCATTTCAATTTCATCTGCAAAGGGCACAAGTGGGGAAAAAAAAAAAAACAAGATGAGAAGGGGAAACAGTTGAGGTTGAGATAAATAGAGGTAGACAGAAGTAGAGACAGAGCTATTGACAGGGTTTATGCTAAGCAGTGTTTCCACAGTATTATCCAACGTGACTTCATGGGGGTCAGGGGTCAAAAACGCAAAACAAGCTGTGTCCGAATAAACACACAAAGAGGAAGGTCACTCAGAGAGACTCCAAAACAATGAGGTTCCTCAGGAAGTTAAATGACACCGACAACCTAATCTCAACATAGTAAGCAAGAGTAAATGAAGAGGGGATGAGAAAAGGGAGGCCAGGGGGCCCCACAGTGACGCTCGGATCGGCAGAACAAGCATGGAATAGAAGGCGAGGCGTAATGAGAGAGTCCGAAAGAATGTTTATTAAGGTGGCGAGCGAGCGGCATTCTTTTCTCGGTCCGCTCGCACGTCAGGAGAAATGAGACAAACCGACACGGAGGACGAGAGGCAGAGATTGTGTCATAATGACAAACAGCGGGAAACACTCCACAAGCCTGCGAGGCGACGACCGCGAAAAGGAAGAGGGTGATCGCGAAGAAAGAGGCTGATAGGGACGGACAGGAACGGGCAGAAGGGGGAAGATCATAATCATTTAATTGTGCTTGGTAGGATGGTCAGAATCGCCATCAAGGTGGGAAGCTCTGAGGGATCCGAGATTTCCATCTGTTAACCTGCCAGCAATCAGGCAGGACCGCTTTACCTCAAACACGGAATTTTCATTAATGAGCTCAGCGACCTAACATATCTTCGCCGCCCCGCCAACCTATGATTGGCTGCCAGGCTCGCCGGCGTAACCATAGTGATGGCTCGCCAGAAGATGTAGCGTATGATTCATGATTGGGGAAAACAAAGAGGCGTTCTGACCAACATGGCTCGTAATGAGAGCTTTCTGTAGCACTAATGGCAGCGGCGCCGAAAATAAGAAATAAATAAATACGTGAAGTTTGCGGTTTGTTGCACATTACAGGCCACAATTCCAAGTCAAACGGCCGAGTCATGCCGCCGCTTTGAACACGACACTGGCCTGTGAAAAGCTTTCCGATGGCGCCATCATTATCTTTGCTTGGCGTGGCTCACATGAAGCAAGGGCTCAGTCGTCTGAGTGATGTGGGTGGGGGGGGGGGGGAAACACGCCTCCCGTAGAACATCATTAGCACGCCAACAGATGGACGCACCGCGGCTCAATGGCAGGTAACAAGTCATCATTTCGGATTCGCCTCATGAACACAATTTGTACATTCCAAAACACAAAACTTCTTGTTTGAACCGCGCACTTAAACCCTAATGGAGAAAACGCATCTGCGTCATTGACCTTCGATGTGGTTATTTCCAGACATGAACCCATAGTGGGCAAAACAGCACGTGCTTTAAGCCAAGGTTATCGTGAAACAGGAAGCCTCACGTCCGACATGTTCCCTGCCGTTTGACTTCCAGCGATTCATCTTGCGCGTCTTCGTCGCTGTCTTTCCTCTCGCTTTGCCTGCTCGTTGCCACCTTTTTGGACCTTTGTGATGGCAGCTGTCTCTGCCTTTCAGTCGCAGCCAGCTCGGGTCTGCCAAATCTGACAGGTGTGTCAAATTCACACTCCACCTCTGCCGTTGCTGGCGGGTCAGGTCAGGTTGAGCTGGCACAACGCACCAAGCTGGATCGCACCCACAGAATGGGCTCGCGAAGGTGGATTCACAGACATTTTCACACATCCGGAATCGATTTTTTTTAATGTGCAACTTGTGTGGCCGCACAAACTGGCATTTCTGGGGGTGTGTCGAGTGCCCAAAAATATACAGTAAATGCTACGTGAAATGCTTTTGAATTTGTCTCACCGTCTCATGTCAATCTGTAGAAGAGAAGGCGGATGTAGTGGTCATTTTTGAGAAATGATTGAAAATAGTAGAAGGAAAGGTCAGAACCATCAGGTAAGAATATGCAAGTATGAAGACAGCTGTATGTATAATGACGAAGGTATGTTGCCATGTTATGAAATCGTAAATAACCTCTCACGGGACATTTATTAGCATGACGCCTTGTTTCTTAGCCTCATGCTAAGATGCTTGATTGATTGCTGTAGATTAGCGGTGCACGTTAAAAAACGGATATTCAATAGGAGCCACGAATTTGCCCAAACGTAGCGACCTGGACCCTGCCGGCCAAAAAGAAAGTGCCCAAGAGGAAGTGGAAGTATCCACTTTATTTTTGTGTTCTTCAAGCAGTCAGCAATTGATGTTAACACTTGGACTGTTAACAGAGCTACAATATGCAACACTTTGCGCAACGCTAACTATGTTTACAAGGCAAACAAGGGCATAACTAGACACAGTCCAACACTGTTTACACTGACATTATTAATCCAGGCTTAAATTATTAAATGCACACCTACTGTACAATACACTGGCTTCTCTTGTAATCAATTTCCCTTTACAGACATTCATTGGTTGCAATTGGACGTCGTCCGCGAGAAACCCGCCGCGCCCACAGAGGACCGAAGCGGAGGAGAACGGAAAAGGTCGCACCTGAGACCTGCTTGCTCTTTGACAACAGTGCACCACGGCGCTGCCCTTGTTCGCACCAGTGTTCCTAAATCAATTTTCTTGTAAGGTGCAAGCGCCTGCCAGCTGGAACTAATTATCATAAGTAAACATCCTTCTGGTCCCTGCAAAAGGACAAAAGGGTCAAAGTGTCTGGTCTTGTTCAAAGGAGTTCAGAAAAGGAGCTTTAAACCCATCTTGTGTTGGACCAAATAAATGATAGTGTTTATAACGGTGAATAAAGAATTGCAATTTTAATCCTTTAATACACGACGCACACCCAAGAATACAGTTTATTGCAAGGCTGGGTTAGCTCTCAAAAGAGTCCAAAGTAAGCTGCTCCGAGTTCAAACAAGAAAACATTGCTGAATGCCACCATGTTAAGCCCAACTGCCTGCGAATAGACCCAATTATTTCGCAAGAGAATTGTTTTCGCGCGTCTTCCGCGCTTGCACACTTCGCCGCCACGCGCCAGATGCGGCATGTTGCCAAACACGTCCAGGGAGGCCGAGCGAGCTCCTCCGCAGATGTGCAGAAAACCGTGACCCAAACAATCGTGTGCTATAATCACAACATGTCAAATGCCTTGATAGGAAGTCGCTGAAAAACAGCCAGCCGGCATAAAAAAAAAAAAAAGCTCGAACCTCAGTTTCCACAGCTTTTTAGTACTTACTTATTTAATAACATATAGCGGCAAAAAAAAAAAAAAAAAAAGTTTAGAAAAATGGAAATGGGGCTGACAAGAGTGCACAGTCTGCATTTCTATCAGGAAACGAGATGCAGCGAGATCAATAGACGGCGTTCACCCGAGGCAGCAATAGGGAGATCAAAAAACGCTTTTGGCTTGACAAAGCAAAGCTCAGCTTGTAAAATGATACAGCACGCTACGGCGATGATGTAACCCTGTGACATGTATTAGCCCAGCTGAAGGTGCGACACAAGAGTTGGGATGGCGCCTTTGAGAGGTCCCTTTCCTGCACATCACAGCAAGGTAATCCGCTCCCTTAGTAATCCACGCCCATAAAACCGCCGTCTAATTCAACAGCACCCCGAGAGTTGACGCGCCCAGTGCAGATAAGCGCTGCTTCATGATGAAACATGGCAAGAAAATGACTTGATGTTAAGTCCACACTCGGGATGGACATACTATTCGATTAATCAATTAATTGATTGTGAAAAATGGAGCTAGTTGTGTGGAAATGATTCTTGATTAACTCATTTGCTCCCAATAACGTATAAATACGTTTTTTTTTTAATGTTCTAAGTATTTTTTTTTTGTTTGTTTGTTTTTTTTATACCAGAGCATACAGAAGGCTTTGATGCCGCCTCTCAACTGCAAAGAACGGTTGCAGAAATGGTAGTTATTACACAAACAGCCAGCAGGTGGCAGCAGAGCAAAGGAGATCAACCAGGGCCATGTAGAAAAAAAGCTCAATTACTTACAATTTTAAATAGATTTGTGAAAACTGATGAAACTTAGCTCTCTTCTAATGCTAATTGCTGCAAAACGGAAATAGATAGAAACATACTTTTTTTTTCCTGATGAAAGAAGAGACTTTAATCTTTCTTTTGATAGGTTCCATGTTTTTATAGCAATAGAACACAATATTCTGTGGGCCTTGCAAAATCAGTCAACATTCAGTAAAACAGCCGGGAGCGAACGGGATTGCTTCTGTGAAAATGGCGGCGAGTGAATGAGTTAATTGATTGTGAAAAATTGAGCTAGTTGTGTGGAAATGATTCTTGATTAATGAGCCCTGATTTTGGCTAAAAAGTATTGATTCAGTTTCAACTTGTTTATGACATTAAGGACAACATTGGATATGACTGGGGCAGACTGCACTATCAAAAGCAATATTTTTCCATAATCAATATACTCAAATGACACACATAGCCTACAGTAGAATATTACAATTAAACGCCAGACACTGAGGCACAATTGTAATATCATTGTAAAGGTGCAGTGTGTTTTATTTAGTGCCATCTAGTGATGAACTAATAAAATGCAATGATTTTGAAGCATGCGCACGACGGTGGCTCAGACGCACCACAATTCCCAAGCCTACCTCCAATTAAACCATTTATTAGTTGGAGCGAGGGAACAAGCGTGTGAGCAACCCGGCGAGCAGGAGCTAGCTTGAGCGGCAAGCAAGAACTTGCTAGAGCACCTAACAGAGTGGTTAGCAAGAAATAGCTAGAGAAGCTAGCAAGAACAGCTAGCGGGAGAAGCTAGCAAAAGCTAGCGAGCGCAAAACAGAGGGAGACAAGCTGCGGGAGACCGAGCGACCACCAGATGCTAACTACGTTCGCAAAGTTCTTCTCCTTCGGGTATGCGTAGCAGAAAGATGGCGGCAAAACATGTCAGCCTCCTGTAAGGTGCGGCGTGACCCATGTAATATAATTGGCAATTACTAGAACTATGACTATATATTTAAAAAAAAAAAGTGTGTTGTGATAGAACATTTTTTTGCATATTATTGAAATTAATAGTAGGTTTTTAAAATAAAAGAATTATTCACCACTAGATGGCACAAAATAATACACATGATCTCTTTAAGGTAAGAAGGTTAAAAAAAAAAAAAAAAGCCATATTTTGCAAGCAGTTCAGTGTAAAAGGTTTTATAAAGTTTCCGCCTCAGCTGAAATTTTCCAAAAGTTGAGTTTTCAGTGATTCAAAACAGTGTTAGCATTTTTGATAGCACCGGCAACGCCTGCATGTCAAGGCTGTCTGTGCTCTCTGTTTTTCTCCTCTCCTGGTCCAGCTATTCAGCGGCAGACGCCGGCCTTATTTAATAGATCTTGGCACCAAATTGGCACTATCAGTGTGTAAGCAGCTAAAGTGTCTGCATGCCAGAAACAACTAAAAAGGGCTTTGTCCGCTACGCCATAAGCAAAGCTGATTTTGAGCCCTGCAAGCGTCATCCAATTGTGACAATAAATGCGTGTGGCGGACAATGTAAAATGACAATCAAGCATTAATGTGCTGATTGCAAAACTGATTCTCTCTATTGTGCACACAAGATGTCTCCCGTAATCCCAAATACAGTTTGCACAGCAGACAAAAAGTATTCTAATAATGATTGCATTGTTATCAAATTTTCATGTTCGGAATTGTTTTTTTTCCTTTTTAATTTTAATGTCAGCTAGTTATAATAACCGGACTAAATATTTCCATGAATGTTGTGAAGCACCAGTCGTATTGAGCAGAGCACTGGAGGCGTTGGGTCAATATCACTGCAAATTGCCTTTGGTGTCCTCGACAAAAATCACTCAGTCATCGTGAAAATGTAGTGCAATAATGAAACCCTGAGGTCTTACTACGAGTTGTCAAATATTTGCCCACTTACAAGTACAATAAGTGCCTTAAAATGTGCTTCCTTCATTTTTCAAGAAGTGGTTTCCAACGTCCTATTTAATACTTCACCAAAGAAAACAGCAAAGGTTACGTTATTTTCACAAACTCTTTTTCAAAGATCTTAGAGCCATGATTGATGGCATATATGAAACGGCAGCTGACGTGAAGTTACGTACGGTAATAGGAAGAAATGGATCTGCGGGCAAACGTACCTTCATGGCTGACTGATCCATTTTTAACAAAACATGTTGACTCAAATGGATGTAATCTAAATATGTATTGTCTAAAAACATCCAGACTTGCAATTCTTGAGGCGACATATGTCAACACTTTGACAGTTTTGTGTTCAACAACGTTTATCGATTAAGTTATTTTCAACACCTTTAGTTGGTTAAAAATGTGTAAAAATAACATATGATGTGGGGACAGACAAACAGTAGCGACTAAAAGAAATTCGGCCATATGAGGTTTCCGCTCAACAAACTGTTTGCTACTGAATCAAGAGCGCCTCTGCTGGTTGCAGCCAAGTACTGCACTCCACTTGCAAGCAAACACGCAACAATCAATTCCGCATTAACTCAGATACAATCAGCTGACGGAATATTTGATTATCATTCTCATTCTTAATCACACACATCGCAAGGTCTTGGACTTTCTTTCATCATTTTTTTTTTTTCCCTTCGACTCCCCGTCGATGTCAGTGTCAGCTAATCTGTAACAAGTGTAAAATCACCACTCAAGTCGTGATGATCCTTTTCGACACGGACTCGCAAAGATAAATTATTTTTTTGTACCCTCCCGAGCAAGGAAAGCGCATTGAAATTCAGAGCACAAAAAAAACGAAGGCAGACCCGTGTTCCCGTGTACCGAAAAAAAAAAAAAAAAAACGTGTTACTCAAGCAATCTTTTAAATGGACAATCATATTCCTCTTGGTGCCATTCCCTGTTTTATTTCCCACTCACAGCCAGACAGTAAAGAGACCTTTTAGGCATCTGTCTTCCCACCACAACCACCATCACCTCTCCTACACACCATTATTCCCCTTGTCATGATCAAAACACCTCACAAGCATCGCTTTTTTTCCCCCTCACACATCTCCATCATCTACCCCCTGTGTCCTCCATCTCCAATCCGGCCCCTACCCGTTCATTGCAGTGCTCTCTCACCCGCTCCCCGGCCAGTCATTTTGCCCCCCCTCCCCCCAAATTGACTTAATTATTTCCTCTCCTCGTCATTCTCACCATCTCCCACCAGCTGCAGAAGGGCCAGGTCAAGAGGACGTTTCCAGCGTGAGTTTTTGTGCAGGGCGATACCGTAGCCTGTGGTGGCAAAAACCTTCCCCGAGCCTATGGTCATCACCTTGGAAAGGGGGGGAAAAAAACAAAAAAAAACAAAAGGACAACGAGCACATTAAACAAAGCTGAGTATATATGTCAACTTCTCTCTATTTATGTCCGCTGTGCGTAAGCACCGTGTGTGCTTGGGAGTTGGTTCGTACCTTACAACCTTCGTCCTTCCTGGCCATGTAGTTCAATACTGCAGCATCGTAAATAAAAGCATCCAGTTTCCTATAAAGGGATCAAGGCAAAAAAAAAATGCATTCATCATTTAATGGGAGTAGAGGATCGAGGGGGGGCGCAGAAGCAAGGGATGATGTAGGGATGAAACGGATTCTAAATCGTAATCACAGGAAAAAAAAAAAAATCAGACTTATTTCACATAACTTGGCAACAAATTGGCACTCATTAACTAATTGCTACACCGAAGGGGAGTTTGCGGTGCAGAAAAATCCAGTCAACAAACCCTTAGCACGAGAGCAGCGGCATAAAAATTTCAGTCTTTGCATGTCAAACGAGAATGGGCGGAATAGCAAAAGCCGGTTTTTGGCGAAGAAGAGCAAAAAAACAAGGAGAGTGACGCAGAGAAGAGTGAAATGTACGTGTAGGAGGCAGAGGATGGGGATTTATACGTTGTGAAGAGCGAGATGACATGGGGGGGGGGGGGGGGGGTAGAGAGAGAGGAGGAAAAAGATTTACACACTTCAGGGGGAAACGACATGGGCTAGAAGTGGTGAGGATTATAAAGTTTAAATACAGACATAGCGAGAAAACACACTTGAAGGGGAAAAGAAAAGACCAAAATAGAGTTGAAGAAGCATGGATGCAAGATGAATGGTGGGATAAAATGTCAGATTCGGTTGGGGGGGAAAAGCTGTAAGCAACAAACAAAACAGTAGGATACTCGCTAGCAAAAGTTTCAATTATTTAAAGCGCGATAACAGTGAGTTATATCTGCGGCGACACGGCTTCGAGGCGCCAAGAAGGATGACAGCGTTGGGATAAAATAAACTCGGATTACGCAAAACACACGGCTGGTGATAGAGATTTTTTCTGGAAAGGGAAAAAGTAGGAGCTCTATTTTCCAGACTGCTGTAAATCCTACGTGGCATATCTCACCAATCAGACCCAGTTGGTATTTTTAAGATTATGCACCAATCGATGGCGACTCGAATTAAGTTGCGAATTGGCCGTTGGAAATGAACAGAGGACAAAATTTTTTGCATTTGAGTCAGAACGGGTCATACCATTTTTGTTGTCAAAGAGGAATTGGATGGTGCTCATGTCTCTGTATGCGTAACATTTCGACATAAGGAGCAGGTTTATTATTGTTTTGGAATTTTCATTTGTTATAGTTTTGATTTCATTTGATAGTTAGTTTCAGTATTGGTTTTAGTTTAAAATAAATGTGCATTCCCTTGTGCGCAATATTTATGTAAAATGAAAAAACTAACCCATTTCTTACCTAATTTTTCATTTTGGCCGAGTTAATTGGAAAAAGCAGGCAAGCTGAGCCATTGGATCCAAAAGTCATTGTTTTCATTTTCGTTTTGGTCATGGACGAAATTGTCAGTCAATTTTAGTTGCAGTTATAGTCTCAATAAATGGCTTCTATTTTAGTTTTCGTTTAAGAAATTATCACTGGTTTACCCTGCGCCGGTTACTTAGACGTGGTCTGAGCAGGTGTAAGGTTTCGATCATCTTTCTGCCACCAAATTCTTACTCCACTCGAAGTGCCCAGCTTGGTGGAGTCAGTCTGCTGATAAGAAAATCAGGATCTGCCCGCTTTTTTTTTCCCGCCACTGCGCTGCTGTACTGTCTATAAAAATAAAAGCCACGCTCTTGAAAGGTGTCGGCAGTGATATAGCCAAGGTGACAGAATTTGCACATACGAGAAGGAAAAGCGCGACAAAAAGATTAAAACGCGAGTCGGAGTTGAAGAGCACGTCGATGCAGGCTTTCACCATAACACCGCTGCGACGCGGCAGGTGTGAGGGAAATAAGAACGAGGACAAGTTCAGTGTAAAATACAAAAAAAATAAAAATGATTTGCTGTCACAATTAAAATAGACGCTTTTTGGGGTCATTTTTATTTCATAGCCTCGTTCTGTGTGCTATTTCTTTTCAGTGCTGGCTTGCTTTTCCGTCATTCTTGGCTAGCCGTTTGTTCCTTGTTCGTTTTGAACTCTCTTTTAATCCGGGACCTTTCTTAATTATTCAGTCATGTACGTGGGGACGTAACTGGCAATTTTCATTTTCTTTCTAAATCTTCGCAAGCGAGTTAAGTATCTGCCTTGGCTTTATTTCTGTTTGAACTTGTTTGTGTGTTTTTATATGGTGGGATAACAGAGAGATGAGCATCCCCCCCCCCATGGTGTCTTTGTTGCTCATTTCTGTGTGCTTAGATTCTTTACTGGCCCATAATACTGTACAATAAAAATCCGCTGACATAAATCGGCTGCTAATCAAAGAAACTCAACTTGGCAGCAATAATAACAACAAGGATTCTTGTTGGCGCTTTTGATGCAAATAAGCCATCATCGTCACGTGATTACAGTCGGACCAACTCGAATCTCGTAAAAGTCCTGTTTTATGACCATACTTTTGTATAAATCCATCTAGTCAAAACGTTTTAGACCTATAAACACTTTTAGGTTCATTTTGTGTTTCCAATAAGAGCAGATTCATTCAAAGGGGGGAAGTGAGTCCATCGCTTCACGTTGGTCGCCACAGCAACTGAAATAATATATTCCCGGCTTAATATGAGCGAGGAACACAATTACTAGCCATAACTGTTTCAACGTGTCCCCAAAGTAACAAATAAAGAACGATAAACAGTCTTTGTGGAGGAAAAATTGGATTATAAGGCTAAAAAATGTTATGGAGCGCGTCTGTTAATGATGTGGCTACAGCTCTAATGCGAAAATAAGATTCTCGTCAAGATGAAGCCCACCTTGCAAGATAATTGGAAACGAGTCTTGAAAACATTCTTCTTTGAGGCGTCCACACGGAACAAAAATGTTGAAGGCTGAGAAGAGGCACGGGCTGATTTCACAGTTTGATGGCTTACCGGGGTTTTGAAAAGTCAAGGTGTCAATAAGCACTAATATTGACTGCCACCGGTAACGGACTCTTTTCTTTTTTGTGGGGACTTTCTATGCGGGGCTTGGCTTTTGTACAGTTGAGTAAATGAGTTGCCTCGTTGAAGTTAATTGCCTCCCATTAACTTTTTTCCCCCTTCTGTAAAAGTTATCAGAGAAGACAAGTGCCTTCATGTGCATTGTCCTAAAAACAAAACAAAACAAAACATTGTGCCAGTGTGTACTAGTTAGCCCTAGGAAAACATGAGTAGCCCATGGGTCTGTTCTAAAAAAAAAAAATAGCTCACCAGTCACGGGACACTGTATCTTATTAAAAAGTATTGAAACAGAAAAAGAATGTTAACATTTATATATTTGACTTACTTAAACTTAACATGTTACAAATTCTTAATGTTCTAAATAGTCTATGTTTTGTTTAAAAATAAAATTGATTGTTTTCAATATGGAAAAAAAATCCCGTTTTTATTTATACACATTTCTTAATATTCTAAATATTCAACATTTTGTTTAAAAATAAAATAGATTGTTTTCAATATGGAAAAAAAATCCCGTTTTTATTTATACACATTTCTTAATATTCTAAATATTCAACATTTTGATTAAAAATAAAATAGATTGTTTTCAATATGGAAAAAAAATCCCGTTTTTATTTATACACATTTCTTAATATTCTAAATATTCTATATTTTGTTTAAAAATAAAAAAAAGATTGTTTTCAATGTGGAAAAAAAATCCCATTTTTATTTTACCCAAATATTTCAATAAGGGTCATTTTAAGAGTTGTAGTTTTAGTATCGTAATAGTGTGATACTGCATTGTTTTTGTTATCATAATGTCAGAATGTAATATAGGCCCATGCCTAATTGACAACAAATCCAAAGATGAAATATGGATGAATGCAAAAGATGACAGAAAAACCACTGAATGAACGTGACCAAGTGCAAAAGGTAAACAAACAAACCCGGTCTTGAGGTTGAGAATGGCGTCCTCCACTCCTCTCTGGTTGTATTTGCCCATGTACTGGTGCATATCTGGGTAGTTGGAGCGGATGTTTTTTTCCGTGCTTCCGTTGGGCACCGTGCCAAACTTGAGCGGCGGGTACTGTTCCTCGGGATGCTGAAACTAAAAGGCGATGGAAGGGGCATGAGACACCTCAGGCTGTGCACCAATCTGCTTGACCTATTTCTGTCCCCTTTACAGACTAAGTTGTTACACTTTGAGCACAGTCAAACCTTGTGTGGGTTGATGGGGAAGGTCAAGCTGTGGACTTTTAGTATTTAGAACTGCCTGTTAAGTATTCAAGGACTGTGGTAGTAGTGTTATGTTAAATGAGATTATATCCTTTTCTTCAAGCCCTCCGCTGTAATCAATTTTAATGTTTAAATTAGTGGTGTCGGGCGATTAAATTTTTTTAATCGTAATTAATCGCATGACTTCAATAGTTAACTCACAATTAATCGTAACATTTTATATCTGTTCTAAGTGTACAATAAAATGTACAATAAAATATTTTCCCCCCAAGTTTTCACACTCTTGATAACACAAAAAAATTGGGAAAAAATGTTAAATAGAAATATTGCATATTTTAATCAGTGATAAAGTAATTTCATATTAATTAATACAATTGAGTTCAAATTAAAGATGTACTGTACTGTTATAAAAAAAACAACAACTAGTGTGATATTGATTTGTGTTGAGGTAATTTTTCTGCCACTAGATGGCATTATTTGTTAATTAGCTCAGTGCATTTTTCTTTTCATTTTAAGAGCTATCTAATCTTTAATATGAAGTAATTTGTGAGATTCTACACTTTTTTAAAATTGTAAAATACAACTTGACCCCAGTCTCCACAAATCTTTGCATTATTATTAAATTTATGACTGCTAAATGTTGACGTGGATGTGTCTGCTGCGTTGCGACTGGAATTCCCCCAAGTAAGGGGTGGTCGTTAATTAAAAAAATTAGTGGCATTAAAGGAACTTTGAATTAACTCAAAATTAATGCACTAATTTTGACACCTCTAGTTTAAATTCATGGGATTTGACTCCCTTACGACTTCAATTTGCTTTTCTTTTCTTTTTCTTTTTTTTCCCCTCCCAGTGCAGCTCATTAGCATTCAAGCAATGAAATACCTTCTTGTCTGAGAGCCCTGACACCGTGTCAATGTACTCCTCCTGGATCATGAAGGCCGCCAGGTTGGCGGTGTACGAGGCCAGGAAAATGACGGCGAAGAAGGCCCAGATCAGCACCATGATCTTGCTCGTCGTTCCTCTGGGGTTCTCCACCGGCACAGAGTTATTGAAGACAATGGCCCATAAAAGCCACACCGACTTTCCGATAGTGAAAGTCGAGCCGCCAGATTCTGTCCGGGGAGAGAGATGAGAGAAGGGGAAAGGAAATGGTTGTAAAAAATAAAAAAAATTTAAAAAAAATTGCGTGCACGAGCAGGAGGCTGCACAGAAGCAGAGCTGTCAACATTCAACGACAAGTAATCGATTATCAAATTAATCTACAGCTATTTTAATAGATCGAGTAATCGCTGGGAATATTTTTATATTCAAAATTGTCCAAATCCTCTGATTTCAGCATATCAACAGTAATTATTCACTGATTATCATTTTTGTTTAATCAAAATAAGACATCTGCAAACATATGTTTTTTCCCTTTGAAAAACTATGACCTAATAAGTAACATAGTACAGCATCAATTCACCCCCTTCTTTTTTTTAATCACTATAGGAATAATAAGTATGAACTAAACACCATGGTTAATAAAAAAAAAAAAAAAAAAAAAGTAATCAGGGAAAAAGATATTTGTCATAGGATTTAATGCAAAATTAAAATGAATTAGTCAATTCATCGACTAAATAATTGATCTAAAAATATTCAATAGTATTTTTATTTTTTTAAGAGCGCAGAATTGTTCACTCGACAGACTTACCAATTCAACATATCATCATCATTGCTCTCTTTTTTTATTTTATTTTATTTTTTATTTTTTTAATGTGCGTATTTGTGTGGGTGTGTGCTTGAAATCGCCTAAATTTGTGCTTATTTGCTTACTTCACCTTAACCGGTTACTTCAGAGTCTCGCCTGAGTCGCGAAGTTCGAGAGACCAGAGGAAAGATCAAAGGAAAGGAACGAGCGAATCAAAGTGAAATCCAGCACCAAAACAAACACCAGCTGCCACCCACATGGTTACAAAACCAGAATCTCCCACCAACCCCAGGAACCTCTAAATTCCAACAGATTAGGGAGCTCTCAAGAGACCAGAGGAAAAACTAAAGAGAGGACGAATAGGAAAAATATTCAAAAGTGACATCACTACCACAGAAGCGTTCAAATGAAACCTCCGTGAATGACGTGTAAAATGAGTTTGCTGTATATAAAAAAATAGCCAGCCAGCATTTTGAGCTCATACTGTAAGTCGCATTCGGTGGACAATAATGTAACCGCGTGGTACAAATCACCACTCGAGCTGTTACGACAGTAAGGAGGAAGTGAGCCGAGGACGAAACTATGCAAAGTGAAGCAATCATGCAGCGGGAAACCGGCCGATGCATCCGAGACATTAAACATCACAGCAGTTCAAAACTACACTGCTGAATAAAAGATGGCCTCCTCGATGTTCGACATCCTCGGCTGCAGTTCAACAACTCCCCCTTCAGCGACAGTCGAAAGGCCAAACACTCGCGCTTGATCTGAACGATCGGGCGATTTACCTTTCCCGCTCCCACTCAATAGGGGGCAGCAGATTACGTTCAAGTCAACTGCGCTTTCCAAACAATCGGCGAGAGAACGCTACTCGATGCTCCAAAATGACACGTCTCGTATTTCCCGTGCACCAGGACGTCGGCCACCCTCTGCGCGCTGGCATCAAGGAAGCACGACGATGCCTCTTAACCGTAACTCTCGGCGACAGCTCACTCACAAACTGAGAAGGGGGGGCAACAACAATGGCACAAGGACCCACTGAGGGAAATAAATTTTTAAATAAGCGGGTGCCTTTTTCTGTATCCTTCATAAAAGTTGTCTCCTCAATGGCTCCACCTCAGCTACTGTGCTGCAAAAAAATAGAACACTTGTACTCATTCACTATTGATGACTTTTTTTTTTGGCAATGAGAGAAAGTTAGCTCAAGTTAGAGGCACGACTGTCACGACTCCCAATTTGCAGGTGTGAAAGAACCTCGAGGCTATCGTGGCTCGCGATCGCACATTGAAGTCACGGAGCGCTGAAGAATCACATTCCAATTAAAGCATTGGAAATCTAGAAATGAAAAAAGGACTGAAGGATTTTGAAGAATAAAGATAGTACGAAATAAACACCAATCATTAACTCATTCACTCCCAATAACATATAAATACGTTTTTTTTTTAATGTTCTAAGTGTCTCAAAGACGTATTTATACGTTTTTTTTGTTTTTTTTGTATGCTAGAGCATACCGAAGGCTTTGATGCAACCTCTCAACTGCAAAGAACGGTTGCAGAAATGGTAGTTAGTACACAAACGGCCAACAGGTGGCAGCAGAGCAAAGGAGATCAACCAGGGCCATGTTGAAAAAAAGCTCAATTACTTACAATTTTAAATAGATTTGCGAAAACTGATGAAACTTAGCTCTCTTCTAATGCTAATTGCTGCAAAACGGTAACAGATAGAAACATACTTTTTTTTTTTTTCCTGATGAAAGAAGAGACTTGAATCTTTCTTTTGGTAGGTTCCATGCTTTTATAGCAATTGAACACAATATTCTGTTGGCCTTGCAAAATCAGTCAAAATCCAGTAAAACAGCCGGGAGCCAACGGGATTGCGAAATGTGAAAATGGCGGCGAGTGAATGAGTTAAACAATAATTAGGGGGGGAAAAATGCTTGTAAAATACACTTTAATACAAATTTGAAATGAATCTGATTAGTCGATTAATCGACTGAATAATCAATAGATTAATCGATTCTAAAAACATTCGATAGCGACAGCACTACATTCAAGTATTGATGAGAATTTTCCTGATGCTAGCGTAGGTATATTATTTTGCAACTGCTGCTTCCTCTAGCATGCCCGCCATGCCAGTTGCGTGCTCACTATTTGTCCGTTGGATCTGTTGGGCGACAGTGATGGACGGCATTCACGCTCGTCTATCACGCGAGGGGGGAAAAAACAGACTGAGCGGACTCATCACTCACTCTTGCCAGTTTGCAGACTGCGGTTGTAGCCCACAGGACTGAAGAACTCGAAGATGAAGACAGTCACAGCCACCACGGTCAGGCACATGACGAACATCATCACCCACACTGCCGGGCTGTACGGCTCTTTATTGGGCAAACACAAACAGACTTGTATTATATGACATAATCATCCTTGTGATATTAGCAGTTCCCGTTGTGAAACACCGAGGGAACAAAAAAAAAAACATTCTACGGAAAACAATACTACTACAAATGTGTATTTTGGAACTCTGAATTTGCCGGCAGTGAAACCGAGTTAGCAAAGAAAGAATAGCAGTCGCATTCTATTCGCTAACGTCACGTTTGTTTCTATACATCCCATAAAATCGAGCTCTTACCTAGGAAAGCAGATGGCGATACAGTTCCGTTGCTACGGGAGACCATGACGCTGATCCCCGTTTCCACAAAAGGGACAGAGAAATCCACCACCTCGGACCTCTCCTCATTGATAGTCAGAGAGCCGATGGCCATGTCTGCCCGCTTGTACACCACCTAAAAAGGGACGGGGAAGCAACCACACGAGAGAATCTAATTATGTCAGCCCCCGGTAATTATGATTCGACACCGGCCATTTGTAGACCGGTAAAATGTGCAGGTATTCCGCGCACAATATGCTACAAATGCAGAACATGTGTCTCGTCTGCATCTCTTTAGCATACAAAATGAGCCCGGGCCTGTTTCCTGACTGCCACCGTTTAGAAAAAAAAACACAAAAAAAACAACGCTGAAAAGTCATCTGATTGTACAAGTGAAATGTTAATCTCCATTAGACATGGCACATCCGCTCTTCAGAGCAAATCAGCAGGAAAAATGAAGCGAGGCGGAACGCTGGAGCGCCCTCCCATCAACTTTGCCAAGTCTGGATTACCTGATCAAAGAATGGCAGGCTTTGGAACATCTGATCAAAAGGCGCACGCCAGCCTGAGACAACATTTGCTCGGCCCCTTTTGTGTGTGAAAATAGATTTGATAGACAGCTACGGCCCGGGTTCGAGTCATAAATGATAGTGGGGGAAAGAAGAGCACGGTGAGAACGTTCTTAAAACTGTGGCAACTAGAGGTCAAAGGGAGAAATATAGAGAAAGTCAATGAAACGTAAAACTTAATACAAAAAAAAGGCGAGTTTGCGGTTTTAAAACCGCTAGCAAGATTTCAATGTAGCCTCACTTCGCTAATCACCCCCAACCACCTCGAGTCGCTTACCAAAAGCTGTTCCCGACTCTCAAACATAACTTTTCATAGTGGTATGTGATTATGGAAGAGCCGAGTTGTGACAAATAGTCATAAAAAAATGCTGCTCAGTTTCAACAAAACAGCAGCGCTAGCTATACTAAGCTAGCATTAGCACAATACAAAGCCAACATTAGCCGTAGTGGCTACGCAGCTAGCATGACTTAGCCAAAATAGAACATGGCTCTAAAACGATATGTTATCAGTTTGAAGTTTTATTTTTTGGAATGTACGGTCAAGTAAACATCAAAGAGAGAAAAGCTGCCAATTGTGTATCGCTTCTGAATCCTTAGCTGCTCATTATTATTATTTATACTAGCCTTGAAACTAGCATGAAACTACCCATAAAGTTAGCATCAATCCAGACATCCATCAATTTCCTATGCCACATATCCGGGTGTGAAACTCAAGGCACGGGGGTCAAATTCGGCCCGCCAAGTAATTTCATGTGGCCCGTGAAGAAAAAGTGTCTTTGTTGACTTCATTTTTTCTCGCTAAAATATCACCACTTTTAATAGCATTGTAGATCTAAAACTGTTTTTTTATTATTATTATTACACTCTCCCTTTTTAAATAAATTAACTTTTTTTTTTCTTCTTTTTTTTTTTACGGGCTTCTGATTTCAGAACTAGTAATCCTATTGTATTTATATGTATTCACAGTTATAGCGTTTTTCCTGGCTCAAATTGAAGCAGAGGTGGTATCACCCTGATTATGATGGGTGCTAATATGTCTTATTTTAAGGTATCGTTACCCGCGGCGGTGACCGATACCATTAAGGGCCGCATCAGGGATTAGAAATTATATGAACACAAAGTCGAAATGAATTTTTGCCATTTTTTAACGACAAGCATTAAAAATTCATCCACTAGTACATATTGAATTGTAAATATAGTTCAGCATTCTTATGTTTATTGTATATACTGTGTCTTTATGACTTTAGCGATGGCTGGAGTGCGACACCTCTGCCTCGCAACCAGGAAATGGCCGCGTGCAACGGTTGCTCAATGATCGGTTTCTTCTTTGGGGCATTAAAGTTTTTTTTTTTAAAAAGAAGAAAAAAAAAAGAAGCTGTTTCTTCTTCGGCTGTTGCTTCAGGTGTTTCCGGTGCACTGCTGTTGCTATAGCGCCTCCTAATGGCGCAACACCGTAACTGCAGTTAAAATGCATTCCTGCCGATATCAGTGGCTGGAGGTGGCCGCCTCTGAATTTGGTACACAGGAAAAACCGTGCTTGGCGAATCCAGTTCAGGTGGACTATATCCTGGACTGGTCGCCAGACAGTCGCCATCGAGCCAGACAACCGTTCGCACTCACAATCACATCTAAGAGCAAACTGACGCCCTGCTGCCCAACATCCAAGTCAGGCGAATGCACCGCTCCATGCAAATGAAATATCAAGGGCAAATCAAACTCGCCAGAAGGTCTCCGACAATGTTGACGCGAGTGTTTCGTTAGATAAACGCGGCGGTTGTGTTTGCGGGAGCGTGTGTTTACCATCATGCTTGTCCGTTTAATTAGTGTAACTGTCTGCTTTTCCCATTCGCTCGCTATCTCTGTCAGTGTATTCGCGTGTTTAATGGTCACCCAGGGGGCTGACGAATGTTGCCATACGGCTTATTGACAGAAAATTTCAGCACAAGTAAACAAGCCAGCAGGCACAAATATAAGCAAGCGAGCGGCGCAGCACTCGCCTCTCCAATCATGCCGTTCCAAACGCCGTCGATTTTCTTGCCGTGCTTCCCGTTGGTCACCAAGTAAAGGTCGTAGGTGAAGCCGACTATCTTGGCCAATCGCTTGAGGATGTCGATGCAGAAGCCCTTGCAGCATTGCTTCATGGGAGCCACTCCCTCGTGGTTGGCGCTGGAAACGGGAAAGGGAAGCGGGTCGTAGTCAAGCAAGCGCGAGCAAAATCCCAAAACCTCCGTGTCATTCTTCTCATCCCCCCGGAGAGAAGCCTGATATTGATTACGGTCAAGCGGTGAAGAGAGCACAATTTGGGGAGGTGACTGATGTTGGAGGGCATCTTGATGGATCAGAAACCTTCTTTCATAACAGAAAGGCCACAGCAAAACCTCCCCTCGGCATACTAACGAATTCCCTTCCAGCGGACTATTTATTTGATAAGGATAGACGATTATCGGCCGGGGCCGATTATATTCGTCAAAATGTTAAATATCCGGCATCTGCCATTTTTACAAATCTGGAGGCCGATAAAGACGGTATTTTGTGTGTACTTCAGGTTTTGTAAAATGTTGCGAAAGGTTGCAAAGATGCTCACAGACAGTTTTTTGCTTGTCACAAACAAGACAAAGAAATTTTGAACATATTTTGACAAATTTTCCACTGTTTGCAAACATCTTATGAAACCTGTGGCGAACTCTGACGAGAACCCAAAATTTCATGGAATTCTTTATGTATGCATTTATTTAAAATTTCTCTTTATAAGAGAAGCTGCTTTTTGCTTTTGTTAAAATTAAAACAAAAATAAGTGAAAGTTTAACATTTACGTTGTTAAAATTTTTGAAAATTATTTACTATAGAAAAGTATTTACTTTTTGTTAGAATTTTAAAACAATTTGCTGTATTTTATATTAAAAATAAAACTTAGAAAAAACATGTAGAAAATTTGAGTTGTTTAAACAAACTGCATATTTATTTTTTTAATCTTGATGTTAAATTTTTGTATTCTATTGCAAAAAAATATCGGCTCCAAATATTGGTTATCGGCCTCCTTGCCTACTAATAATCAGTATTGGCAATGAAATATAAATAAATAAAAAAACATATTGGTCTGTCCCTGCTATTTGACAGACGATTTGTTAAAAACTCTAATGAAGTTCCCTCAAAAGGAAATAAACAAAACAGGCCAAAGTTTTACTAACACAGAAATTTTTGGTAGTATGTTTAATTAACTCATTTGCTCCCAATAACGTGTATATACGTTTTTTTGTTTTGTTTTTTTACGTTTTAAGTGTCCCAAAGACGTATTTATACGTTTTATGTTTGTTTGTTTTTTTAAATGCTAGAGCATACAGAAGGCTTTGATGCAGCCTCTCAACTGCAAAGAACGGTTGCAGAAATAGTAGTTATTACAACAAGACGTCATACCAGTAATTGTTGTGAATAGTAATCCTTGATGAATTGTGTTTCCTGCAATATGTTTCCTGTTTATATTATGGCAGAGATGGTCCACACTTTGCTTCCAGCCACTGCTACATTGGAAATTGTGACTTACAGTCACCGTACGTTTTATTGTAAAACATAATGGAGTGGATAAGTTGCAAATTCACCGCTTTGTTTGTCGACACGTCGCGCAAAAAGGGGCCTCAAACCTGGCGTTGAGGGGTCGCCTGCAGGGCACAGAGTCTCGGATGCAAGTTCCGGACGCGGGGTCTGCCAGCTCCACGATGACGAATGGCCGCTCCTCCAGCGTGACGACGCGCAGGTGCTGGGCGTCGTCTGGAGGTTTCAGGAAAGGCCCGTAGCGGGACCAGGCCGGATATCGCAGTCTCAGTACGCCGTTCTCCCACCAGCCTACCTGGGAAGACAGACAAGCAGAATCAAACACACAATTGCACGTCTTTGCATCATTTTTTTACATTTCTTAAAAAAAAAAAAAGTTGTAGTTGTAGTTGACATGCAAATTGGAAGGAACGTGAGAATGCTACTCAGGTTACTGATCCCAATTAAAGAAGGCATTTGGCTGCGTGTAAAATGATTTTAACACTTTTTATTGTCACTCTGTAATATGAATTAAGCAAAGTAATGCTACAATTCACAAGTAAGAGTTTATGACATTCAAAGGCAAAACAGAAAGAACGAAAGTAGCTCATTAACTCATTCGCTCCCAATAACGTGTAAAAACGTTTTTTTTATGTTTTAATTGTCCCAAAGACGTATTTATACGTATTTATTTTTTATTTTTATTTTTTTTTGTGCTATAGCATACAGAAGGCTTTGATCCAGCCTCTTAACTGCAAAGAACAGTTGCAGAAATGGTAGTTATTACACAAACGGCCAGCATGTGGCAGCAGAGCAAAGGAGATCAACCAGGTCATGTTGAAAAAAAGCTCAATTACTCACAATTTTAAATTTGTGAAAAATTATGAAACTTAGCTCTCTTCTAATGCTAATTGCTGCAAAACGGAAACAGATAGAAACTTGTTTTTTTTTCTCCTGATGAAAGAAGAGACTTGAATCTTTCTTTTGATAGATTCCATGCTTTTACAGCAATTGAACACAATATTGCAAAATCAGTCAAAATTCAGTAAAACAGGATTGCTTCTGTGAAAATGGCTTGGAGCGGATGAGTTAAAATGACTAAAGAATGTTCACTGACAAGATTCAACGCATTGATAAAAATGATTTAAAGACATTTAAAAGAAAATGACAAATAAAAAGTAGCTTTTTGAAATTACTAAAAGCCCATTGTATAGTGAAATTGATTTCTAAATGTTTTAAATACTTTAATTAAAGGAATGTTAAAAAAAAAAATTGCATGCAGCACAACACCTAAATGCTGCTTCACCATGTTTGCATGCAACCCACTGCATCTTTAACCTATAATCCATATTTTGCTCTTAAGAAATGTTTTCTTCACATGTAGAGTTTTTTTTACAGAGTCGCTTTTCAATGAAAAGCGGCACAACAACAGCAATGGAGAGCGACTCGACAGTTGCACTCAAAGGCAAAGAACACCAATCATTGTATGAGATTGCTTCATTTCATCCTCCTTACGCTGCTAAAATGAACTTGTAACAGAGCAGCTACATGGCCACAAAATGACCACCGAGATTAATGACCATCTTTGTGACGGTCTCAATACAAAAAAAAAAAAAAAGAACGTTATTATCTCCATAAAGGTACTATTTACTGCAGGCATGGCCGTGCTGGTAGTTTCCATTATATTGTTACAGGTACTGGTGCCAATTCGCCTTTCGAATCTAAATTATAATTGCTGTGCTGGACGGGCGCAATTACCTGGCAAATTGATGCACATGATGCAAAGGCTACGCTGATTGATGGCACCAGACTCGTAATCCAGATTTGTTGCGCTCATCATCCGTTGACACATTGAGCCGCAAAATAACAATAATAATAACGTTGACGTTGTGGATGGAAGTAAAATGTAATGCAGGTAGTAACTAGGGCCCGACCGATATGCACTTTTTGAGGCCGATGCCGATTTTTGGCATGAAAAAAACCCGCTGATTACCGATTAATCTGCCGATTATTTATTTAAAATATATATAATACAAATACTGACAGCTAAGGCTGTTTGAAAGTGCCATATAAATCAATATAACTTGACTGTTCCTGTGCGTTTTGGCCTCTTGGGGGCAGCGTGGTGCCATGCGCCCTCAGCGTACACATTTAAAGTGAGTACAGAAGAAGGTTGCAATTGAATTCTATTAAAATAACTTGTTTTTCACATAACTCGTGTTCCCACAAGATTTGTGTGTGGATATTCGTTATTTGAAAAAAAAAAACACTCCCGAAGTCAACACTAACTTCCTGTCTTCCTGCTAGCATTTGCCAACTTGCTGTTTGTGCTAGGCTAGCGATGTTTTAGAAACGAAGCATGTTTTATATTTAAATATAACGTACAGTGGATGTAATTATTTACGTCGTGTGGTTAGTTTTACAGTTAACTCCAACTGCGGTGTCATTAAACCGCTTAAAGGAACAACAGAATAACCAGAATAACATATGCTACACACTTGCTAGTTGCTAATGCTACAAAAGCAAAATGGTGCATTCAGGGCACTTCCACAAGGTCGGAAGCTTCAGTTTTCGTCGATAACATTTTAAGGGGGAAATAATCGGCCATTTGGACCAATTGGCTGATTGTTTTAGCCGATGTTTGAAGGCCAATAATCGGCCGATTAATCGGTCGGGCCCTACAGGTCACACGTGACAGCACAAGAATTGGCTCCTTGATGTCATTTTTCGAGCAATTCAATCATCACACCAGCAACCTCTTCCAGTTTCAGCTGTGCAAATGTGAAAATTGGATAAAACGTGTAACACCAAATCCGCGCTTCATTAAAAATGTATCTGTTGCAATTAAAATCTAACACTTCATAGTGAGAAAAGGACCTACAGGGGGCAACATGCGTTGAGTCTATATGAGCCGTTAGCAAGCACCCGTCGCACTACACAAAAATAAATCAGGATTCCGGAATTTTCTAATTGAAGTAGCCTGAACATATGCTCATGAAATAAGGAATATTTTGTTGCAAAAGTGGTACGCTACTTCTGTTTTTCTCCATTTTTTTAATTATTTTTTTTTACACAGATTACCAACTAAAAAATAATAATAATTAGCACTCCAAGTATCGCCATAATGACCAACATTATGCTAGCGTAGTAGGCCTGAGGGTAATTCAACAACAAAACAGTCTTTTTTTTTTTTCCTAAAAGGCATAATTACTGTATAAGCCACTGCGACAGCAGTTTCAACATTAACACTGTGCTTAAATACAGCAAAAGAAAAACACCTGTACTTAAATAATCATACAATTAGTGCACATAAAATGTAAATAAAAAAAATTTACCTAAATAAATGCTTAAAAACAAACAAATGGAAATATATTAAGCTTAAAAAGCTACATACAATTTAAGTGTACTGAGGCAATGATTTATTCACATAATACTACACTGTAAAAAAAAACAAAAAAAACACACAAATTGTATTTTCAGGGCTAAAACCATTATTTAAAATATAAATTATTGGCATGTACAGCAACAAAGTTAGCACAACAAAACAAGGAAGTTGCCTATTCCAAAACAATTTGCTGAGTTTGCTTTCAAATTACAGCAAACTGTATTTTTTTTATTACAAAATAATAAATACAACCCAAAGTGCTGCGTAACGAAAACAACCATATTGCAACATAAAAAAAAAAAGAACACTCCTGCCTCACCCCAACATCCCCATAAGCACACACACAACCTGAGAACTATGTAGAAAGACACGGCGGGGCACAGAGAAACCATGTGAGGAAAACCACCCAAATGAAGAGCCACTGAAGCTAAAATCTAAAAGACAGAAAAATAAAAGGCTAAAAGGAAGGATCAGAGTTGGCATGATAACAGTAGAAAAGATAAATAAGATGGCCCAAGACCATCGAGTAATAACCAGAAATATCTATCGAATTGTTGCAAACATGGTGCCCGAGAGTAATAAAAAGACTAAATGAGATCTACTGGTATTCTTCTCCCATTTGTAAAGCCATACTGTACGATTTTATTCGCTCTTTAAAAACCAAGACGTCGGGCCCGATCCTCTTGTCCTCCTCATTACGCTCAACAGTGTAAAAATTTTTTTAAAAAATACATAATTGTGGAGAACTAGCACAAAGTAAATTTGCTTCAATTAGTCCACGCTTGACACCGCACATTACCGAGTTGGAGTTAAGCAAGCCCAGTTACACTTTGGCTCTAATTTGGGTTCGCGCTTCCATCGGGAATAACAGCGTGTCATGGAAAATGTTCCCTTCTGCTGAAAGAACTGAAAGTTGTTGTTTTTTTTCAGCCTATTGTATGATACGAATAACTTCTTGCCTTAACTCGGACTGTATTTGAGTGTTGGATAGGGCTGATTGCCAGCCGTAATCAGCTGAAGAATCTTTTTTTTTTTTTTTTTAACCGGCAGTGTAAATGTGTTCCGTTCCGCTCGACCACTGCGCGCTCGCTGGCGGCGGGGAGAAATCTCCATCCTTGTCAATTTGCCTCGGTTTGATGGATGCGTTTTTATGACCCCCCCCCCACCCCCCCGGGGCCCGCTCGGTCCGCTCGAAAATGCATATTCGCCGCAGAGCTTGGCGTTAAGATTCATTTTGACGCTTTGTTTGCTCGGCTGCTTCTCAAACGTGCGCATGTGAAATCCGCATCTCGTTTTTTTTTTTTTTTTTTGCCTCCATGTATTGTCATATATGTCTCGTGTTGCGTGGAATGTTCTGGAAAGCAACCAGATGGAGTCTCGCAGCGTCGCTCGACGACCGTGCGTGCTCACCTGATGATAAAAGTCACCTTTGAAGCGTTGCGACAAGCGTGACTAAGGCGACATCCACAAAAAATAAAAATAACTAAATAAATAAATAGGGTATGCTTATGTACAGTAGGCTGAGGGACACATACACAAGAATAGATGAATATAGAGGAGACGGAGTTTACAGTGGGCTGCTTAAGCGGGTTGAGAAAAGCCTGGCAGATTTGCGCACACTCACTGTAAGTCAAACATTGACGGTGAGAGGGAGGGGGGACGCGGGGGGGGGGGGGGGGGGGGGGTTCTGCTACGCTCACTAGTTGACAGCTCGGCACTTCCACCACAGCCGAGCAACAGGCATTGAATCAAATCACAGCCGGAGCGCAAATGTATGCGCTCTCAGCTATTATTCAGGAAATATGGGCGAGGAAAAAAAAAAAAAGGGAGGGATAGACATCGTAATTAGTTATGAATTCTGACAATTGTGTTTATTTGGTGCAATTGATGCAAAAAAAAAAAAAAAGGGGGGTGTCAAACTTACGGCGCGTGGGCCAAATAGGGCCCGCAAAGGGGTTTCATCCGGCCCGCGAGGTGATTTTGTAAAGTGAAAAAAAAAATAAAAAAATTTGTAGTCAGACCAATTAATCCGCTGGCCACAATAAAAACATATAAATTCTTAATTTCACGAGCAATCCTCAGATGAGCAATGCAACTTGTACATGGAATTGTCCTGGATGTCATTATTTTACACACAATCTAAAGTTACAGTTTGTTTAAAAATAATAATAAAAAGAGGAATAAACTCATAGACTGACACAAACGTGTTAAACACAACACAAATTCAATTACTGGTAACATAAAGACATATGACAGGATTAACATCCTTATAATAGTAGGGAAGGGGTTTTACCCATGACCCCCCCCCCCCCCCCCCCCAAAAAAAAAAAAAAAAAAGAATCAGGACACTGAAAACATGATAAACAGATGAGCACATGTTTTCAGCATTTATTTCCCAACATTTATTATGTAATCAGACAAATCTCTGCATTCACACGACATGTTTTTAATGCTGGCTGAACCAACCGAGATCGCGTTCGACCTTTTTTGCGCGACAACTGGTACGACCTCTGGGGCGTTGGCATTTCAAGGTTTTCACGCGTTTGACGTCGTCGGCGGGAATTCAAGGAAATAAATTGCGCATGTAAGCGTCTGCAACATGAGTAGCATTAGCGGCGGCAAAAATAATTAAATGTCTGTCCTCAGGTGCTGACAAATTGTTTGCGCTCCAAATGTTGTCGTGTTCATCCTGTCGGTAGCGTAAGAATGATTCGGGTCATCAGTAAGCCTATGCAAGAGTCTTATTCTGGTGCAAAATGCACCTTTTCGTAAATCGATAAGAAACAAATTGCCGCGCTGTAGTCATAAATATGAACTGAGACGTTTCTTTTTTTTTTTTTCAAGGTTCATTTTCGAAAGAAATGAGAGAAAGCTGCGCTGATCAGTAGACGCTGATTGTTCTCATTTGTTCGTTTCAAATGGAATTGAAATTGTTGCGCCGATAGATCGTGTGTATGTTTTGCCTGCCATGTTCTCCATTCAGTTAAATTCAATTTTTTATGTCATTCCTGAAAAAAAAAAAAAAGAGAAATGAAAAGGGACAGAAAGAAGTCAAACTTTAGCTATCTGCCCCTAATCAACAACAACAACAACAAAAATAATCAACACAAAGTAAATGACGGTGCACAGTCAATATAACAATTCTATATAATAATTAAGCAGCATATCCTTGTGCTATATTTATTTTTCCAGTAATTGAGCTTTTGTCAAGTTTTTAAAAATACAGATATGATTTTGTTTTACAATCCAGATTGTTCCATAAGATGACACCGTGAAATACATCGTTCTTTTTTGTTTTGTTCTATATTTTGTTTTGGAGAAAATATCTCCTCCTCTTCATTTTTACTCACTTGCTTTTTTTTTGTTTTTTTTAATTTAATTTGTATATTAACTGATAAACTTTCATGATGGCCTTTAAACATGATTTTAAGATGGGTAAACTCCATCAATTCATTAAATTTGAAAGTTTTTAGTTGTATAAATAATGGATTCGTGTGGTCTCTGCATCCGCAGCCACAAACGACACGATTTGCACGTTTCTGTAAAAGAAAGATGGAATCAGTGTTTTTTAGACAGTTGTGGGAGTAAAGATATATGTCTGTAATTTGAAAAATCATATTTATTTCCTTTTTTTGAAAAGTGGGATTACCTTAGCTATTTTCATTTGTTCTCGGAATATTCCTGTCGTAAATGATAAATTGCAAATGTACGTAAGAGGCTTTATGATCACGTCTATAATTTGTTTTATCAGTGACGTATTCATATCTGTATAATAATTAGATTTTTTTATTTTTTTTTACTGGAAAAATTATGAACGATGTTCAAAATTTCGCTGGCTTGCACAGCCTCTAGAAAATAACTAGCGTTTCTTTTACAAAAGCCTCGTCGTGTTTCCCTTCTAATATGAAGGCCGACTATTGTTTTCAAGCCGTCATTTGCTGCAGGTTGGATGCCAAAGTGCAGACCCCAATTAGGTTTTAACTATTTATTCACATCGAGAGGCGTACAACAAACTTGACTAGGCGAGAAACAAAGAGAGTCGCACAGAGGGACAGAAAGCAATAATCCGGCAAACGCAAACTTTTCTCAGAACGCTACTACAGACGGTGAATTGATCTGATTGGTTGTCACTTAAGTAAATGATTAAAGATTAACATCACACAGGTCCTGACATCACATAACATCGCATAGCGTCTTTCCATTTGAAACCAGATGATGGTTACGTCAGTTCAAAACAGACACTTGACCTCATGGTCATGAACCCAAACTTAATCCTGGCGTGACCACAGACATGACACACGCTTGTCGGACCATTCTCGTTTTGTCAACATGGTCGTGAAACAAGAGAGAACCAACAACAGTACAGTACAGTACAGTATATGCTCACAAGCACAAATAAAGACATTGTCGGGTCTCAGCCCCGCCCCCCGCTGGTCTTTACTGCCCACCAGAGTCCAGTCACTGCGCACGGTCACCTGCTGACTCCTCCTGCCACATCCGTGAAATCCCTTTCAATTAGATGCTCCTACGCAGGCCCTTCGACTCAAACCAAGGGTACGGTACCCGCCCACGCAGACGAGAGCGCAATCTGTATGCGTGCTCCCTCCTCGCCTGGATCCGACTGCACACAAAAAGCGGATAAGAGCCCCGCTATCTGCCTACGATGCACATCCACACTGTTGGCGCTCGCTGAATATTTAATGTTGGCTTTACAATGACTGCACCATTACCGAAAGCCCTGCAGGAGCGTCCTGTGCTCGGCTGCTGAAACGCGGCCGGCAGCTGAAAGGTTGTCGGGCGTCAGCGAGGCTCCGTCAAGCGACACGAATAGCGCACAGATGCGCCGTGATTTTTACGCAACGTTAAGGAGCATTTACAGTCGCCACTTAAATGAGACAGAAGGTCTCGTACTTCTTAGCTACAAAACGGAAAACTTTCAGTGTTTGTAAATTCCTGAGGGGGGAAATGCAACGGTTGTATACATTAATGCAACATTAACAATGAATTCATTGATTGTTGTTTGTTCGAGGCAGCACGTGTTGCATAGTGCAAAACAGTCTTGGTTGACATTAGTGCTATCAGTGTTGGTAAACAATCTATTCATGTTAGCTAGCTTCTATTCATGTTAGCTAGCGCCTATTCATTTTAGCTAGCTTCTATTCATGTTAGCTAGCTTCTATTCATGTTAACTAGCTTCTATTCACGTTAGCTAGCTCCTATTCATGTTAGCTAGCGCCTATTCATTTTAGCTAGCTTCTATTCATGTTAGCTAGCTTCTATTCATGTTAACTAGCTTCTATTCACGTTAGCTAGCGCCTATTCATGTTAGCTAGCACCTATTCATTTTAGCTAGCTTCTATTCATGTTAGCTAGCTTCTATTCATGTTAACTAGCTTCTATTCACGTTATCTAGCGCCTATTCATGTTGTCATGTACATTATACGTGATAAATACAAGATTTATCGTGTGTATATAAGTAGATATGAACTATTTTAGTCACTTGCCACAAAAAGGCAACTTTTATTATTAGTCCCTTTTCATGTAATATTAAAGATAACAGATTAACAGTTTAAAGAGTGTTTCACATAGCTAATATTGCAGTGTTTTTTTTTTTTTTTTTTAACGCCTGCATGGCTGTTAAGAAGATTAAAATGTTTCTTTCAAATTGCCTGCACAGTTAATCAAGCTTTTATGGTGTCAGTTTAACCTTGGAATGGACTAAATCAATTTCCAAATTAAATTCGAAGAAAATGGAGGTCGAGCAGCCTCCCGACGCAGATTGGGCCATACCTTTTGAGGTACCCTTGTACAAAATCTTCTGACAGCCCAAGCGCAGACGCAGAAAGACCGCAAGTCAAAAAAAAAAGAAAGATGCAGCCGGCGTCTTTCTATTCTACCGCCGCGGGCACTTGGAGAAATATTGAACTTTACGTGAACGTAAACCTCTTGTGACCTTTCCGATCCTCACTGTCAGGTTTACGCTTCTACATATCAATGCTGCACGCGCGGATTTGTTCATCCAGCGTGTTAAAGGAAATAAACACACAAGAACATCGGCGCAAATTCGCCCTCGCAGCTCCTCATCAAGGGCAACGTCACAAACAACACACGGACGCCAAATTCACTGCAATTAAAGCGGCGCTCTTTCTCCTGACATTAAAGAGACTGTCGAGTGAATTCTGAAATATTTTTCTAAATACCAATACATTTATACGTAAATGTTATAAATGCGGAAATGTACACAGGACCGATACTGAATTGTCGAGTTATAACGATGACATTTTTTAGATTTCTGTGTTGTTAATTTTTTGGGACATAGCAGAAAACCAACTGATGAAAATGAAGGTACTCAGGTTTTATATGAGCTCTTATTTCGTGACAGAGGTGGAACTCATTGGGCACACATTTTAGCTATGTGTAAACATAGCTAGCTAGGTAGCTAGCTAGCTACACAATTTAATAGCAGAAAACCAACTGGTGAAAATGAAGGTACTCAGGTTTTATATCAGCTCTTATTTCGTGACAGAGGTGGAACTCATTGGGCACACATTTTAGCTATTAAATTGTGTAGCTAGCTAGCTACCTAGCTAGCTATGTTTACATCAAAAACACATCTTGCCTGAATGCCATAGCTTACAAAACAGCTCTGTTTACTTTCCCAAACAAGGAGGCAACGCCACGGACAAGACCGTTGCCTACCCGCCGGCCTAGAACAGAACCAGAAGCCATTTAGCTCGCAAGCTAGCTGGTGACTAGGCTAGTGATGCTAGTCCCTCTAATCGTCCCATGGAAAGCCCCAGTGTGACACATTCCAGCCACCTGAGGCTTTCAGCAGATTTATTTTTGCGATCACGATATTGCAGGCATCGTTACGAGTGTTGTTCCGATACCGATACTGGTATCGGCAGAGGTGCCGATACTGCATTAAAACAGTGGCATCGATATCGGTGACGACTCACAAGTAGCATGCCGATACCATTAATTCCAAAGCTAATATAGGATTTTGAATGCAGCATCTTGTGTCTTGCTCGTGCACGACATTCACTGATATGTGACATGCTCACTGCATACCGATCGAAGATATCCGATTGGCCCTTGAATGCTCTGAACCAATGGCAGGACAGCTTTTTCATGTTGAGGGAAAAAAAACTTAAGTATCGGTATGATATCGGTATCGGCCGATACTGCAAAGCTGGGTATCGGTATCGGGGCCAAAAAATTGTATCGGAACAACACTAATCGTTACATCCCTAATATTCACGAGTGTGTGGTTTGCTTGGAGCATTTGAGAACGGCTTCATTTTTCATGTTTTTCCAGCATCACTTTTTTTTTTTAATCATTCAAATTTGCCAATGTTTTTAACAACACTTTTCCCTGTGTGTTAAATTTAGAAGACTTCACAGGGACATTAAAACAACTGGATGGAGCTTTTCTTGTAGTGATGAGACGTGCACACACACACACACACAAGGGAAAAAAAAAAAAAAACTGATGTCATGTCCTTACATCTTCCCATCCTCTGCCAGGCGTCCAGGAAATAACATCCAGGAAAGGATTGGCCAGGTATCCGTCAGCGTCGAAGGAGTAATCTCGGCCGCCGAGCGTGATGTTGCCGAAGTACCTGCGAGGGGGAGAGACGGTGAGCTTATAAAAAAAGCAAACACTTCCTGTCCGGTGGCTGTCGGACTTCATTTGGTGATTAGATCTTACGCTCAAATAATCGGACGTAGCGCGTTGCGAGGATTTGCACCGCGAAGCGACTAATGAGTTTCTTTTTGTCCGATAATCCCACTTGGACAGACGTTTTAATTGTCCGTCGGCGTGAAGTCGTCAGCTGGAGCGCCGCCATGCGGAGCGGCAGGCGTGTGGGAGCACAAACCGGACTAGCCAATAAAAAACAGGCAAGGAGAGTGTCGTCTGTTACTGGACGTAGTTCGTAAGCATATGAGAGCATTCTATTAATCACGCCCCATTAATTGCCACACTTGCGCTGTGATTCATTTACAAATGTCATGGCAAATAAAGATCATAAATGACATCTTTGCCTCATTTTCCTGCCTAATCCGGTGTTGGCAGTATCCATACAGAGCGGGAATGATTGGCATTAAAAATGAACGGTAGCACTTTGGGCTACCTGTTGGAGTGCGCCGCTGTCTGTTTGCTCAGGCTATGAGGAATATATTCAAAGGGGGCTGCTCATGAATATACATGAGACATGGTCTGCTTGCTACAGATGCTTGGGTCATTTTGCCAACTCACAAAGCAACAACATCTATTTTGCATGGAGTGCAGCAAGCTTCAAAATTCAGATCTCCGTTTTTTGTGCCCGCATTGACGCTCAAGTTCAGTGGGTCCACTCCAGCCATATTCTTCAACTCATTTCCTTGCATTCGTCTTATTCTTCCCTCAATTTCTTTGACGTCTCTTACTTCACTCCAAACAGTTGGGTCAAAAAATAATAATGCAATTTGGGTCAAAATGGATTATCTAACATTATTTGGATCAATTTAACCCAACTTTGGGGGTTAATTTGTACAAAAACAAACCCTCAAAATTGGGTTGTTTTGCATAAAATAATCCCCAAAATTGATCTGTTAGGTTTAAAAAAAAAAAAAAAAAAAGTTGGATCAAATAGGTAGATTTTGTTGTTGTTTTTTTGTTGTTGTTTTTTTTGTGGATTTTTGCTTAAAGTACTAAACCAAAATGTTGTGTTGGTCCATTTTTTACCCAATTTCTTTTTTTTTTTTTCTTCTTTTTTTTTGACCCAAGTTAACAAGTAAATGAACTAATACACAAAACAACCAAAAATAAATGAAATCATGTTTTGTGGGTTTATTCATTTAACCCAAAAATGTAGGTCACAAGGAATAACCCAGCCCTTTTTTGACCCGACTTTATTTTTGACTCAACTGTTGTTAGAGGGCAAGTACATGAATAAATGAAATAACCCACAAAACAACCCCCCAAAATTAGGTTGTTTTGTGGGTGATGACCCAACTTTTTGGCATAAAGGACTAAACCAAAAAGTTGTGTTGGGCCATTTTTGACCCAATTTCTGTCTTTTTTTTTTTTTTATACCCAAGTTAACAAGTAAATAAACTAATACACAAAACAACCAAAAATAAATAAAATTGGGTTTTGTGGGTTTATTCATTTAACCCAAAAATGTAGGTCACAAGGAATAACCCAGCCCATTTTTGACACAACTTTATTTTTGACTGAATAAATGAAACAATGCACAAAACAAACCCCAAAAATTAGGTTGTTTTGTAGGTTATTCATTTTGAAGCAACTTTTTGGCTTCAAGGACTAAACCGAAAAGTTATGTTGGGCCCTTTTTCACCCAATTTGTTTTTGTTTTTTGACCCATCTTGTTTTGGGTGTAAGTGAACAAGTAAACGAACTAATACACAAAATAATGACTGACCCTTCCCCCCCAAAAAATAAAAAAAAATAAAAACCCAACTTTTTGGGTGAAGTGAAAGACTTTTTGACCCATCTGTTTTTAAACCGTTTCATCCGAAGCGATCCCCTCCACTCACCTCATCCTGCCCCGCATCCTCTGGGTCTGATTGGCGTCCGTGGCGCAGTTGGTGACAAAGTTGGGCCCGCCCGTGGTCCCGTAATCCTTGCGCATGGCCACGGCCCCGTGCGTCAGCACCGACACCCCTCGGGCGATCCTCCGCCGGGGCTCGTCCCGCCACCCCTGCGGCCGCACGGCAAACAGAGCCCTGGGCAGGTTCTCCATGCCCAATCCCGACAGCGCCGGCCCCACCGCGAACCACATGTGCGAGGCGCCCGCCTGACCGGCCGCCCAGGCCGCTCGGAAGACAAGCTCCGCCTCCTCCTGGGAGCAGTACAGCAAGCGCACCTGCGGTTGACAGCGGGAAAGCGGGGGGAGGGAGCAGGGAGGAGGGTAGACACACACACACACACACACACACATACGAGCTAGTGAGATAAGGAGGGGACAGGGGGGACATGGAGAGTGACAGGGTTGACGAGGGAAGGGGAGAAAGATAGAGCTGGAGCAGAGGTGCACCTGAGCAGGAGAAAGGGAGGAGGAGCTTGGATAGGCACGGCCATATTGAGAGTAGGGCTGGGTCTAAAAAAATCGATATATCGATATCGAATCGATATTCCTTTTCATAGCCCGATAGCGATTCATAAAACGATATATTTTATACAGTTTTTTTCCCCCCCCGTAAATTAATGTGCCAAATAGAGCCTGACCGATTAATCGGCCGATTATTGGCCTTCAAACATCGGCTCAAAACAAACGACCAATTGAGCTAAATGGACAATTATTCTCCCCTTAAAACGTTATCGAAGAAAGCCGAACTTTCCGACGCTGTGAAAGTACCCTGAATGCACCATTTTATTTGTGTAGCATTAGCAGCTAGCAAGTGTGTAGCGTATGTTATTCTGGTTATTCTGTTGTCCCCCTAAGCATCCTTTAAGCCAGGGGTGTCCAAACTTTTTCATTTGAGGGCCACATACAGAAAATCCGAAGGATGTAAGGGCCACATAATGTTATGAAGAGAAATTGTGTTTAGTCCTAAAAATTGTACAAATAATTTATTTGTTCTTTTCCATATTTAGAAAAATGCTACAGTATATAAATCAATCTATTTGTAATATAGCAGTAGGGTTATTATAGTTTTGGAAATTTTCATTTTAGTTTTTATTTTGTTTTGAGTTTTGTTTTTTTAAATTTAGTTTGTTTTAATTAGTTTTTAAGGTGGGTCTGTTAGTTTTTTATTAGTTTTAGTTCTTTAATAAATGCTTAGTTTAGTTAGTTTCAGTATTAAATTTAGTTTTTTTATTTTTATTTTTTAGGCGTATTACTTATTCGCAATATTTTAAAAAAAACACCATGGGCGCAACGTCATTATTTCAGTTTATATCAAAATAAATCTAAAAACATAAAATGTAGTTTCAGTAAGTTTTTCTTTTTCTTTTTTTTTTTAAAAGCATCTTCGTTTTTTATTTTATTTCGTTAACAAAATTGTTGTTTTGAATTTTAAACGAACAGGAAGTTAGCAAATGCTAACAGGAAGTTAGCATTGACATCGGGTGTGTTCCTCCTTCAAATAACAAATCAAATCGGGCCCTTCTGAATCGAATCGATTTTGGAAATCTGAATCTGATACCCAGCCCTAATTGAGAGCTAACAAAAGGTGGCGGGTGAGAACAGGAGGAGGGACGGCGGGAAAGTGACGCGATGAGGCTCAAGAATGAACGCTTCAGAATGAATGCAGATGGGAAAACGGAAGTCATTCCTGTCAGAATGCAAAACGGGGGGAGAAAAATTGGCGGGAAAGGGGAAAGCAAAAGACGACACTTTGGTCAAATCGCGGCCTGGAGAGATTTTTGTGTCAGATGACATGACATGATGATGTGATTGTTATGAAGAAGAAGAAGAAGACAGACGGAAGACAACAGTTGGGGAAAAAAAAAAAAAAAATAAATCATCAGCAATAGCGTCGGCGTTCCGGAGGATGAACAGTAGGAAGGTGGAAATTGACCAAACGGGATCTGTAAAGAGTTCGAAGCGGATCGAGAGACTGAAGGCACATTTTGAGAATTCATTGAATTTGCAACTGGAATGGTTTGGCAAAAACAATCATGCCTGCATGCCAGTAAACCTCCAGCGATCTGTTATAAACACACACACAGAAAATGGAGAAAGAGAGGCCAGCCAGGGAAAAATAGTGACGAGGCAGAAGCTGCAGGAGGAATGAAACAAAAGATATCATGAGAGATTCAAGTCAGAATTGATCCTGAAACCGGGACGGCTAAAACTAGGGGTGGCAATCTTTGACTCACGATTTGATTCGATTCAGAATCGATTTTCAATGCAGAACAATTTTTTGGGGTTCAAAATGATTTGATTGACAATGATTTCGGCTTCAATTTATAGACGTGCAAAGAATCGGCACGAATGATCGACTCCAGTCTGACTCGCTAATGCTAACTAGCGCGCTACGAGTGGCACTTCAGGAATGTACATAGAAGCATCTTAAAAGAGGTACTTTACTTATTTAGCCATTTTTGGCAGTCAAATATTAATATTTTTTAAATTTGATATTTTCATTATTTTTCATGTACAATTAGTCCCTTTAAAAAAACATTTTGCAACTTTCTGTCGACTGAAAATGACATCACAAGGGCTCAGGTAATCAATCGCAGCTCAGCTTGTGAATGTCACAAGACCAAACCTAGAAAACACACACACACAAAAAAAAACAAAAAAAACGTATAAATACGTCTTTGGGAGCATGTATTTAAAATAGAACGTATTTATACGTTTATGGGAGCCAATGAGTTAAGTGTAATCAGAACGAGCGGAACCACACTGCCCCTAAGTGGCCAAATCGTGTTCAGCATGACCAGCGCTCCCAATAAAGGCACACAAACAAGGGCAAGACAGCATAAAATCATTGAAACAAAATCGTTAACACCGATTCTGAATCGTACTAAATGAGAATCGACTTTTTTTTTTGGCACACCCCTAGCTACAACATGGAGCACATTAGCAATAAAATGCATGCGGCAGAGCGGGAGAGAGAGAGAGAGCGGCCGGCGTGTCATGCAAACTCACAAGGCATCACCAAACGATCGCAAGCCGATTATTAGCCCTTTTCAACTGGAGAGCGTCTCAAAGAAAAGCTGCAGCTGCATGTGGGCAACAAGCCGCAGGGCAGCGTGCCGTTATTCGCGGTGACGCTAGCAGAGTGCAGCCTTGCAAATACAAAACAGTCACGTGACCTTCACAAACGCAAACCATCAAACATGCTGGAGCGGCCATGCCGGGACATTAGCGGTGACCTTGCGACCCTGACCGGACGCAATGCTGCAAGAGGGACGGCGCACCAGACTCGATTGGGGCCAGTATCGCCGATACGACAGATACTTTTTGAAAATGATATTAATTAAAGGGATATTTGACTCATTTCAGAAGTAAAAAAAAAAGTTATAATTTTGTCTATAATCATTGTGGTAACATGTACAATTAAGAAGTAATTTTTCTCCTTACTGTCGACCAATCACGGCTCACCTGTTTTCTGGGTTTGGTCAGTAAACTGAGCCATGATTGGTCGTTACCTACTTCCTCAACACAGGTGATGTCATCATCGGGCGACAGCAAGTAGAAAAATTACTTTTTAAAGGTACTAATTGTACATGAAAAATAATGACGTTACCACATTCATTATAAACAAAATGTAAACTTTTTTACTGCTGAAAATAGCTCAATGTTTTCCTTGAAAAAAAAAATGAAGGTAGCTGTATCGTAAAATTGCTTATTCACCATCAAATTTTAACCTTTAAGAGTTTTTGTGATATTCTTTTTTTTAAAAAAAAAAAAAAAAAAAAAAAAAAGGACAAAATTTGGACAATGTTAATTTATAAATAGAAAATACTTTATCAATGGTCTCCTGACCTTCTGAACTTCACGACTGGCGAGACTCTGAAGTATCCGGTTAAGGTGAAGGGTAATGGGATTTTTATTAGGTTTTAGGTGAATTAATGAGTATACATTTATACGTATTTACACACACGCACATGCGCGCACACATACGTATTAAAAAAAAAAAAAAAAAAAAAAAAAAAAAGAGCGCAATGATGATAAGATGTTGAATCGGTAAGATTACAGAATGAACAATTCTGAGCTTTCTCTTAGAAAGAGAAAAAAAAATGCTATCGCATTAAAAAAAAAAAAAAAAAAGGGAAAAAACGTATAAATACGTCTTTGGGACACTTAAACATTTAAAATAGAACATATTTATACGTTTTTGGGAGCAAATGAGTTAACTACCACAATGAATGTCTTGTAAAGCACCCATCCAACTTTCTGTCACTTGCGCAAAATTACAACTCAAAAAAACATTTGGATGTCACAGAACATAAAAGCAACAGTTTTTAATATTACAGAAGACAAGCTAGCAAATTTCCAACGATTCCATTTTTAAGATGACAATGTATCAAATTAATTTGATTTATTGCCCATTTATTCGACCTGCTCACAAATCGAACCCATGTGGGATCGAACCCGCAACCCCCGTGTTGGGAGACAACCACTCTACCACTGAGCCACACCACCCCCAATCACGATTTGGAGAAAGAGAAAGTTTGAAGATGGCAACATTATCAAAGCGTGGCAAATGTCAAACTGTAACACCTACTACAACTTTTCTGCATAATAACAAGAAAAAAAAACACCGATAACGATCACGGAATTAAGTAACTTGTGCAATATGCAGATAAAAATCCCCTCCGTGGGTTCATGTGCAGCCGTCTTAATCTCACATCACAATCTTGTATCTCTTAGGGCGAGGATTACAATTATCGTCTTCAAGTTTGTCAAACTGAATTTTGCATGACTTAAAAAAAAAAAAAAAAAAAAAAAAAAAAAAAAAATCCATTCCAACTCCATTATTGTTTAAATTTAATTTTCCACCCTCAATCTCGTCGCTTCGGAACGGAAACAAGGAAGCAAAAACCGGTGTTAAATCTACTCCATCATTCTCGGCGCCACAAATCCGTTTTTTTTGGGGGGGGGGGGTTTTGTCGCGCCGTTGAACCGCGAAAGCGTCGGATGACGAGCGGGGGAGCAGAACGGAGGGATAGAGGAGGGAGGGGGGAGGGAGAGAGAGAGCCACGCCGAGGGAGAGATGAAGGAAGGAAGGGAAAATTAAAAAAAAAAATAAAAATTAAAAAATAAATAAACAGGGAGGCCCCGCCTCTGTGACCGAGGGGGGGCCCCTCCCCTTTTTCAATGACCCACTTCCTCCCCCATACTTCCCGCCACCCCCCCTCGCTCCCCCCTGCCTCACCTGCGCCTCGTTCTCCTTGAGCAGCCGGCGCGTGCGCGAGCCGCCGGGGTCGTCGGTCACGTTGAGGACGACGACGCTTTTCTTCTCCCAGCCGATGAACGAGCCGTCCGTCAGGCCCTCCACCACCGACAGGAACTCCTGGTAGCCGTGGTGGCGCGTGGACACCACCGAGAAGGCGGTCCAGTCGTACTCCTCCAGCACCTCGAAGATCACCTCCAGCTGGAGGGCCGTCGACGAGCTGAACTGGAGGAAGATGGAGCCCGATTCCTGATTTGGGGGAGAAGACGAGCGGGTTAAAAAACAAAAAAAAAAAAACGATAAACTCACAAGAAAGCAAAAAAAATCCCTAGCCTGGTGTAAAAGCGTGGCTAAAACGCCGGCATTATGCGCGAGGGTATCACTTGAAAGCGTTTCAACTCGGGAGACGAAAGCGGTTTATTTATGCACAAGGCTGAGGCGTCGCAGGGCTTGAAGTTTTAATGGCGCTCGCGCAGCCGCGGGGCTCAAAACGTCTCTCGGATTGTCGCGCCGATTCCTGTGAAGTCCAGATGGGAGCGTCGCTAAAAAAGTATGTTAGCAGCAGGAAACGGGGGAGGGCGGTAGGGTGGGACGACGACGACGACGACGACGACGCGAGGCGACGGCGCATCTTTCAAGGAAGTTCATCAAAAGTGCTGCAATCGAATTCACTTGGCAAATGCGGCCATTCGTGGAAAGTCGTCGGAGCATTTGTGCCGATATCCAAGATTTTTCCAGCCCTTTAGGCTCGGAAACCTATTTCAAAGTATTTTGTTTTTTTTTCGTTTATTATCAAATAGGGATGTAACGATACCGGCAATATCGTGATTCGCGATATTAAAACTGCCACAATATCGTCGTCGTCATGTTCACGATATTTAAAAGCTACACATCTGTTTAAAAAAAAAAAAAAAAAAAAAGTCAGGTTGATTTCCATTTGTGCAGTTATGTCACCATCTGGTGGCTAGTTTTTAGTGCAGTTTAATTTTCATTAGGGATGTTTTGGCCCTTCTATGTTTATCGAATGTGTATCGAATTCACTTGGCAAATGCGGCCATTCGTGGAAAATCGTCGCAGCATTTGTGCCGATATCCAGCTTAGCGATTAGCCTTTAGGCTCGGAAGCCTATTTCAAAGTATTTCGTTTTTTCGTTTGTTGACTAAAACTAGACAAAATTACGGCTTCTCCGACTAACATAAAGACTAAAATGCTAGATTTATGGTTGACTAAAAACAGACTAAATAAAAATGGGTTGAGGTTGACTAACTGTGATTAAAAACTAACAAGTGTGACTAAAACTAGACTAAAACGTTGACAGTTTTTGTTGACTAAAACTAGACGAATAAAATTACGTTTTCTCGGACTAAAATAAAGACTAAAATTCTAGATTTATGATTGACTAAAAACGGACAAAATAAAAATGGGTTGATGTTGACTAACTGTAATAAAAACAAACAAGCGTGACTAAAACGTTGACAGGTTTGTTGACTAAAACTGGACGAAAAAAAATTACGTTTTCTCAGACTAAAATGAAGACTAAAATTCGAGATTAACGATAGACTAAATAAAAATGGGATGAGGTTGACGAACTGTGATAAAAACTAACAAGTGTGACTAAAACATTGACAGTTTTTGTTGACTCAAACTAGACGAATAAAATTACGGTTTCTCGGACTAAAACAAAGATTAAAATTCTAGATTTATAGTTGACTAAAACCAGACTAAATAACAATTGGATGATGTTGACTAACTGTAATAAAAACTAACAAGCGTGACTAAAACGTTGACAGGTTTGTTGACTAAAACTAGACAAAAAAAATTACGTTTTCTCAGACTAAAATTAAGACTAAAATTCGAGATTAACGATGGACTAAATAAAAATGGGACGAGGTTGACTAACTGTGATAAAAACTAACAAGCGTGACTAAAACATTGACAGTTTTTGTTGACTCAAACTAGATGAATAAAATTACGGTTTCTCGGACTAGAACGAAGACTAAAATTCTAGATTTATGATTGACTAAATAAAAATGGGATGATAACCCTAAAAAAAACTAACAAGCATGACTGAAATTGGAGTAAAACAGACTAAATCTAAAAATGGCAGACAAAATTAACACTACTTACAAGATACAGACTAAAAAGTATACATTAAAAAATGTTTACTAGCAGTTCTTAGCATGTCGCTGTCAACCAATGCACAATTTTGCCTCACTAGTAACATGTAGTTGTCCTACTCGGACAACATGTCTTCTTCAGCGAGAGCGTACACAACATTGTGACATTCCCAGTCGCCGTGGTTACGTAAGCCGTTATTTGCATTGTCAAACCGCAGCGCCTCCATTTATACTAGATGAGCAGAGCATGAGATATGAGGTTGAGTATTGATTCTGTTTGCTTGGTTAGTTTGATTAATCGAGCTGGCTGACCACGATTTAGTTCCTTCATAAAAATCCGAACGGTGGACATATTGTATTTTTGAAACAACCCCACTGGGTGGAACAGCTATGAGGGGCGGCACACAAACGATCAGGGTTGGTCTCGACTTTACGACCACTTCCACATCGGCAAAATTACCAGCACCGGGTCTAACCCACCTCTGCGCAGAGATACACCACGCATCGCACAGGTATTCCCTTTCCTCTTTATAGCCCGTAGTAGAAGCTGCTTCGTTGTTTTGGAACACGTGTCAAACAAAGCCAAAAAAAGCCAAAGAAAAAGCTTGGACCAAAGTCAATAATTTGATGCTTTGTAAAACTAAATTTTTTGGACCGAGGTCGCAAAAGCAGCCAAAGGAAAAGCAAAACGCATGCAGAGGTAAATCATAACAGCGTTTTTGTGACATCTGAAATATACTGTGGTTAAATTTCAAACTGTACTACTGAGAGATAGACCGATATCGTTCTTTCAGGGCCGAAACCGATTGTTAGTTGTCAAGGACGCCGAGAAACGGATATTTGAAGCCGATATTCATTTTCACTAAAAGTGAAAATCTTGGATTCAAAAATTTAAAAATTACAAATTCCAGGTATTATTTTTTTAATCATGTTTATTGAACAATATTTAGGTTTCATAAAATATGAGAGTTTATTAAAAAAAATAAAAATCATCTCATTCATTTTTTATTTTTTTTTTTTTATTATTTTTTTTTTACATATCTAACAAAAAATTCTGGAATCTTCCAGGGGCAGTCGCATGTCTTCAAAAGTTAAATCAAAATAAAGTTGTTGTTTTTTTATTTCAAAATATATGAAGTACTAAAATTTTACTTATCTAGAGAAGAAGAGTCTCCAGGGTCAGAAGCATCGATGAAAAATTTAATAATTAGTTCAGTTTTTTTTTTTCCCTGAACAATTATTTTTTTAAATGGACCTATTATCAGTCATATGATTCTTCAAAATGGCCGACGACGATATTCGTCAAAATGCTGAATATCGGCGCCGATAATCGGCCCAGCCAATAATCGGTCTATCCCTGGTACTACTTTAGTAGAAGTCCACTTTACAAGTTCAGCAAAGTAAAAAAACAAAAACAAAACATTTGTTTCCGCCCCCATTTTCTGATTACCGCTTGCATCGTTTTATACTTGCCTGCCCTCTCGTATCCCCTCGGGCCCCTCCCCCCTCTCTCACACATCTCACGCACCCCAAACATCTCCTCCCTCCCCCCCTCCTACCTGTGGCATCCTCCCCAGCCCCGCTCCCCCTCCTACAGCCACTATGGGCAGTCCCGTTTGCGCCGACACAAACTCCAGCATGGGGGCCAGAGGACCCCAGGCCGTGCGCGGGGGCCTCTCCTCTTCGTAAACCAGGCCCTGTAGGGGCCGCGCAGCCAGCAGCTCGCACAGCTGGGACAGCACCGTCTTAGGGCTGCTGTCGTTCACCTTCGGGAAGGAGGGGAGGAAGTGATGTAAGAGAGGGGCAAACACAGACAGGGGACAAAAAGAGTTACCAGATGAGATCAGTGTGTCATGACCGCTGACCTGAATATATGAGCGGATAGCCCATAGCGCACACACGCCCGCGCAAGCCGTTGAAGTCACGGGGCGGCCATCTTGCTCCTCCCACCTCGCGAGCAGACTACTGCATAAACTACAGGGAGTCCTTGAGTTAAGACGCACTCAACCTAAGGCGTTTCAGCTTTACAACAGTTACGCCAGGTCCGCCATTTTGGCTCCCCTTCCGCCATATAGCCTGCAGTGTTTTTAGCTCTCTTCTAATGCTAATTGCTGCAAAACAGAAACAGATAGAAACATACTTTTTTTTTCCTGATGAAAGAAGAGACTTTAATCTTTATTTTGGTCGTTTCCTTGCTTTTATAGCGATTGAACACAATATTCTGTGGGCCTTGCAAAATCCGTCAAAATTCAGTAAAACAGCAAACGGGATTGCTTCTGTGAAAATGGCTGCGAGTGAATGAGTTAAGCGTATTTATTTAAGGCAAGTTGTAAAATGCCCGAAGTCCTCTTTTTTTATGTTTAATAAATTGAAAACATCATAAATCACACTTTTCCTACTTAATACTGTCTCAAATGTTCTCCAATTTCGACACTGTAAATGTATAGGATCGTACGGCGAGAAACGTTTCTTGGGAGGAGCAATATGGCGGCCTCGCGACTTCAAAAGTCTTGACCTATCGGCTATCCAGTCATATATTCAGATCAGCGGTCTTGACTTTGTGTTACAGATATGGAGGGTGCATGTAATGTCATGTTGTTTTTTTGTTTTTGGTCCGACTTGCTCAATCTGAAAAGCCTCACACAACCGCAGCAGCGCGCTCCCATTCAGCTGGCATAATGAATGACATTGAACAATGGCGGCTCATTCCCCCTTTCAAAGGAGCGGCGAGGCGAGCGACGTCCTCCAACCTGAAGCCAGATGACGTTGGCAGAGCCCCACTGGGTGACCACGCTCTCCCCCAGCGAGCCGTAGACCCGGCCGAAGCCCGGGTACAGCACCCGCCCGCCGGGCCCGGCCACCGCCGCCTCCGCCTGCACCGTGGCGCCGGCGTGGATCACGGCGATGTTGAAGTTGATCATCGTCCCCGCGTCGCGCTCCCGCGGGCTGGGCCGCAGCAGCAGGTGGGGGGAGGCGTCCGCCGGGCCTCGCCACTCGGCCAGGACCAGGAGGAGAGAGAGAGTCGGTATGGCCACCATGGCAACCTGCCGAGGGGGGAGGCAGATATGTACGGCACGGAGAGAGGGTGCCTGGCGGGGGGGGGGGAAGAAGAAACAAGGCAGATTCAGTTAGTCCGAAATGCTTTTTCCTCCAATATCCACGATGGAGGACATTAAAGCAGATCGATAGAGTAAAAGAATTAGATGAGAAGAAGGTTGGCTGAGAGAAAGAAAGACAGGAAGAGAGGCGGGGAGAAAGAACGACTGGAAGCGATTGCAGATTGCGCACAGGTATGACTGCCCCCCCCCATTTAAGTGGAAGTTAACCTGAAACATTTCTTGACAATAATACGTCATATGTGACCTCACTATAGTCTAAACTTTTTTCTTTTTCTTCTTTCTTTTATCTGTTTTTCTTTTTTTTCTTTTGTTTTTTTTTCCTTTTGTTCTTCTTTTTTCCCTTTTTTCCTTTTCTTTCTTGTTTTTTTTTTCCTTTTTTTCTTATGTTTCTATCTGTTTCCGTTTTGCAGCAATTAGCATTAGAAGACAGCTAAGTTTCATCAGTTTTCACAAATCTGTTCAAAATTGTTCGTAATTTTGTTTTTTTTCTACATGGCGCTGGTTGATCTCCTTTGCTCTGCCGCCACCTGCTGGCCGTTTGTGTAATAACTACCATTTCTGCAACCGTTCTTTGCAGTTGAGAGGCTGCATCAAAGCCTTCTGTATGGGGGGGGGGAACGTATAAATACGTCTTTGGGACAATTAAAACATTTTAAAAAAACAAAAAAACGTATTTACACGTTATTGGGAGCAAATGAGTTAATTGAAGGCCCAGGTACCAAATCCACATCCTGCCACTGGAGTAAACATATGATGAGGAATATTAACGAGGAAAAAAAAGTTAGAGAAAAGGCAGGAAAAGCAGAAAAAAAAAGATGAACTAGTTGCTATTTAGGTTGCAGGCTGCGAAGGAACAATATGAGAAGAAGAGAAAATAGTGGCGGGCCTTTTGGAGGGCAGCAGGCCGAGGGAGTTCATCGCAAGCAGAGGCAAAGACGGGGGCGGAGCTGGTTATCGTGCTGCATGAATGATAACAACAATTAAGATCACTGTAGACGCCCTCGCCGTCTCCCCCCAGCTGCAACCACGCACGTTCGAATGTACACGCAAGATGAATGCATGGCGACAGCACGCCCGCGGAGCTGCTAAATGATAGCAAGGTGTGAGGGTGAATACGGTGCCACATACACACCAGCAAACGATAATGACCACCTGGGAGATAAACAGGGTTCAAACACATTGTGGAGTTTTCCATTTTCTTGCCTCCCTTTCTCCATTTTCTTCCTACTTTCTCTTTAAACTGCCCCGTTTCCTTATTTCCATCATTCCCACCCCCACCCCCGCCGTACACTAATCCGCCGATTATCAAAGACCGGGTACGGAAGCGTAGAGCTGCCAATGTGGAGTAAACATTTTTGGCTGGCGAGTATGTTCGAACATACTTACAAACATGTTTGAATGTATTGAAACATGTTCGAACATACTCACAAATATGTTCGAACATACTCGCAAATATGTTCGAACATACTCGCAAATACGTTTGAACATACTCGCAAATACGTTCAAACATACTCGCAAATATGTTCGGAAATACTCGCAAATACTTTCGAACATACTCGCAAATATGTTCGAACATACTTGCAAATATGTTCGAACATACTTGCAAATATGTTCGAACATACTTGCAAATATGTTCGAATGTACTTGCAAATATGTTCGAACGTACTTGCAAATATGTTCGAACGTACTTGCAAATATGTTCGAACATACTTGCAAATATGTTCGAACGTACTTGCAAATATGTTCGAACGTACTCGCAAATATGTTCGAACGTACTTGCAAATATGTTCGAACATACTTGCAAATATGTTCGAACATACTTGCAAATATGTTCGAACATACTTGCAAATATGTTCGAACATACTTGCAAATATGTTCGAACATACTTGCAAATATGTTTGAACGTATTGAAACATGTTCGAACATACTCGCCAATATGTTCAAACGTACCTGTAGGCTACATGCTACAAAGTTAGCATACCTTCCCATAATGCCACGGGGTATTATTTTGCGCATGCGTGAGCGCAAACAAAACCCCATTTTTTAGGCATTTGGGCCACATTACCAATTCATTAGAAATTAAGTAGAGAAAAAAAAAAAAAAAGTGTTCATTCGTAACTTTTACGATTTATGTCTGCCGTGTAGGGGTGTTAAAAAAAAATCGGTTCGGCAATATATCGCGATACTACATCGCGCAATTCTCGAATCGATTCAATAGGCGGCTGAATCGATTTTTAAACTTCCATTTTTAATGGAAAAATATTCAACAAAATGTCTTACTTTGGGTTAGGGTTCACACGTTAAGCATGGAAGAATGTTATATGAACGGAATATTAAGCCTTAATATTTTATTTTAATGCTGTTCAAGCATGAAACGGATTACAACCTGTATAAGACTGAAGTTTCAGATAAATAAATAATACATTTTCATACAAATCTTACACTCTACAAGTTTACTGATTAGTATTTTCTGAATTTTAATGAAAAAAATCGCAACAAGCGACTTATAAATGTATATCGGGATTAATCGGTATCGAATCGAATCGTGACCTGTGAATCGTGATACGAATCGAATCGTCAGGTACTAGGCAATTCACACCCCTACTGCCGTGCATGAGTTAGGTTGCGCAAATAATACCATTATGGGAATGGCATTATGGGAAGATATGCTAACTTTGTAGCATGTAGCCTACAAGTATGTTCGAACGTATTTGCGAGTATGTTCGAACGTATTTGCGAGTATGTTCGGACGTATTTGCGAGTATGTTCGGACGTATTTGCGAGTATGTTCGGACGTATTTGCGAGTATGTTCGGACGTATTTGCGAGTATGTTCGGACGTATTTGCGAGTATGTTCGAACGTATTTGCGAGTATGTCCGAACGTATTTGCGAGTATGTCCGAACGTATTTGCGAGTATGTCCGAACGTATTTGCGAGTATGTCCGGACGTATTTGCGAGTATGTTCGAACGTATTTGCGAGTATGTTCGAACGTATTTGCGAGTATGTTCGAACGTATTTGCGAGTATGTTCGAACGTATTTGCGAGTATGTTCGAACGTATTTGCGAGTATGTTCGAACGTATTTGCGAGTATGTTCGGACGTATTTGCGAGTATGTTCGGACGTATTTGCGAGTATGTTCGGACGTATTTGCGAGTATGTTCGGACGTATTTGCGAGTATGTTCGGACGTATTTGCGAGTATGTTCGGACGTATTTGCGAGTATGTTCGGACGTATTTGCGAGTATGTTCGGACGTATTTGCGAGTATGTTCGGACGTATTTGCGAGTATGTTCGAACGTATTTGCGAGTATGTTCGGACGTATTTGCGAGTATGTTCGGACGTATTTGCGAGTATGTTCGGACGTATTTGCGAGTATGTTCGGACGTATTTGCGAGTATGTTCGGACGTATTTGCGAGTATGTTCGAACGTATTTGCGAGTATGTTCGAACGTATTTGCGAGTATGTTCGGACGTATTTGCGAGTATGTTCGGACGTATTTGCGAGTATGTTCGGACGTATTTGCGAGTATGTTCGGACGTATTTGCGAGTATGTTCGGACGTATTTGCGAGTATGTTCGGACGTATTTGCGAGTATGTTCGGACGTATTTGCGAGTATGTTCGAACGTATTTGCGAGTATGTTCGAACGTATTTGCGAGTATGTTCGAACGTATTTGCGAGTATGTTCGAACGTATTTGCGAGTATGTTCGGACGTATTTGCGAGTATGTTCGAACGTATTTGCGAGTATGTTCGAACGTATTTGCGAGTATGTTCGAACGTATTTGCGAGTATGTTCGAACGTATTTGCGAGTATGTTCGGACGTATTTGCGAGTATGTTCGGACGTATTTGCGAGTATGTTCGGACGTATTTGCGAGTATGTTCGAACGTATTTGCGAGTATGTTCGAACGTATTTGCGAGTATGTTCGGACGTATTTGCGAGTATGTTCGGACGTATTTGCGAGTATGTTCGGACGTATTTGCGAGTATGTTCGGACGTATTTGCGAGTATGTTCGGAAATCTTTGCAAGTATGTTCGGACGTATTTGCGAGTATGTTCGAACGTATTTGCGAGTATGTTCGGACGTATTTGCGAGTATGTTCGAACGTATTTGCGAGTATGTTCGGACGTATTTGCGAGTATGTTCGAACGTATTTGCGAGTATGTTCGGACGTATTTGCGAGTATGTTCGGACGTATTTGCGAGTATGTTCAAACGTATTTGCGAGTATGTTCGGACGTATTTGCGAGTATGTTCGAACGTATTTGCGAGTATGTTCGAACGTATTTGCGAATATGTTCGGACGTATTTGCGAGTATGTTCGGACGTATTTGCGAGTATGTTCGAACGTATTTGCGAGTATGTTCGAACGTATTTGCGAGTATGTTCGAACGTATTTGCGAGTATGTTCGGACGTATTTGCGAGTATGTTCGGACGTATTTGCGAGTATGTTCAAACGTATTTGCGAGTATGTTCGGACGTATTTGCGAGTATGTTCGAACGTATTTGCGAGTATGTTCGAACGTATTTGCGAATATGTTCGGACGTATTTGCGAGTATGTTCGGACGTATTTGCGAGTATGTTCGAACGTATTTGCGAGTATGTTCGAACATATTCGCCAGCCAAAAATGTTGACTCCACATTGGCAGCTCTACGCTTCCATAGACAACACCGCCAGCCATCGTCTCCCTCAACCGTGCCTCCATTTGCAAAGCCCGTCCTCCTCTCTCCGATTCTCGCTCCATCTTCATCCCACTTCCAGCCCGCTCCGCGCCACAGTCTGATGATTCCTTGACCCTCATCGGTCTTTCGGCCGGGAAGAGGAAAATGAGAAAACAGCTCAAATATGGCATATCTGACCCCAGTTTGGAGCAAGGATGCGCTTGAGGAGAGGAGGGAACAAAAAAAATAAAAAATGAGGCATGGCGCTGGGACCAAAATGTGAGGTTAGATGCGTGAAAAAGGGTATTGATCACTGGGGCGGCGCGTACGTGTTCCGCCTAAATAAATACACTGCCAGACCTCATATTTTGAGTGACGGGAGAGCGTGCGCATTTGTGTGCAGCGATGGGGTTCCGGAGAAACGAAGTGAGCGAGGCGGGGAAGAAAAGGAGATGGAGGTGTGTCGAGATGCGCAGTGAGAGAGAATTTGAAAATGTGATAATGAAGGAGGAGAGCGAGAGAAAACAGGCATTTGTAGTTTTTTTTGTAAGGCGTGGAGGATGGCGGGAAAAACAGCAGCAGAAATACAGTACGTGGTATAATTTGAAGGAGATATATTCCGTACTGTTAACGGTTGCGCCCGTCACGGTATTTCACTCTCGGGAGAGGAAGACGCGGCTCAGCTCTGCCAATGTGTACCAAAGTCAGCCTTGTTGGAAGTGTGAATACAGCGGAGTCAACGTCCTCTGGCAGCGTGTTCTCATGAGATATTTAGCAGGGAATTGTACAAAAAAAACAAAAAAACAACAAAAAAACAAGGTATGTACCCCCAGCAGCGATAGAGTGCATTGCCCAAACTAAAGCATTTAGTCGAGCACAGAAGTCCACCATTGGCAAACATCCGTGCCCTGGAGATAGCGACGGTTTCTGACATGTGCGATATGTGCGGCCACAAAAAAAAAAAAAGAGAAATAAAACAACGGGAAATTGTTGTTGTTTTTTTGTCTAAGAGTATCATGACATTTCTGTTATTGGTGTCTTTATGGTGAATTACACCACAAAGTTATTCATATTGAATAATTAGTGCATTCATTTGGAGTTCATTTAAAGTTCCTTTAATGCCACTATTTCTTTTAACGAACAATTGATGACCACGTCAAAATTTTACAGTAATACATAATGCATATATTTGTGGAGAGTGGGGTCAAGAATTTCACAAGTTATTCCATGTTAAAGGTTAGATAGCTCTTAATATGTAAAGAAAAAATGCACTGAGCTGTTACCAATGTCTTACAAATGTAATTATGCCATCTAGATTGTTACAGTACAGTACATCTTTTTAATTTTAACTCAATATTATGAATTAGCGCAATGCAAAATTGTACTAAAAAAAAAAAAAAAATCCGCAAAACAGCGAGACCGCGAAAAGTGAACCATGTTATAGCAAGGGAACACTGTACATTAAAAAAAAATTAAAAAAAAAAAAAAAACTGTGATGCAGCAAATTGATTTCAAGCGTTTAATTTTGAGCTGGAGAAGTGACACCAAATTGTCAACTAATAACTTCAACGCCTTGTGCAAAATCTCTCGATTGTGGGGCACAATATCAACGGCCTGCTCATGTTAAAAATGTACAATGCGTAGTTACCATAATAAAATTGACAGTCCTGCCATACGAAGCTGCAAAAACGCAACATTCACAAAAAAAAAGCAAAAAAAAAGCAAGTATTATTTTGAAAACCGAAGAGCTATTTCAGCTTTACAATGCAAATTCCAATCCAATCCAGTCCAATAAAGTGCGTCTTGCGAGAAGAGGCTGCCCGTGAGCATGCAATCACGTCTTGACTGCAGTGAAGTAAATCGGCATCTACATGAACTGGCTGCAGCAAATCCAATCCGGAATCCTGCAAACAGTCCAACGGAAAAGCGCGCGTGGAGGCCGACAGTAAACACGGACTGAAGGAGAGCGGAGGTTGAACGATGATCGTTTCACTTGACTTTCCGCCGCCAATCAATCTTTTGTTGTCATGCAAATTTTCACATTTTCCCCCCTCCACCTCCCTCTTGTGGAAAAATAAATCGGATAACAAACATCTCTCGGCGAAAAGGTCTGCTAACGTGACCTTCCCGAGTTGAGCGTTATTCTAATCTAAACTTTTGATGGTTCGCGACGATATCGCCATCCGAACGGGCGCCGTATTTCATTTTTGTCAACAAGCGGCCTAACTGGCGACGCTTGTTCTTTCTTCCCGTTCTGTTTTGTTCGGATCAAACATGCCAAAGATTGTAAGAAGCCAACTAAAAAAAAAAACACCTTCAGGAATACTTGCAGCGAGTTTATGAACAGGCAAACGCGAACGCGGACGTTTTGAACCGCACCGTCACGTCGCGGGAAATTGTGGCGGGTCTCAAAGAAACACCTGCGCTAGTTGGAAACTTTATTGCTCTTTTAAGTCGCGGAAGGCAAATTAACTTCTTTTTGAAGCGGAGCAGCAAAGGGAGAAATTGTGTTTCGGAAAGACAAAACGAGGAGGGGGTCGGAAAATATCCCACACGGAGTTTACCAGTATTGTTAGTTGAAGTAATTTGACAGTCAGCAGCCCAGACGACAATTTTCATCTTTTTCAGCACCATTTTTTTTTTTATATGAAAATAATAAAGCAGCATGTCTGCCAAGCAAAACAGAATCTGCTCAATGTCAATGTCTGATACAACCGATCAATGCAGATAACCTCCGAGGAAGTCCATCCATTCATTCATTCATTTTCTATAAAATGGCAGTTCTCAATGGGGTCGTGGCTGAGCTGGAGCATTGAAATGAATTGAAAAGCTTTCACAGTTTTGTGAATGTGAACGGTTTGTCCGTCTTTGCGAACTGGCGACCAGTCCAGAAGTGCATGTCGACTGACTTTTGCCCCGTTTGGGTTTGTTTACAAACAGAAAAGGGAAAAACTTTGGGCCATGCCTTTAACAATATGAGTTTTTATTAGGACTGCACAATATTGGAAAATCATGCGATATGCGATATGTACTTGCTGAATATAACGATATCGATATTATTGCGATATTTAACATGTAACTAAATAAATTACATTTTTCATTATCTAATGAAAGAATAAAATTTTTCATGCGGCAAAATAAGCAACCTCACTGTAATATTAGTTAATTAATTGTAATTATCTCTTGATAATGTTCAACTATTGGATGCCGATGCACATTTTAGTTAGCGTCCGACTGGTCAAACAGTTTTTATACAGTAATGCGAGCTTCTCGTTTCGCCAACCTCCCCACAGTATCGTGATAAAATATCATATGGTGAGGTTGATATTGTGATATTTATCGTATCGTGCCGTTTGGATATCGTTGCATGCCTACAAAACATGTCCAGACTCTCACACTAACTAGCCAAGATCACAGTCCTGAGATAAGCTTTTTTTTTTTTTAAGAAGTATTTCTTTGAATATGTTTAAAGGATAAAACCATATTCCGGTGCACTTTCCCTATTTGAAGATGAGACATTTCCAATCTCCCAGTTTCTCTTGACGGCAGCTTTGTAGATGCAGCAGCCAAAAAAAAGCAAAAAGAAAAAAAAAAGCTGCGCGGCTTCTAAAGACGAGAATGAAAAATGGATTCTCGGTGTGATTTTAGGTAAACCATCGCAATGTTCTCGGCTGACCCTCCTTCCTCGTTCGCTCTACAACTGCAGCAGGTGGCCTGCGGAGTGACTTCGAGGGCTGCGCGAAGACAGGAAGCGCAAATACAGGAAGGGACGTGAATGGGAATGGGAGCGTGGCGGGCGGAGTGGGGAGCGCGATGTTTGCCGTTGTTATTATTAGGCCACGTCGGACTGTGCAGCTTCATTCCGTTCTGTCGTGCGGAGTAATGGAGCAGCTGAATCAGGCCGACTTGCATGAGACGGTCCATACACAACACACGTGAAATGTATTCACGGAGGCCATTTACGAGAAATTGCACCATCTCGGAGAAAGGGGACTGTTCCTGAAGATCGAGCACTCGAGATTGACCAATATGTTTTTTGTTTTGTTTTTTAAGCCAATATTCATTTTTACTAAAAAAAAAATATAAATAAAAAAATAAAAAAATATTGGCATCAAAATTTGGAAAAAAACTTTTTGAATTTTTAAGCATATGTTTATTGAACAATTTTTAGGATTTGTAAAATATTAAAGGGAGTCATTTTCAGCAGTAAAAAGTTAATATTTTGTCTATAATTAATGTGGTAACTTCATTATTTTCCATGTACTATTAATGCCGTTAAAAAGTAATTTTTCTACGTGCTGTCGACTGATGATGACATCACCTGTGTGCTGAGGAAGTAGGTAACGACCAATCATGGCTCAGTTTCCTGACTAAACCCAGAAAACAGGTGAGCCATGATTGGCTGTTACCTACTTCCTCAACACAGGTGATGTCATCATCAGTCGACAGCAAGAAGAAAAAATACTTTTTAAAGGTATTAATTGTACATGAAATATAATGACGTTATCATTCTGGACAAAATATCACCTTTTCATTGCTGAAAATTGTTCAATGAGTCAAGTATCCCTTTAAATAAAAAATGTTGTCAATAGACGAAAAGTTCAGGGATCTCCCAGGGGCAGTAGCATGTCTTTAAAAGTGAAATAAAAACTTAAATAAATTAAGTTTTCCAAAATTTCAAAAATATCTGAAGTATTAAAATTGTATTTTAATTTTAAACAAAAACAGAAGGTGCAGAGAATTTGCGAGGTCAGCAGCATCTCCGAAAATTTAAGTTAATAGTTCCCTGAAGTTAACACTTTTTAAAATGGCTCTATTGCCGGCCGTATGATTCTTCAAAATGGCCGATGTCAATATTCATCAAAATGGTGAATATCGGCGCCGATAATCGGCTCAGCCAATAATCGGTCTATTCCTATCTAGGACATTTGGTCTTTTCTTCATTAGTTCAACAAAGTGTATTTGGAAAAAGTGCAGCTTCGGTTCATTTCCTTCCTTCGTAGCTATAGCGTTAGCATACCGCGCTAATTCAATACTATATAAGAAAACGGCAGCGCACTTGCGAAGCCCACAGTGTGTGATATCTTGGCGAGTGTGTGTACATATGAGATGACATTGTTGGAGAGCTTCGGAATGAAGAGAAGAGTGCAGCTGGAGCTCAATGCTCCTCGTGTTAATTGGCCCATACTTCAATCACAGCCACTGGAGTGTGTTCGCTATCGCAATAGATACACTCGCTCTCTCTCTCTCTCGCTCGCTCGCTCGCTCTGTCCTGCTCACGCACACACTCCGCACCGGTTCGTGCCTCCCTTCCCTTCCACTGCCGCATATTGAGCTCGAGTTGCCGTGTTCTTTCCTCTCCAAAGCGTACACGTCTTTATCTTTGCCTTCTTTCACCCTCCCTGACGAAACCGCCCGCCTTCTTTCCCGCTTTGATCCACGACGTGCCCCACGAGCTGCCGGCGAGTGATCTCTGCAGTACCGTGCATACAAGTCATATGGATAAAAATTCATCACAGTGCGAATTGAATGCACCCGAGTGTAAAAAAATTGTAATGGGCATATTTCTGAATGGGTCGTATAGCAAAGTCACAAAGTAAAGATGTATAGATATGCTAATTTACTGTTCATATTTGGTAAATATCCGCTGTAAACGTGGTCCCAGCCCGACCTAAAGTGTACCAGTACTTGCACTATCAATCACTTATTCAAATGCTTTGCTACATTCCACTATTAGCTTAGCACAGTTCTTATTAAATTGGGGGGTGGGCCCAGCGTGTGCAATGCCAGAGGAAGTCACGTGTGATCTTAGGGAACATGTTTTTTGTTGTTGTTTGTTTTTGCCTTACAAGAGAAAAATAATCATAATAATAATTGTACATCCACTACACTAGGTGGCAGTGGTGGTCTCATTGTCAGAGTGTGTGCGCAGGTAGCATTAGCTCCTCTGCAGATGAGTACTTACAACAATTTTATAGCCAAATGATACTATTTATAGTGGCAGCTTTTTGGAGGGGCGTGCCCAAAAAATTAATTACATATGATGCCATGGAGGAAACGATTAGGATCCACATCGCAGAAGAAAGTGTTTAGCTACCACCAGTAGTTGGTGACTGTTCAACATGGAGGCTGTTTTTTGTTGTTGTTTGTTTTTTCCTTTTTAAAACCAGCTCAGAACCGGTTTGTGCCAGAAGGTGGCTAAGCTCTGTGGTCAGACGTTCTTAAAAACATTTTAACATTGACATACGATGACGTCATCAACAAGCATTGGTCGCAAATGGCCGATAAGAGTCGAAATCTCAACTGCAAGCCAAATTCGGACCGTCTACCACATGTACCGTCTATAACGCGCATTTTGTTATTATGCGCCTTCTTCCATAGGAGACGTTAGCAAACGTCACGTGTTATCTATCAAGACGCTTTTCTGCCAGATACGAAATATTCATCAGGAGAGAAAAAAATAAATAAATGCCACCGGCTGATAATTCTATTAAGGCTCGATGCTTTCATGAATGTGTGTTGGGTTTTTTTTCTTATATGGAGCAGTTAGAGTCGAGAGGGTGGCCGATTTAAAAAGGAAAATCAACTGCAGCACGCAGACAAATTACAAAATATTGTAATTATACACACGCTCATTCAGAGGCACTCAAATATTCAGACAAGAGGGGCAAACGATGGCTGCACTCACATTGCTATTATCCTGTTAAAGGTGTGATTTTTTTTTCTCTCTCAGTGATGTAAAAAAAAAAAAAAAAAAGAAAAAAAAAAACTCCAGCAGGTGGACACCATTTGTCCTTTTTGTGTCCTATAACCTTTTGCCAGTACAAACGGGAAGCATCACCTTGACATTCCACTCCGGTGTGCCTTCTTGACGTCATTTTAAAAAAAAATGTTTTTTTTTTTTTTTTGACATTTCAGGTCCCTTCGATTTCCATGTGGCAGTGACCACATGGAAATCGAAGGGACCTACTTGCTCAAGCACAGGTGATGTCATCATCAGTCGACAGCAAGTGGAAAAATTACTTAGTACATGAAAAATAATGAAGCTATCAAATTCATTCTGGACAAAATATTAACTTTTCATTGCTGAAAATTGTTCAATGAGTTAAATGTTTTGGGATGATAGTTTGAGTTATGTTTTAACTACTAATGTCGGCACATTGTTTTTAAGTGGGCCATCAATTAATTGCAGTTTTGCATCAGGGATCACTGCGCCATCAGTACTGCAATATTTTTTTTTTGCATTGATACAACCTTTCTGGTTGTACATTGCAGTGGTGTAGAAGCGCTGTTTCTAATATTTGGGTTAGCTTATTTAGCTACGCAAGCGAGGTAAAATATTAGAAACACCCCTCAGTATGATAAAAAAAAAAAAAAAAAAAAAAAAAGGGAAATAAATAACTGCTCAGAGCTCAATCCTGAATCCTTTTTTTTTTTTTTTTCCTTGTTGAAAATAGAGTTGATACCGCAGCAGCGTCAGTACGCATCACATTTACATAATGCGCTGTACATTCATGAATAAAACGCCAGCTCTGACTGTTGATAGCTTTTTTTTCTTTTTCTTTTTTTTAAAGCAGGTAGCGAAATGAAAATGAGCAACATAATGCATCGGAGCTTTTTCAGCAACATTAGGACGAAGCGCAAATGAGGCTTGCCGCACGCTAAGCGCGGTTAAACTGGACAATCGCAAACGTTACTGGGAAACAACTTTTTCACACTCCACATATAGCCACTGTACTCTATTTTTTTTTTTTTTACCACAAACTACATGACGCCACTGAGCTAATAGCTAATATGCTAATAGCTATATTATAATATATACAAAGAAGAAACAGATAAGATTATAAGAGAACAGTATGGATGTTTGAGAGGCAGTCTCGGCCATTCCAGCAGACACAATCTGACTATCGATGTTTCGTTTTGACCACAGATACATTTGAAATTGGGCGAAATTATGCGTCTGTTTAGGTAATGATGTAACAAGTGTCTGTTTACAAAACGTGATGTTCGTGCTGTCAACCTTTAATCCTTTAGGCGATGTCGGGACCTATGTGATGTTGTTTCTTTAGTCCTTTACGGTTCACTGTCTGTGGGTGGAGTCTGAGAATTGTGTGTGGTTTGCCGGATTATTGTTTTTGGTCAAATTATGGTCAAATGGAGAGGAGCGTAATATGCTTGTGAATCGATTCTATATGTGGAGGAACTCATTGTGTGCATGAAGCACAATATTTTGCTTCTTTTTTTTTTTTGCATGAACTCATTTTTTTTACAATATTGTAACCTTTTTTTTTTTATATTGACAACCTCCCCAAAATATTGTGCTAATTATCGTATAGTGAGCTTCATATCGTGATATCGTATTGTGATGTTTCGGATATCGATACATCCCCATTGACCATATTTGGACATACGAGACTTCCACCTGACAGTGATGTTTCAATGCTCGTTTCATGGTTGGAAACATAATTGTTGATTAGCCATTACATCCGTGATGTAATGGCTAAATTTTGAATCGCAGCAGATCTAATTGTCCATGTTCGGCAACTCATGGAAACGACGTGTAGAAACCAGCATTGCGCAACAGTTCATTCGCATTTAACTCATTCACTCGCCGCCATTTTCACATTTCGCAATCCCGTTCGCTCCAGGCTGTTTTACTAGGTTTTGACTGATTTTGCAAGGCCCACAGAATATTGTGTTCAATTGCTATAAAATCATGGAACCTACCAAAAGAAAGATTAAAGTCTCTTCTTTCATCAGGAAAAAAAAAAAGTATGTTTCTATCTGTTTCTGTTTTGCAGCAATTAGCATTAGAAGAGAGCTAAGTGTCATCAGTTTTCACAAATCTATTTAAAATTGTAAGTAATTGAGCTCTTTTTCTAGATTGCCCTGGTTGATCTCCTTTGCTCTGCTGCCACCTGCTGGCCGTTTGTGTAATAACTACCATTTCTGCAACCGTTCGTTGCAGTTGAGAGGCGTCATCAAAGCCTTCTGTATGCGCTAGCATAATTTTTTTTTTTTAAACGTATAAATACGTCTTTGAGACACTTACAACATTACAAAAAATTTTAAAACATTTTTTTTTTTTTTTTTTACATTAACAGCAAAAATGATTATTTTTGCCTGACTGTTGCTCGCTCCACACTGCTCACACCAGCGCTTCCATTAATTCCCACATTGATTGGCCAGACACTGGGATCACCTCGCCACATCTAAATCAGTCCCCGATTAAAAGAGCACGCTGAAAAGCCGCCGACGCCGCAGGCCGGCGGGACCAGTAAGGTGAAACGTGTCTTAACGGAAAAAGCGGGCGGCGGCGGTGGCGCTGCTACGCAACCTGGCTGCGCATAGTAATGACTCGTAATCTGATTGCCGAGATAAACAGATTAAAGTGGCACAGAAAACCTTAAGTGATGACTATCATTTTTTTTTTTTTTTGTGTGTACAAGGTCACGTTCAGGCAAACTCACGCACTCACACCAGCAGGCACCTGTAATCCTGCGTAGTGAATCTGTGTCGAGCGCACGAGCAAAAAAATAAATAAAAGAAAAAAAATTCTACCAAATTCCGGAGATAAATGGCAAGTTGTTCTTTTCAAGTCGTGAGCGGCTCGTTTCGCTGAAGCCGAGTCTGCATTAAATCTGTCGTCGCGTAGCAATGTCAGGTTCGAGCGGCACATAACCAAAAGGTGTTAGAAACACTTCTCTCAGCCTGTCCTATAAAGCCGAATGCATCCGTTTCCTCAAGAAAAAGAAAAAAAATAAAACAAGGCAGCAGAGGCGAGAGGATGTTAAAGAGTGAGCGCAGTGGAGGTTTGATTCTCTTTTGCGGGGACTCGTATGATTCCCAAGAGACGACGCTGGCAAGAGGTTAGTGAAGGGAATAAAGGCCTAGATTAGGGACCCACCGATATGCGTTTTTTTTTTAAGCCTAAAACTATAGTTTTTCACATATTGGGAAGAATTTGTGCCTTTGTGTAGTGTTATCTTATCTGTGGGTATGTGTTCTCACAAGATTTGTGTGTAGATATTCGTTATTTGAAGTAAAAAGACTCCAGAAGTCGATGCTAACTTCCTGTTAGCATTTGCTAATTTCCTGTTAGCGAGGTTTTAAAAACGAAGCCTGTTTTGTATTTAAATATACAGTGGAAGTAATTCTTAACATTGCGTGTTTAGTTTTACAGTTAACGCCAACTGCGATGTCATTAAACAGCTTAAATCATTTGCTCCCAAAAACGTATAAATACGTTCTATTTTAAATATTACCATGCTCAAAGACGTAGTTATACGTTTTTTGTGTTTTTTTATGCTACAGCATACAGAAGGCTTTGATGCTGCCACTGAACTGAAGAGAATGGTAATGACAACGTAAGTTACAACAAAAACGGCCAGCAGGTGGCAGAAGAGTATAAGAGATCAACCAGGGCCATGTTGCAATGAAGCTGTTTACCCCGCAGTTTTAAAGAGATTTGTGAATAATGATGAAACTTAGCTATACATTATAATGCTAATTACTGCAACACGGAAACAGATACAAATATACTTTTTTTTTCCTGATGAAAGAAGAGACTCTAATCTTTCTTTTGGTAGGTTCCATGTTTTTATAGCAATAGAACACAATATTCCGGGGGGCCTTGCAAAATCATCAATCTGGGAGTGAATAAGTTAAAGGACGTTTGGGGACAACAGAATAACCAGAATATCATACGCTACACACTTGTTAGTTGCTAATGCTACGCAAGCAAAATGGTGCATTCAGGGTACTTTAACAGCGTCTGAAACTTCGGTTTTCTTTGATAACGTTTTAAGGGGTAATTTGGCCCAATTGGCCGATTGTTTTGGCCCAATGTTTAATGGCCGATAATGGGCCGATCATAATTGGTGGCCGATTAATCGGTCGGATCCTAGCCTAGATGCACCAATCCGACGTCATCCAAATGTGACCGACACCTACCCCTGTGGTGTCGGCCCAGACGTCGGCACGTCGCGTAGAAAAACGACGTAAATACCAGGGCCCGACCGATTAATCGGCCGCCGATTGTGATCGGCCCATTATCGGCCTTCAAACATCAGCCAAATGGACGATTATTTTCCCCTTAAAGCATTAGAGCATATCCCAAGTTTCCAACGCTGTGAAAATACTCTGAATGCACCATTTTGCTTGCGTAGCAATAGCAATTAGCAAGTGTGCAGCGTATGTTATTCTGGTGTCCTCTAAGCGTCCTTTAAGCTGTTTAAAACAAAATACACATTAAGAATTACATCCACTTTACATTTAAATACAAAACATAATTTGTTCTTAAAACATCTCTAGCCTAGTGCTAACAGGAAGTTAGCAAATGCTAACAGGAAGTTAGCATCAACTTCAGGACTGTTTTTGCTTCAAGGACTAAATATCCACACATAAATCTTGCGGGAACACATACACGCAGATGACACGACCACAACTATCTCAAGTAATTCCCCTCCATACCATCGGTGGTGGTAGTCATCGCCCCGTGCTCTGATTCGCTAGCTAACAACCAATCACGGTGATCAAGCAAGCCGTCGGCCGAACGCTGCCCGGCTCCTGAATCGTGTTATGCCATGACACAGCCGCGGGGACTGACTAATCCCACGCACAGTCAAGAGACCATAAATGTCGTGTATCGTCTTGAAATCAAGGCTGCTCGCTCAAACACTGCCAGTTGACCATCTCTTCATCTATCCCCACTTCAGCGGATCTTAAAGCAGAGGTGACGTGAACACCGCGTTCCTGCAGATTTGTGACACTGAGCGTTCCGGTGGCAGCCATTCATCTTCCGGTTACTTCCCCCGTCACTGTTAAAATGCAAAACGTGTGCACTGACCCCCCCCCCCCCCCCCGTGTCTCTATTCTCAAAAGCATCTGATGCAGTCAATACAGTGGAACGGCTTGAATTGTGTTTTGTCGCAAGACTTCCTCCGAAGGCTGTACCGCCGTCACGCGCAGTCTCACGCGGGACCTCGGCGGCGGACTCCGCGTGACCTCAGTTCAGCGAGCATGAACGGATTAACTGCGCATCTGCAGGGGGACCCAAAAGTAACTGGCAATTTGAAAAACACTTTCTGGCGGAATTGCTTGTACTTTACAATTTCTAATTAGTGAAAGTTAAATATGTCTTCTAAATTTGACACACAACAGAGAAGAGTACAGTGAACAAACCTGCCAAATAAGAGCGATTTAAAAATATATCAAAATGAGGCTTCAAATTTGTGAAAAATCAAGTCCGTGTTTTTGCTCTCAACGGCCGTGGGTGTGTGTCTGTTGATGAAACAACGCCCCGCTGGAAAATAGATGCTACTACATCTAGCATCTTTATTAGGCCAACACATCGCTATACGTTTGAGCCGTGAAAATATATTCACTTAAAGACGCCGGCCTGTGGAATATATCCGACCAGCTCGAGACCGTGTCAGCCAACACAAGAATTGCCAGCTTCTCACTTGAGAATTTTTTAACACACCACCAAATTGTCACATAAATAAATAAATAATTACACTAACGTTAGCATATGGCGCCTTTTGCCGGCGTTAGCGTCTTGTGGCTAGCAGCTAGCTTCTAAGCAAGGGTGCTATTCAAGTATTTATTAAGTGAAATTAGTTGTTGTTTGTACACTAACTATAATTATAGCAAAAAAAAAGTGCTTTGTTTTAGTAATTAGTTTAAAGCATGAGCCTTTGGGGATGATTATAAATGTGATATTATGTAGATTTATTTTCATATTAACTGGAATGAGGACGTTTGAAAGTGTCACACATAAGTGATGTCATCTTGCAGAAGCCAATAGAAAAGTACCTTCTAATGACATCGCCCCCATGGTGTTTTTTAAATATTGCGCACAAGTAATACACATTTTTTTTAAACTAAAACTAATACTGAAACTAACTAAAAGTAAACCAAAACTAAGCATTTATTAAATAACTAAAACTAATAAAAATGATCAGAACTACCATGAATACTAATTAAAACTTAAAAAAAAAAAAAAAAAAAAAACTAATTATATTTAAAAAAAAATAAAATAAAATAAAATAAAAAATTTAAATAAAAACTAACTAAAGTGAAAAATTCCAAAACTATAATAACCCTGATGACACGAAGTGTCAAGGTTGAGACCAGTTCTGGTCTAACCTTGGAAAACTACATTCAAATTGCGTAGAAATTAGAGTTGTTCCGATACCGTTTTTTGGCCCCCGATACCGATACCGATACCCAGCTTTGCAGTATCGGCCGATACCGATACCATACCGATACCTAAAGTTTATTTTCCTCAACATGAAAAGCTGTCCTGCCATTGGTTCAGAGCATTCAAGGGCCAATAGGATATCTTAGGTCAGCATGCAGTGAGCATGTCACATATCAGTCAATGTCGTGCACGAGCAAGACACAAGATGCTGCCTCCAAAATCCTATATTAGCGTTGGAATTAATGGTATCGGCATGTTACCTGTGATTAGTCACCGATACCGATACCACTGTTTTAATGCAGTATCGGCACCTCTGCCGATACCAGTATCGGTATCGGAACAACACTAGTAGAAATGAGAAAAATCAAGAAGCAAGTTTCGCCTCCCCTTCCCCCCCAAAAAACAGAACCTCCAAACTGAGTAATGGAAGTCGGAAATGGAAGCAAACTACGAGTCAGACCACCTGCATTCGAAGCATATTGTACCTCATTCTTTATCATGCCAAAAAAAGCCGAAGGGGGCATACAAGAAGCTGCTGGTTTTAACAAGCAGGGATGGATTTCATTCATTCAGTCTTCTCTCATCTGACGCCTTTTTTTTTTTTTTTTTTTTTGGTCACCTTCTTCTCCTGCATCTACTGCGGATAACGCAAATTCCATCCCGGGTGCACGCGCGCAAATTAGCATTTATAAAAGCTGCGCCGGCGCATGCACGAATTTCACTTTCAAACTTGAAAGCTATTTTGAAACGATAAGGAAATAAGGCAACGTATGCGCCAGGTTAATCCGGTACAGTCGGTTCAAGCACAAAGGCCGCGGCCGGCGCCGCCCTTCGCTCGCTTCGGGGCGACGGAGGTTTCCCGGGAGTCGTGACACGACGGGCCCCCGGTTGACAGGGGCCACCGTACTTTAATGAATGTCCCCCCCCTCTCGCGCATTTCCTCTTTTTAATCAGCACTTAACGCTGTCATTTCCGGGCGCAGTGACGGACTGCCGCAAAACACCGCGTGACGCGAAACGTGCCCGCGTGTTGCGCTCAACCTTTCGCGTGTGCGTGGAAAAATAATATGAGCAGGATGCGTGCATAAGAGTCTGCGCAATGAGCAACGTCCCGGCTGTCTCTCGCATGCAAAACTGTTCATTTCGTTAACGAAAATTAAACAAAAATAATTTCGTCAACCCACATTTTTCACCGGACTAAAATTAGACTAGACCAGACTAAAATCCTCATTAATAAACAATAAGTGGGACTAAATCAGTATGCATTTTCGTCGACTAATGAAGACGAGACGAAAATGTACTTCACTTAACTCATTCACTGCTAGCCCAGTAAAATTTAATCTTTGACGTCTATAGCCGTCAATGGCAGTGAATGAGTTAATAAATACTGGGCTAAAATCTACGGACATTTTAGTTCATGAACAAAAACGTGACAAAATGTATATGATTTTGTAAAATCTTCTCTCTGATAATCTGTTGCTGTGACACTGTCATGTAGTGCCGCTACTGCAGTAGCGCTATCACTAGTGAATATTTTTAGAGTCGATTAATCGACTCACCTGATTCATTTAATTTTGCATTAAGGGGTATTACAAAAGTACAGAAGCGTAGAGCTGCCAATGTGGAGTAAACGTTTTTGGCTGGCGAGTATGTTCGAACAAACTCGCAAATATGTTCGAACGTACTCGCAAATATGTTCGAACGTACTCGCAAATATGTTCGAACATACTCGCAAATTTGTTCGAACATACTCGCAAATACGCTCGAACATACTCGCAAATACGTTCGAACATACTCGCAAATTTGTTCGAACATACTCGCAAATTTGTTCGAACATACTCGCAAATTTGTTCGAACATACTCGCAAATTTGTTCGAACATACTCGCAAATTTGTTCGAACATACTCGCAAATACGCTCGAACATACTCGCAAATACGCTCGAACATACTCGCAAATACGCTCGAACATACTCGCAAATACGTTCGAACATACTCGCAAATTTGTTCGAACATACTCGCAAATTTGTTCGAACATACTTGCAAATACGCTCGAACATGCTCGCTAATACGTTCGAACATACTCACAAATTCGCTCAAACATACTCGCAAATACGTTCGAACACACTCGCAAATACGTTCGAACACACTCGCAAATACGCTCGAACATGCTCGCAAATACGTTCGAACATACTCACAAATTCACTCGAACATACTCGCAAATACGCTCGAACATACTCGCAAATTCGCTCAAACATACTCGCAAATACGTTCGAACACACTCGCAAATACGCTCGAACACACTCGCAAATACGCTCGAACATGCTCGCAAATACGTTCGAACATACTCACAAATTCACTCGAACATACTCGCAAATACGCTCGAACATACTCGCAAATTCGCTCAAACATACTCGCAAATACGTTCGAACACACTCGCAAATACGCTCGAACACACTCGCAAATACGCTCGAATATACTCGCAAATACGTTCGAACATGCTCGCAAATACGTTCGAACATACTCACAAATTCACTCGAACATACTCGCAAATACGCTCGAACATACTCGCAAATACGCTCGAACATACTCGCAAATACGCTCGAACACACTCGCAAATACGCTCGAATATACTCGCAAATACGTTCGAACATGCTCGCAAATACGTTCGAACATGCTCACAAATACGTTCGAACATGCTCGCAAATACGTTCGAACATACTCACAAATTCACTCGAACATACTCGCAAATACGCTCGAACATACTCGCAAATACGCTCGAACATACTCGCAAATACGCTCGAACATACTCGCAAATACGCTCGAACATACTCGCAAATACGTTCGAACATACTCACAAATTCACTCGAACATACTCGCAAATACGTTCGAACATACTCACAAATTCACTCGAACATACTCGCAAATACGTTCGAACATACTCGCAAATACGTTTGAACATACATGTAGGCTACATGCTACAAAGTTAGCATATCTTCCTATCATGCCGTGGCGTATTATTTTTATTTTGATTAACACAGATGATAATCAGTCTTTTTTTTTCATCGAGGACTACAGAAGTCATTCAACAATTATTGTTAATATGCTGAAATGAGAGGATTTGGACAATTTCAATTAAAAAAAAAAATAAAAAATGGCCCCAAACGGTTAATCAATGATTACAAATGGCTGGCGATTATTAATAAATTCATTGTGACAGCTTTAAACTACAGTGTATTATTACTTCGCTCACTTATGCGCGTGGCTTTATACCCAAGAGGCTTTGCAGTGATTTTTTATTTTTTTTTTTTTAAGAGTGTGTGCGTGTGCCTGTATCATTCTCTGTCTCTCTGCCAGCCTGCCCTCCTCCTCCTCCTCTCTGTCTGTCTGTCTGTCTGTCTGTCTGTCTGTCTGTTTCCATTTCCACCTGCTCATTACATGACTCCCTGTCATTCTTGAAACGTTCGAATGAGTTCTGGCTCCGTTCCTGCCGGGCCTCGACCGGTCCCGACGTGAGCCCGGGGGCTGCTCCCGAGGGTTAGCACTTAGCCGCTGGTCAATCTTTTTTTTGTTTCTTTTTTTTTTGTATCATATAAAATTGTCAGATAAGCACTTGGAACTGGATTTCGGTTAAAAAAAAACAGCACTACAACATGTTCACTTGCACTGTAAAATTGAATGAATTATTGCTGTTCCAACAACGTTGAACTTCGCACAACAAACCAAGCAAGTTGTTAGCGATATCTTCATGTTGGCGGACAATACAAGTGACAATTAGCCAATTTACATAACTGCAAAACTTACAAACAGGCCTGTCCAATCCAATTCATTGAATTTCAATTATTTCACTATACAATTACAAGATCAGCATAATCATTACATCATTAAGGATGACTAATTTTTGAGTTGTTTAGATTTATACTTTTGCACCTTTTAAAATAACCAATTTAGTAGCAACTAGTCAACTTTTCATGTTACAGCTTAGCTAAGTCAGGAAGCTAACAGAGGCTAACATTTGAACATCTCGTTCAACCACAGCAGCCATTTAAAGCAAAACCGTTTCATAACCATCCATTTTTACAAAACATTTGCCACTTCTTTAAAAATGATATTCAGGAACTTACGCCATTGCTTGTACGATACTTCGCTGCGGATGGCAACAGATTGTATTCAGGGCACAAAACATGGCGGCCATTTTGACAGGACAGCCAAAACCCGGAAGAGAAAAAAAACAAAACAGGAAGTGATTATAAGGAATATGATGTCATCAATGAAGTTTATTTTTAAAACATTTAGATTAAGCTAATTTATGCATTTGCTATATCTTATGATGAACATAATTTGATATTTCAAGTGTTGTTTTGTGTCAAAGTTTTGAAACCAAGGTTGATTCCTTAATTCTAAAAGGTGGGTGACAACATGATGATTTTTAAGATAGAAGTGTTGTTAAGGTGGAACGCATTTTGACAGTTCCAGATAGTAGTCAGTGCACAAAAGCTTCAGGCTTCTGGTTAAAAAAAAAAAAAAAAAAAGAGAACAAAAATGTCAGGAAATGTGAAATAAAACAGCTGGAATTTGTCACTTTAAATCAGGGGTGTCAAACATAAGGCCCGCGGGCCGGATCAGGCCCGCAAAGTGGTTCAATCCGGCCCGCGCAATAATTTTGTAAAGTTAAAAAAAACAAAAAAAAATTTAACGTCGGACTAATTAATCAGTCGGCCTCAATCAAAACATATAAAATTTGTAACTTCACAAGTAGTCCTCAGATGAGCAATGCAACTTGTATCGTCCTGGATGTCATTATTTTACACACAACTTAAAGTTCCGGTTTAATTATTATTATTATTATTATTGTTATTATTATTATTCTAATCATAGACCGACAAACGTGTTAAATACGACACAAATTCAATTACTGGTAACACAAATAGATATGACAAGGATTAGCATCCTTATAACGTCATTAACTGCGCCATGCAATGCATTCTGGGAACAATATTTATGCAAACAGGTAGATTTAACATGCCAAGGACTTCGTGTTGCCGCGTTCCATTTGCAATTGTATTATTTTTTGTAACAATATGATTACAGTTGAGCTCTGTAATTTAGGGCTGGCACACAAAATAATACCGAAAATCTGCGTATAATTGATGGCAATCGTTTTTAAGTTATATACCGTTATTTTACCGATGCGGCCCACTTGGTAATATATTTTCCTCCATGCGGCGCCTGAGCTAACACGAGTTTGACACCCCTGCTTTAAATGGTGGCAAAGTGTGTGCCGACTTACCCCGTTTCACGTCAGTTTAAATCTGATTGGTTAATTATGAACGTCGAAGTGTTTCCACATGATTAACCTCCTCTCTCTTTCCATTAATGATGGGAAAAAGATTTGAAATGATTTTACATGGTCTTACGTTCTCAAATCACAAAAAAAAAAAAAGGCATTTGACCTGTGGCGCGTTCACTTTTTTTTTTTTATATATATATCTACTTATGTAACAATCCTCCATATTGTAATCCATCAGCTACATTTCAATGAGGAGAACCTAATCGAGGAAGCAAAAGAGATGAGAACATTTTTAACTCATTCACTGCCATTGACGGAAAAAGACGTCAAATGATGCATTTTTGCTGGGCTGGCAGTGAATGTGTTAAGCGCAATTCATATTTGAAAACGAAATTGAGGAACAGGAAGCCTTATAAAAGTGCTCTTGTGAATTTATCTGGGATGGAGAGACGGGCGGACACGGGTGAGGATGATGATGATGATGATGGTGATGCCGTCATGGAGGATGATGACCTGGAGATGCCGTCGAGCTGGTGAATGATTGCTGACAAGCTGAGTGGAAAGAACAACAACAGACAGAAAAGACATATTTCAATATGGCATCGCGCATATCGTTAGCCGAAAGGCCCTTGCGACTTTTTAGTTCTGTAAGATTGTTTTGGCAGGCAAATGCTCCAAACGCCACATGTTGACGCGAGGTTAGCGGCGTGTCACGGCGACAGATGCTTCTTTGATGCTAACTTTGCTGAGCTTGCACACACGCACGCACACTGCAGATGCGTCTTATATCTGTTCCTTCACGTGAGTTTGCACCATTACGACTAATTAACTTGGCTTGCTAAGGAGAAAAGAGAGAGAAAAAAAAATAAATCAATCGAAGCAAATGGAACTGGAAGAAGGAAGCAAACGAGCAGCTACCAGGTAACAGCCGCCTATGATGTATAGGAACCAATTCACTTGATTGGCCACCGTGAAGGTTATTCATTTGCTGGAAAGTGACTAGTTGGGATCAATGCGGGACTAAGCGTCTGCTGGGTGACCTGGAACCACTAGGGGGCCTCTAAGAGCAAATAACAGTCGACAGTGGCTGGAGTCGGTTCTTTATTTGTATGTTTTTTGCGGTAGTGTTGAGGAAGGATGGATCAAGTGTTTGTACTAAGTATGAATCAGTCGTGAATGTGATTCAAATTAAGATTTAGGTGGGTATGGTGGGGAAAAAAAGTGATCAGCCAACTTCAGCCCAGGAGCGACATCCCCAGCTAGCTAGCTAGGTAGCTAGCTAGCTGGGGCTGTAGCTGGGGCTAGCTGGGGATGTCGCAAGCTGGGGATGTCACATCCTCAGCTAGCTAGCTAGCTAGCGGGCTAGCTGGGGATGTCGCTAGCTAGCTAGCTAGCTAGCTGGGGATGTGACATCCTCAGCTAGCGACATCCCCAGCTAGCTTTCGTTGTGAAATCTGAGCATGTTATATTGAACACAAGCTGATATGCTCATGACTTTTTCTTTTTCTGGCTTTCTTTCACTGACTTGTTATAATTTTTGACATTTTCAGGAAAAGCATTTTATTGTTCTGCCTGTCATTCGACATCAATTGACAGATGAACAAGGATATATGTGAAATTTTTTTGGGCAGATTTAAGTGCAATTGGATATTTATACCCACATTTGGGAATCACTGACCTAGTAGATGATTTTCACCAAGTCTGTGCTTGTGCTTCTTTTTAATTATTTATTCTAATATGAACAATGATCCACTTCATTTATTTATTTATTTATTTTTTTGTGGACAGAATTTTTGCCCGTGGCCCCGTGGAGCAGGAACATGGCAAACCATCACTGAGTTTTATCAACAATCCTCTCCTTCACACTCTCTCAAAGAATTCCAGAAGAAGCAGTGCAGTGGGACACGCGATTGGCTGCTGGTTTCCTCATCTTCAAAGTAAATTACTTTCTGTTTATCCCATCCGCTTGTCACCGTCGGATATGCCGTATAGCGTCACTTGAACATCTAATTAGCAGAGAGCTGGCTGACATCTTTACTGTAGCTTGGAAGCTCTGGCTTTGTTTTGCTCATGTTGATTTTGCAGATATAGTTGATTATCATAACTGGTGTAAACTGTTTTTCTGTCTGGTGGACTCGCGGTGAGCGGGTCTGTTTTAAAAGATGACGGTTCCGGGTGCAAAATTGTTTAATATTTCATTTCTTTGACAATTTAAGTATTAACTCATTTGCTCCCAAAAACTTATAAATACGTTCGATTTTAAATATTACCATGCTCCCAAAGACGTATTTATACGTTGTTGTTTTTTTGGGGTTTGTTTGTTGTTGTTTTTTTATGCTAGAGTAAACGGAAAGCTTTGATGCAGCCTCTGAACTGAAGAGAATGATTGACACATTGGTAGTTATTACAAAAACGGCCAGCAGGTGGCAGCAGAGCATAAGAGATCAATCAGGGCCATGTTGCAAAAATCTCTTTTCCACACTGTTAAAAGGATTTGGAAATAATGATGAAACATAGCTATATTCTAATGCGAATTGCTGCAAAACGGAAACAGATAGAAATATCCTTTTTTTTTTTTTTTTACTGGTGAAAGAAGAAACTAATTTTTCTTTTGGTAGGTTCCATGTTTTTATAGCCGTCTCACACAATATTCTGTGGGCCTTGAAAAATCACTCAAAATCTAGTAAAACAGCCGGGAGAGAACGGGATTGCTTCAGTGAAAATGCCTGGGAGTGAATGAGTTAAATGATCAATTTTGTTTTTTTCAATTTTCATGATAAAAAAATGGTAAAATGCTGCAAATGCTCTGAAATTCCACATGAAAGCATTTCATGATGCTGGATGAGCTCGGACACAAATAGAGAAAGGCAGATGGTCAGATAAATTTGTCAAGCACTGCAAATAAAATCAAATGAAAATAATTATGCCATAGATAGCTAAATGCGACAAAATTAATAGCAGGGAAACTGGGAACCACCATCCAGTTGGGTACATTTTTTTTTTTTTTTTAAAGCATTAGCTCAACATTGGCAGCAAGTCAAAGTATCATTGACAAAACAAGACATAATATTAAGCTAGCTGCTGTAAACTCAAGCTTTTTTTAAGTACTAAAAAAATGAATAGCTGACACCTCATAAAGTTGGCATATTCCTGGTTGGGGAATTGAACTGAAGTTTGTAATAATAATAAATGGCGTGCGCCATCTGTGGACTTTGCCCTGTCTGAGGCAATCCAACGGAAGCGCTCGCAAGCGATGGCAGGCCCGTTTAATGTCCTGATAACATCTGCGATGGCTGTCAAACGGCGCTTCACAACAAAGTGAATATAGAACCGCTTCAGCGTGGCAACTCTTAACGCCAAGAGGAACGCTTGCGTTGGGAGGCGGGGCCGCTTCTGTTGTACCGCAATCGAGTAAAAAGCACCAATCTGATCTCGTTCAAGACTAATTGATGTTGTATGCTAATGAGCGTTAGCTTAATTGGGTGTTGTTAGAAAGACCATGGCGGTGCATGGGAGGGGTTTGTGGGGAAATGTTACATCACACGGATGACGTAGGGTCGTGAGGCGTTTGGGACGTCGAGAACAGGAAGTCACCGGTTGCAGGATGTTGATGGAATTGAGCCACATGGAAACAGGAGGATTGGATGAGGAAAGGGACGGAATGTGTGCGTGTGTGTTTGTGTTTGGGGGCGGAGCCTGAACTCAAAGGCTTTTTCTGCAAAGCTCAATGAATCAATGACGCAGGGTCTGATGAAGCAAAATGGGTTTGGAAGAAAACAAGTATCCAAATGTTGATTTTGTTCCTCTCGACAGAAAGTGAAAGAAACAACCAGAATAATAGTAACAGTAACAATAATACATTAGCATAATCATAATAATGTTCATATTGAAGTCATTGAAATACAAAAATTAAGGCAGAATATTGCGAGAGTCTGAATTTTACAGGGGGAAAAATAAGACAATTTGGACCCGGTTCAATACCGGGTTCCTCTATTCATGTTTGAATTTAGTGTCTGGCTTCATTTTCGGTTATTTGCATGTCCAATAGGGGGCGCAATATGTAACACTTGGCTGTAATTCGGGGCATGTAAATATTAGGGCTGGGTTAAAAAAATAAATAAATACATTTTCCTTTTCAAGCCCAATATCGATTCATAAAACCATGACTCGACTACTTTATATATCTTTTTCCCATAAATTATTTAAAAAATAATAATTTTAAAGGCCAATTATTTTTCTTCTATCTCCGGAGTACCCGAGAAGACCCACGCAGGCACGGGGAGAACATGCAAACTCCACCCAGGAAGGCCGGAGCCCGGACTCGATCTTGCGTCCTCAGTACTGGGAGGCGGACGTGCTAACCACTCAACCACCTCCTAATCAATCAATCGGATTGAATTGAAGTGAATTAAATTGAATTGTGAAAAAAATGAAATTGAATCAAACTGAACTATTGTGAATCGAAATCGAATCGATTGAGGAAATGATGGAAAATGGATATCCAGCCCTAATATGACCCATGTGGACTTTTTAGGTGAGGACAGTCTCTGACAGACACATGGCCCAAACAATTGCTAACTGATGCTAATTGGATTGCTAACTGGACTAAAAAAAACTGGGACGGGACCTAAAAAAAAACATTGAAAAAAAAAAACTGGACAAAACAGTGGGGCTGGCAATATCTGCCTGGACACAAAGCTCAAAAGCAGGACCGTCCCATTTAAAGCAGGACCGTCCCGTTTAAACCGGGACTGTCCCTATCATTCTGAACCGTCCCAATCAAAACAGGACATCTTGTCACCCGAATATAACCTGAACTGCAGATAGCAAGGACTTCCCTGACAGTCGCTCGACAGAATAATCCAAATAATGAACTGCCATAAAGAAGTAGAAGACTGTTTGCAACAGTACGATTTCTTTTCAACCACTTTTTCCAACAACATGAATTCCCAATTCCCCATCTGCCTTCTCGTCAGCTCCTCGCACCTTCCGTCATCCCTGCCTCCACACCTCCTGTCTCTCCCGTCACCTCTTTTTTTTTTGCCACGCAACGCCTGCCCCGACGCAACTCTACGCGAACGTACGAACGTACGAACGTACGCGGCGGTTCCGAGGAGCCCGCGAGCCAAAGCGCCACTTTGCGGCCAGCGGCGCGTGAGGCGCTAACTGCTGCAGTGGTGCGCCTGCGTGCACATGATGAGCGTGCTCACCTGTGGGCTGCAAAGGAGCTGACTGAAACGCATGTCAACAGAAATGGAGGACAACAATTTGCATCTGCATGAAGGCAATTATTGTATTTGGGCACACAATTACTGCAGCAAATCTGGTGGTGGTGGTCGAGGGGGGGGGGGCAAAATAACACCCAGGCTGCTTCCTTGTGGTCAGCAGTGTGAACTTCAGCCTTGGTGGTCCCCGTGGACCTCGCTGGTGCTGATGATGCCGATCATGGCGGCGGTTTGTTGTTCACCTCAAGTGACGTACCGCAGGGGAGAAACAAAAGTTGATCCCACCGAACAAACTCGCGTTTCCAGTCCCCGTTCCTAAACAGTGCCCCCCCCCCCCCACCACCAAAAAATAAAAAAACATCCCGCCCGCCAATAGCACACGGGGGGGGGTGGGGTTGGGGGGACGAACTGGGCAATCTTGCGGCACGCGCAGGCAAGAGGGAGAGAAGAAAATGAGCATCAACAGATATGATGGAGCGTCTGCGGCGGCGCGGGGGAACCGCTGCAGCGGCGCACCGCCGCCGCCGCTCTTTGAAGACTTAACAACAGAGAGCAAACTCACGAGAATGAAAATTCCTTGCAGAACCCCCCCTCCCACCACCCATGACTAAACGGAATGCCGGCACCCGTGTGCGCGTGAGAGGTGCAACATGCGGCTTGGTGAGTTTTGCAGGCGCACCAATGACAGAAGGGTCAAAGCTCCGGTGCGCCATGCCGCTTGCACCTCAGCACCCCCCGGACGCCGAACGTGCCGACCCCCCCCCCCCACAAACAATCCACCTCCTCCTCCGTGTCAATGACGCTCCTTCATCCCGCGTCGCAAATTAATCCGAGACATGCGTGCGCGTGTGAGATCATGCCAAAAAATAATAATAATAATTTAAAAAAAAGACGACTTACTGTTTTTCACCGGCCTTTCCCCCCTCTTTTCCTGCGTCCCTCCATCCTTTTTTCACATCCTTCCGTTTTGAGGTATCCGTTTTTGCGTGTGTGTGTGTGAGCGCGCGTGTGCCCCCCAACAACCCCCCCCCCCCCCCACCCCCCACCGCCCCCCTTCTCCACCCCCTGGCTCTTCACGCACACACACTCACTCACACACACACACGCACGCGCACGCCGAGAGACGCCGGGAAAATCTCTCTCAAAACATACATATATGTTCTACGTGTATCCAGCGATCTCTCTCCCCCTCTCTCTCGTCCTCCCTCCCTCCATCTCTCTCTCTCTTTCTCACACACTCTCTCTCTCTCCCTCTTTGCCTGTTCTTTGGTTAAAATTCAGTATATGCACCCCGTCACCTAGCAACCGTCAACCTCTCTCTCCCTCCCTCTCTCTCTCTCTCTCCCTCCCGTTCCCTCCCTCCTCCCTCCCTCCATCACTGGCGACACGTGTTGAATGCTAAACTTAGCGGAGCGGAATAAAATTAATGAAAAGGGATGGAGGCTCTATCCAAGCCCCAACCTCCCTTTTTCACTGCCTCTCTTCACCCACTCTTTCACTCTTCACTCTTGCTCGTATCATAATGCAATATAAATATTTACTAGAAGCACTCAGCGTTCTTATTGCACCCCCCCCCCCCAATCTTGCATTGAGCTCTTCTGCATTAACCCCTCCCAACCTGCCTCCTTCTTCCCCAACCATCCATCCATCCACGCATCCAATATACGGTGGATATAAAAAGTCTACACACCCCTGTTTTTTGGTAAAGAAAAATGAGACGGAGGTATTATTTCAAAACATTTTCTGCCATTAATGTGTTTGAGAACCTGCGCAAGGATTTTTTTTTTCTTTTTGAGAGGCAAAGTTAAAAAAAAAAAAAAAAAGTTTGCATAAGTGTGCACACCCTCTCAAAACAGAAAGGCCTGTGTTCATCCATCCATTTTCTTAAAACCGCTTGCCCTTCACAAGGGTCGCAGGGGTGCTGGAGCCTATCCCAGCCGGCTTCGGGCAGTAGTACACCCTGAACTGGTTTGCCAGCGACCATCCACACTCACAAGCACACCTAGGGACAATTCGGAGCGCCCAATTAACTCATTCACTCCCAGCCATTTTCACATTACGCAATCCCGTTCGCTCACGGCTGTTTTACTGGATTTTGACTGATTTTGCAAGGCCCACAGAATATTGTGTTCTATTGCTATAAAAGCATGGAACCTATCAAGAGAAAGATTAAAGTCTCTTCTTTAATCAGGAAAAAAAAAAAAAAGTAAGTTTCTATCTTTTCTATGTTTCTATGTTTCCGTTTTGCAGCAATTAGCATTAGAAGGTAGCTAAGTTGCATCAGTTTTCACAAATCTATTTAAAATTGTAAGTAATTTAGCTTTTTTCTAGATGGCCCTGGTTGATCTCCTTTGCTCTGCTGCCACCTGCTGGCCGTTTGTGTAATAACTACCATTTCTGCAACCGTTCTTTGCAGTTGAGAGGCTGTATCAAAGCCTTCTGTATGCTCTAGCATAGAAAAAAACACTTTGGGACACTTAAAACATTTTAAAAAAAAAACGTATTTATACGTTATTGGGAGCAAATGAGTTAACCTGCCATGCCTGTCTTTGGAATGTAGGAGGAGACCGGAGTACCCGGAAAAGACCCACGCGGGCACGGGGAGAACATGCAAACTCCACCCAGGAAGGCCGAAGCCTGGACTCGAACCCGAGTCCTCAGAACTGGGAGGCGTGCTAACCAGTCATCCACCGTGCTGCCCTATTTTTATTCTCTTGGAAAATTAAGACTTGCTAATAAAAAACGAGAAAAAAAACTTTTTCAAATCTGACTGTATTATGACATAGGAAAATCTTAATCTGTTAAAATTGTAGGCGTTAACTCTCAATCTCACTGCAAGGACAGTATACGGCAATATTTGGACTGTTTTCATTTTCACATTTCCCCCCAATATTATAACTTGTCAGAATGTGAATCAGATTTATTGGCAAGGTCTGTAACAACACACAAGGACTTTTTCCTTACAGTCACAACCCATCGGAGAAACACGAAAAATATCAATGACCACCAGAGGGAGACAGAGCGGGAAGCCTGTCGGTTTGCTAGTTAGCGCCCCGAGTTTGTAATATTTATGATCTACGAATATTTCAAAATATACCGTATAGTAAAAATACACAAGTATGTAAAATAAACAACATGCATCATAGTATCTATACTATATATTTCTTTCGTAATATTCCGACTTTATCCTCGTACGTTTCTGTGTCCTGACATATTGACACACTGCTTGATTGCGGCACAGCATAGCGGCTCTGCCTCAAAGTTCCAAGGTCGGTGTTCGAATCTGTGCTCCAACCTGAAGCTGACATCAGTTCATGTCATGAGCATGAAATTGTTTATTTCACCAAATTCCAGTTTGTCAATGCACAAGTTGTAAACATTTTTGCATATTCGCTATTTTACTAGCAGTGTTGTCATTCTACAGCAAACACAGGATGCATTCCACTTTCTTTTTTTTTTTATATCTCAAAGCAGCGGGCATTGCCACTTCTTGAAAATCCAAATTGCATTATTTCTTTGCTCCACTGGAGTGAGGTAAGACCTTAAACACCTCCTTCAGAAACCAAGAATATGACATGAAATTGCTCCCTTGTTGGAAAATTGATAGATGTAATCTGATAGAAAAGTCAGAAAATAAGATTGTCAAGTGTTAAGTCTGGAATAAAACCCATTTCATCCAAATTGTATGATTATATCCTGCAAACAAATGGAAATTGTAGCCAAAAATCTCCACCTTTGGGAAGCTTCATTACAGTTAGTAAAAAATAAAAATAAAAAAATAAAATAAAAAGGAAGCGAGAAGGATACAAATAGCCAGCACAGAAGGTTAAGTGGCCAGTTGACCAAAATAAAAATAATAACAATGAATAAAACATACAGAAGTGTGTGTATGTGTGACTGTTTCTTGCACCACCCAAGCGGTCATTGTTCAAATATTGGTCGGAAGCAGCAAACGGATGTGATCCGCGTCGTGTCGCAAACGCGCCTTCGCGTCGCACTTGATTTGTAACTTTCCTCACGGCCAGGACGCGGCGTCCCAAGCGCGAGTGGGAATGATGAGCAAATGTCTGGGAAAGGCGACCTCAACCTTGCACCGACTCGCCGTCCTTCTCGTTACGGACGATCGCTTCTCGTTTGTCAAGTCAAAATCGAGTCCATTTCATTTCCACGGCGCCGATTCGCAGCAGAATTATTTCAAAGCGCTTTACACGTGGAACGGGTCAATATATATACGTATAAAACAAAATCAACTGATCCCTACATGAGCAAAATAGCGCCATTATGAGTTAAGGAAAAAATTACTATAAGAAAGAAGAAACCTTGAACAGAACCGAGGCTGCGTGAGGCGACCGTCTGTCTCGGCCGGTCAGGATAGAAGTGAAAAAAAACAAAACAAAAAAAAAAAACACACACATACTGAGGTCCTTAGCATCTTGCGAAGAAAATAATTAACATTCCAGGGACAAGTCCAGTTGATTCATTAATTGATTAAAAGCACGTTTTGTTTTGGGGGTTTTCTCGGTTGATTCTGCGATGGAATGCGAATGACGCTTGCGTGCTGACACGCAATTCAGAATATTAACGGCCGCTCGTGACTTCAGTCTACATGAAATGTGCTGTTCCAGGCACTTTTAGCACACGGCCCATATGGTGCGAAGGGTTAGCATGCGGGCTAATCAAGCTGATTGGGCTCCAGATGCTGCGGAACGACGGGCGGCGTGTGTTGCTGGACCACGCTTCGCTGATACCTTCACCGTCACTCGCTGCCCGTCGTATTAACTCATTTACTCCCAAAAACATATAAATACGTTCTATTTTAAATATTACCATGCTCCCAAACATGTATTTATATGTTTTGACTTTGGTGCAGCCTCTGAAGTGAAGAGAATGCTTGAAGTAATGGTAGTTATTACAAAAACAGCCAGAGGATGGCAGCAGAGTATAAGAGATCAAAAAGCTCTTTTCCCCATAGTTTTAAACAGATTTGTAAATAATGCTAAAACTTAGCCATATTCTAATGCTAATTGATGCAAAATGGAAAAAAAGATGTTTTTATAAGCAATAGGACACAATATTCTATGGGCCTTGCAAAATCAGTTAAAATTAGAGATGCACGCTAATATCGGTGGCCGAAAATTATCGACCAATTTGACGTCAAACAGATAAACCAGATAATAGAGAAATCTGCCGATAATTATCGGCAATTATCAAACGATTTGATTTCATACAGATATGATGGTCCATCCGTTGTGGTTGTGGCTCATATCAATAAAATTCATCTTCAATATTGTGCAAAGTTTACACAATGTTTCAATGTTGTTGTTGTTATTCTTAGAGTAGGACTGGAACGTATATTTGCATTCAAGTTAATTTCGCAAACAATTATTGGCGTACTTATCGGTTATCGACATCAGCACTTTCTAAATGATTGGTTTATCGTATCGGTTGAAAATAGCATCATCGTGCATCCCTAGTTAAAATCCAGTAAAATTGTGAAAATGTCCTGGGAGTTGAATGAGTTAATAGGCCCGAGACACATCAGGCTATGGCGAGAAGGTGAAATGGCAACTGAACTTTGCGTATTTTTTTCTCTCGTTATCTGTTTGCCGCGCGCGTTCATCAATCAAGTCGTCATCAACGCAGCTGCCCCCGCCATCCTCCATGTCTCTTTGCCTTGGGCTGACGGCGATATTGGGAAGGCAACATCGGCCTTCACGAAGCATGTGATGGGATGCGTCCTCACTGTTTTTACGCCTCTGCGTGTGTGCGAGCCACAAAGCAATCCACCCTCCGGGCGCTTTTTTTTTTCACCCCCGTTATGGTTAATAAAAAGCTCGGTGTGCGACTGGAGCGCATTGTGTCGCTGGTGTCTGTTTTTTGCGCCCGACACTTTAGTGTCTGCGTGAGCATCGTTGGCGCTCGGTGTGAGTTGAGAATGTTGGTGTTTGGTCTAATCTGATGTGACGGGACTCCCCTATCTCTATTTACGCATCTCTTTAGCTCTGAGCAAACAACCAAACAGTTAAGTCTCGCTCGGTCTCTATCGCGCTCACAAACACACTCGCAAAAAAAAAAAAAATAATGAAAAAAATACATGTGCACACAGAGGCATGCGTTTAACATTCTGGGCTGGACACCATTGTCCCTCGCTATTCTGAACAGATATAAAAGCACCAAGGTGGTTTCTAATATGGCTTACAGTGAAGAGCGCTTATCGCCGGGGATACGTTCCAGACCTACCTGAATAAGTCAAAATCTGCGATATAGAGACAGGCTGTATAACAAACTTTTTTAAGAAACACATTTAAACTTTCAAAACAACACACTTTTTTAAAATGTATCTCAACACAAAAAAAAAACAAAAAAAACTAAAAATAGTGTCTGGGTGTAGTCATGACTGACAGCCTTTTCACACTGCACTTAGCAAGATGGCAGTTGGGCAGTGTGCTGTGATGATGACATCTCGGCACATCCAATAAGCGAGTGTGGCTGAGTAATTTCAGAGTGACAAAAGCAAGAGATTTTTACGGAGTTGCACATTTAAGGGATGCTTGACTCATTCAGCCATTTTCAGCAGTAAAAAGTTCATATTTTGTCCAGAATTAACTTGATAACTTCATTCGCTTTCACGTACAATGAATACCTTTACAAAGTAAACATTCCACTTGCTGTCGACTGAAGATGACATCACCTGTGTTAGGTAGGTAAAGACCAATCATGGCTCAGTTTGCTGACCAAACCCAGAAAACAGGTGAGCCATGATTGGTCGTTACCTACTTCCTCAGCACAGGTGATGTCATCTTCATTTGACAGGAAGTGGAATGTTTAGTTTGTAAAAGTATTAATTGTACATGACAAATAATGAAGTTATCAAATTAATTCTGGACAAAGATGAACTTTTTACTGCTGAAAATGGCCCAATGAATCAAGTATCCATTAAAAAACAGAAAATGGAAGAAAAAATGTGTACGTCCCAGTCTCTTGAGCTCTAGTACATAAAAAATTTGTCATACTGTGATATAGTCAAGAAGACGCGGCAATGTGAAGTACACCTCAAAGTGGTCTTCGGGCGAGCCTAAACTTCCCCCAGATCCTGCCATGCCACTGGAATTCGATAGATCCATTCTATTTTTTTTTTTAAACTAATCCTCTTATCGGGATCAGTATTGCCGACCACGGCACACTTAATGCCGAAACCAGCGGAAAAAGGCACCAGGCTACTTCCCATTCAGTCGCATAGCAACCATCACCATATATGGGCAAACTTCCTGTACATGGAACAGAAATCGGTCTTGCAGTAAGGAATAAGATAAGTAAAACAAGAACAAAACAAACATTAGAAGTGAGTATACAAGTAAATAAAGTTTACAGATGCATCGGTCCAAATCTGTCCAAAGAAAGTCATTTGTTCCTGTTAAAAATGAAGCAAGCTGCTGTATGAGAACAAGCCTGCTGCGGGTTGATGAAGCTATCACAGTGTGTGTAATATTTCCCCCTTGATTGCCATTGTGACCCACATCCTGCAGTACAGCGGCGGGATTCAAATCATACGCCGCGCAAATGCGATTCCTGGAAGTTGCGCGTTACTCGAGCATTTGAATTATGGAACTCCTCGTGCCCTCGTTTACTGCACAGCCGTGATAATAAGCAATAAGTTAATTTGAAGGACAGATTTGTATTGCATTTTACTGTATATTGGATTGCATTTTTATTATTAAAAAAAAAAAAAAGGCTGGGATTGAAGAATTAGAGGACATACGGAAAGTGCATGCAGTGTAGCTTTTTCCAAGCGTCTCTTAATTCCTCCACCTAACACTTTATTAGCGCATTTACTTTGAAATGACTTGCTGAGTTGATCTCATTCACACTCTCGCTCGCTCTCTCGCTCGCTCGCACACCGGGCAGAAAGTGAGAAAGAAGCGGCAATTGAATTTTCTTTCAATCGCGGAGTGAAATAGATGAGGAAGAAAAAAAAAAAAAGGGAAAAGAAAGTCAGGCCACAGTGGCGGGCTCTATCTGGCGCACCCGCTCGACGTGGCTTTAATCCATTCCTCTTACCGTCCCTCTCACATACACACTTCTCCAAATCCCTTTCACTCCATTCTTGGAATAAATTATTCCATTTTCTTTTTTTTTTTTGCTCCACAGCATTTCTATTCGACTGCGGCTCGTCCCCACGGAAGGCCTGATGAGCGTGTTGGGTTAGCGCCCTCTGATCATCGCCCCTCTGAAGGCGTTTCCACACTCCCCTCGCACCCGCCCGCTCTCACATATACGACAACAATACAGGATGGATTCTTTATTGTTTTTCCTCCGGGACAAAACGGTGGCACTTTTCAGATTAATGATGACATTTAAGAACACTGAGCAATTTTAAACAGCATCTATAATTCATCCGGGAACACGTGTTAACCTAATGCAGTGCTTCTCAATAGTGCCCCCCCCGCCCCCACCCACCCCAGAGGGGGTGCGAAGCTTCGTCAAGGGGGGCGCGTTTGACCTCGGGGAACATGCTGTTTTATTTTGATTTTTGATTTTTTTTTTTAAATTGTCTTAGAATGAAGTGCAATTGCACCTCCACTACATTAGGGGGCAGTGGAGCTCTCATTGGCAGAGTGTGCCGCATGGGGCATTCACTTAGTGGTGTAGGGGTTTTGTTTGCACTGAGGTGAGGAAATATGACGAAGCCATGGGGGGTGGGGGTCGCGAGATGTTTTCTTCTTCTGGGGGGTGGGGGGGGGTAATGACAGAAAACAATTGAGAAGCACTGACTGGCTCATGAATATGAATCAAAATGAATTATTCTTTTTTTTTTTTTTTTTGTAATTGGACGAGAGACTCTGAGGAATTGATTAGCAGGGTAAAACACATGGCCGGGTGATTTCGTTGGAATGTTTGTATATGTGCGATCAGTTGGCACGGATCAAAACGTTGTCTGGATCTCGTACCCGCGGTCGCACCTCGTCTTTCTCGCTTGTGCGTTTCCCGGGGGGGGGGGGATACTTTGACAACAGGAGGCCGGGATTAGATAGGGATAAGCGAGCGCTCTGTTTCATCGGGAGGGGATTCAATTCTAACAAGACTTTAAAAAAAAAAAAAAAAAATAAAAAAAAAAAAAGAATCACATGGGTTCACATGCAGGAGAAAAAAAAAAAAAGAAGTGAGAGTCCCCACCCCCACCCCCCACCCCCCACCCCCATGGCGGGCGGCCCTCCAGTGGTATCAATTAAGGAACCGGGCCGATCAATGTCTTAGCAACAGTTTGATACGCAACTACAAGGAGATTACAGCTAATCTCACGTTTTACCACAGAGGAGCCGGTCTCGCAAACATGCGTTTGAAGACCCCCGGCGCCATCCCCCACCCTACTTCTACTCCTTACACAAAACACACATCACAACACGACGAGACGTTAACACAACGAGAAGTTTCTTCTTTTGTCTTTCGGCCTTTTGTGCCTTCAGTCACTCGTTCAAAAGAAAACAGTATGTGGTTGTTTTTTTTGTTTTTTTGTGGTGCTCGTTCTCTTGCTGTGAGTTTTCTCTCCTTTTACCAGACTGACCTAAATACTTTGTGATGACTGGTCCAAAACCGAGATCACAGACATCCAGCGTGTCAACTCAAACAGAGGCAGTCTTGGTGCTGTGGGCGCAAGGACTGATCCAAACTGTACTGCCGTCCACAAGTTGAATCTCAGAGCACAGCGGTGTCAAAGTTATTTGCACTCATCGGAGTTATGGTTGCCCTTAGGTGGGGGGGGGGGGGGGGTCGTAATGGCGAAACTATGTAAATGTGTGAAGAATTGTGAACCGGTAGTCTCCAATTAAAAAAAAAACTAAACAAAAAAAGATTGCTTAAAGGAGAAGTCAACCCCCAATGTTTTTCGACAATATGTTCTAATATTGCGTAATTGGAATACGAGTTAAGCAGCCGTTTTTATCCGTCTCCATCTTTGCCACTTGCTGTCGACTGAAGATGACATCACAGGTGCTCAGGGCTCAGGTAACAACCAATCACAGCTCAGCTTCAAAAAACAGGTTAGCTCTAATTGTTTTTTGCCTGAGCCCTAGCAACCGTGATGTCATCATCAGTCGACAGCAAGTGGCAAAATGAGATGGCTAAAAATGGCTGGATTTTGCTTCAAAACGTATTCCACAAATGTATTATTAAAGGGATACTTGACTCATTGAACAATTTTCAGCAGTAAAAATTAATATTTTGTTTATAATTAATGTGGTAACCATTATTTTTCATGTACAATTAATACCTTTAAAAAGTCACTTTTCTACTTGCTGTCGACTGATGATGACATCATCTGTGCTGAGGAAGACAGATAGATAGATAGATAGATAGATAGATAGATAGATAGATAGATAGATAGCATCAGAAAAATAAATAAAATAGACAATAAAAGCAAACGTCTCAAAAGTACTAAAAATAAATAAATAAATAAAAATTTAATTCGACCATACCCAAAAAACAGGTGAGTCATGATTGGCCATTACTTACTTCCTCAGCACAGATGATGTCATCATCAGTCGACAGCAAGTAGAAAAATTACTTTTTAAAGGTGTTAATTGTACATGAAAAATAATGAAGTTACCAAATTAATTCTGGACAAAATATGAAGTTTTCACTGCTGAAAATTGTTGAATGTGTCAAGTATTCCTTTAATCAGATTGTATTGTTTAGACTATTGAAGTCACATAACATATTATTGTCAAGAAATTTTTAAGGTTGACTTGCACTATAAAAATCTTCAATATTTCAGACCATACATGAGAAACGGTTGACAGTTTTGCAGATGGAAAAGCGTCAATATGAAGCCGAGCCATGCCAATAAACATCATGCAAGTGGAAACGGCCGGGCGCCAGTTAATCACAGTGCGATTGTGAACGTGGTTTGCCATTGAAAGGACCCTGCGTCGGTTAACCACAACACTACCAAAATGAAAACGACGATTTACAGTCTTTCCTCAGAAAGTGCTGAATCCATCATTCTGACTCGCACTCTAATCCGTCCCCTTCACCTTTTGCCCGGGACAAAAAAACCTGCAGCGTCTACTTCCATGCCCTTCTTACATCGTCGAGAGGGCGGGGTCTATCGTTCACATGCTCGGACAAGCCGCCACAAAACCTTTGACCTTGGCTTGTGGACACGCCTCCAGATTGGAGAGCCGGTAATGCAGCGATGGCATCCGGCCCACCGGTTAATGATCTGTTTTTTTTTCCCCCTTCTTTAATCTTTATACTGATCAGAAGCTCTCACAATGCACACACACGCACGCACACGCACACAAGCACAGCAGGAAACATGCAGTAGAGGTCAAAAAGTGCTTGGCTAGTCTTTTTTTAAGTGCGCCCATTCATTTTTCATTGGAGGGGGGATGTGAAAAGGTTAAGCGCGGTGACGAAGTCCCCCCCAATCTCATCAAGGCCGCTTACTTGTCGGACAGAAGCAGATGCAAAAGGACAAGCGCTCACCACAAGATGTTCATAAAAAGGCAGAAGTGCAACGTCGGGAGGCTCGCAGGAGGAAGGAAGTCATTAAGCGATCTATTAGTGAGATTTGATCGGAGCTATCTGTCTTATTTAAATCTCGACTTGCGCTTACAGGAGATGGTCGTGAAAAAAATGGATAGCCGTTTATCTGACGTGGAAGCATATTTGGTAACTTGTGGGAACTTGTAGAACAGCGGGATAATGTGTCAAGCGCTGACCTACGTTTACAATTTAGAATTGTATGAATTTATTTCAAAAAGCTGGTTAAGGTTTTTTTGGCCAATCACATTTCAGCTTCTCTGTGTTGCCATGTACATGTAATCTGGCCAAGGCAAACACATTTCCGAGTGCTGACATTTATTTATTTTTTTTTAACACCCTCTAATTGGTTGAGCTAAAAATGCACACTACATGATGTTTTCACCTGTCACCTGTTTTCTGCAGCTGACCTGTGATTGATGGTTACCTGAGACTTGAGCAACCTGCGATGTCATTTTCACTCGACAGCAAGTGACAAAATGGCTGCCTTCTGAAATTGATAAAAAATAAAAAATAAAAAAATAAACTGCTGGAGGATTTTGCTGCTTAACTCATATTCCACTAACGCAGTGCTTCTCAAATAGTGCCCCCCAACCCCCCCAGGGGGGCGCGGGGCTCCATCAAGAGGGGCACATTTGACCTCAGGGAACATGGATTTTTTATTTTTTTATTTTGATTTTTTTTTACTCTCCTATAATAAAGTGCAATTGCACTCCACTACATTAGGGGGCAGTGGCGCTCTCATTATGGCAGGGAGCATTCGCTCGGTGGTGTAGGGGATTTGTTTGCTTTTTTATTTTTTTATGTTTATTTTATTTTCTTTTTTTTTACTGTTCTAGAATAAAGTGCAATTGCACCTCCACTACATTAGGGGGCAGTGGCGCTCTCATTATGGCAGGGAGCATTCGCTCGGTGGTGTAGGGGATTTGTTTGCTTTTTTATTTTTTTATGTTTATTTTATTTTATTTTTTTTTACTGTTCTAGAATAAAGTGCAATTGCACCTCCACTACATTAGGGGGAAGTGGCGCTCTCATTATGGCAGGGAGCATTCGCTCGGTGGTGTAGGGGTTTTGTTTGCACTGAGCGTGCGCGCTTTGCACACAGCAAAAAAATAAATAAAAATCAGCACAAATTATTTTATATATTTTTGTTTTGCAGGTTAAAGGTTTTTTTTTTTTTTAAATATTGTGCTCCTGAGTTAACGTTGGTGATCAGTTCGAATGCATTCATTCGTCCATTTGTTAATAGGGGCGACAAACGCGGCGTGGCTCTGCATATGGGCTTACACAATTACCAAAAGTCATGATTACAAGACAATAATGATGTTGACTAAACTAGGCCTAAATTGAGACATATTGCCCTAACGGAGCCTGTTGTCGTGTTCGCGTTAAGGGCGAATGCACCTGAATCGCTTCATCGTTTTCACTGCAGCTGGTTGCTCTGCCCTTACATTGGTTGGCGAGAACGTTTTGTGTTACTACCCAACATCTGCGAGCAGCTGTGGGGGTTGGGAACAATGCGTTTTGCATAATTAGCAAAAAGAACACTGAAAATATACCATTGTGCGAAGATGAAAGACATAATCTGGTCAAATTCCAGAGGGGAATGAAGGATAGAAGGAAATGATGTCGAAAGCTTCAGCGTGTGTTCTGTAGCACTTGTGCTGCAATGAGAACGGGAATTCCTGGAACATCAGCATTTTATTTGATAGTCATCAGTATAGTACCATGGCTGGCTTCAAAATATCGATATATCGATATTGTATCGATACGCCTTTTCATATTCCAATATCGATACATAAAACCATGTATCGATATCTCGATATCCCCCCCCATGCCCCCGAAGCCAGCTGGGATAGGCTCCAACACCCCCGCGACCCTTGTGAGGAAAAGCGGTTAAGATAATGGATGGATGGATGGATGGATGGATGGATGTCACAACAATGTGAATGTCGTGAGTGTCCCATATTATCCGAGATTATCCGTATTTTGGACTAAATTGTTATGTCCCGTCCAGGACCTCAAAAAATCCCGTAAAATAATTCTCAATTCTTACACGAAATGCAGCAAACGGCATTTTGCCATTTTTGGACCAAGGCTGCTCCCGTTGGTTGACAAGTGACAAGGAAGTTGCTCGTAGCCAATAAAATGAGTTGCTGGGTGTGACGTAAAAGAGGTAAGAGAGGCAACTAGAGAGAGAGCGAGAGGCACTTCCTGGTTTCGTCACAACTTAATGTCGTCTACACTCCAAACGCCGATCTTAACACGTCGGCTGCCAACGTATCAGCGGGAGCAATACAAGATGTATTCTCGTACTATTTATGAACAAATACTGCGAGAATTTAGCTTGCTGGCAAGTTTCGCAATCGGCGCTTAATACAGCAAACCGCACTCGACAGGTCCTAGATCCGCTAAAACGGCAATGTCACGAAGCACGGCACCTGTCAGCCAATCACAGGCATCAGGCATCGTCACGTGCATTTGTTGTGGCCGTTTATACTGCACAAGTGGCTAAATAATAATAATAATAAAAATAATAATAATAAACATAATAATAATAATAATTATTATTATTATATAATAATAATATCATCCCAAACCACCAGGAAAGCATAATTTAAAAAAAGGGGAAAAAAATAATAATGCTGGTAATCGATGCCACAATCAAGTGTTGACTACGCATCCGTGTCGTTAGCGATTGTCCTGCAAATTGTGCTGAGGCGTGCGCTGTCAGGGCTGAACGTGTGTGCACTGAGACACCTCCGTGCTGTGAAGTGGCTTACCCTCTCCAAACACTGATCTGATAAGATACAGTCGGTGCAAAGCTCACCGGGAATTTCTTTTCACTGCGCTTTCATGATAGCAAACGCGGCGTGGAGAGCTCAGGTACTTTTTTTTTTTTTTTTTTGCCCATCTCAGGACACCGGCGAACAACAACAAAAATCTTATGAGGCAGTATTGTATTGATCGTATTATAAGTTACACATTTTTTCATAAAGGGAACGCAAAGATTGAAGTTGTTTTGCGAGGGAACGCAAAGTTGTTTATTTCGCCTACCACGTCAACTTAGGTGCGCCGTAAACACTTCCGGGTCATCTTCCACATGGCCAAAAGCGTCGAGGAAGGAATGTTTGTAAACATGAAACAAAGCAGTGGGAAAGCTTTTCCAAAGTGACTAAGAAAAAAAAAAAAAAAAAAAAAAAAAGTATTTTCCCACTGCTTTGTTTACACGTCGCTTTTGGAAGGGAACACAAAGTTGTTTTACGAGGTTTTGCGTTTGCGAGGGAACGCAAAGATATTTTTTTTCTACCATGTCACCTTAGGGGCTCCAAATGATCTCATTTTTTTTTTTTATAACATATTTTTAGATTAATCTCCACATTTTTCAACATTTTTGTAATTTTTAAAACATATTTACAATGTATATTAAAAAAAAAAAACAGACATCTTAAACCAACGAAACTTTCTGGGGTTGATACCCGTCCGGTGTCGGGTAAGGTTCCGAGGTGGTCGGGCCGGGCGGTCGGAGCTCCCGCGAGCGTCCCACTCATCCGCGTCCGCACGCGCCCTCGGCCTCATGTTTGTGTAAGTTAGTAAGTGGAGCGAGGAAAAAAAAAAAAAAAAAAAAAAAAAAAAAGACCACACGGATGCATAAAATATAAACCAAGCTTGAGCCCGCATAAACTTGTACTGTATAGAATGTGCCACAGACGATCTTGCCGATCTGTCAGCTTTATGAGATCATCAACACATTAACTCATTTGCTCCCAATAACTTGTAAATACGTTTTGTTTTATGTATTAAGTATCCCAAAGCTGTATTTATACGTTTTTTGTTTTTTTTTATGCTAAAGCATACATAAGGCTTTGATGCAGCCTCTCAACTGCAAAGAACGGTTGCAGAAATGGTAGTTATTACACAAACGGCCAGCAGGTGGCAGCAGAGCAAAGGAGATCAACCAGGGCCATGTAGAAAAAAAGCTCAATTACTTACAATTTTAAATAGATTTGTGAAAACTGATGAAACTTAGCTCTCTTCTAATGCTAATTGATGCAAAACGGAAACAGATAGAAACATACTTTTTTTTCCTGATGAAAGAAGAGACTTTAATCTTTCTTTTGATTGGTTCCATGCTTTATAGCAATAGAACACAATATTCTGTGGGCCTTGCAAAATCAGTCAAAATCCAGTAAAACAGCCGGGAGCGAACGGGACTGCAAAATGTGAAAATGGCGGCGAGTGAATGAGTTAACTATTTCTTTCTTTCTCGTGAGCATGATAGCAAGTATATTGAAGAAATGCTTCAAGGGTTTTCCATGGAGGCAGACACGTAAACACAAGGGGAGAGAAGAGAGAAGAGTGTGAAAATGGGAGGGGACACAGGTGAGTTGCTAGTAAAGTACAGACAGTGGGCGGGGAGTGCGCAAGTCAAGGGGGGGAGGGAGTATGACAGAAAAAGATAAGCAAAGAGCAGGCAAAGGAATGCAAGGCCAAATGAAAAGCAGCAAAGGTTGCAGAGGGAGGAGACTGCAACATGGAAAGTCCGGGGAGGACAAAACCGCCAGTAGTGCGAGCGTAGGAGTGGGAACAGGTAGAGTTGCTCGTTTGCCACAATTGGCAAACAGTGTGGCAGCAAAAAAACAACAAAACACACCAGCGAGGAAGGAGGAAGAAGGAAAGCGCCGAAAACTACACTTGGAAGTTGAACTAAACGCGGGAAGAAGAAAAACTCACTGATAAGAAGTTGCACGGAAGTGTGACATCAGCGGGAAGGAAAGCAAAACAGAAGACGAACGTGTCCGGAGAGGTCACTGCCGTGCCCCGGAGCGTCTGCGTGAGTGCGTGCGTGCGTGCGAGCAAAACAAACACTGCAAACAGAAAAGACAACAGCAGCATGTTGGTGAAAGAATATCGCATATGCATGCCACTCACTGTGGAAGAGGTAAGTGCGTTTTGTTTGTTTTGTTTGTTTGTTTGTCTTGCCCACATTTCCTCAGACGGGACATTTTATTACCTCTGCCAAGGAGGGCATATTTTAAGAATTGTTGGCAGGATTAGGCAAAAACTACTCAACTAATCTCCCGGAAACTTTTCAATATGTTTTCAATAAGTTTTCAATATATACTGTAGTTTATTTATTACAACTACAATAAGTGTCACTTTGTTGTGCAACTAGTGGTTTACAAGATGTTTAGAAAACCTTAAAAAAAAAAAAAAAAAAAATGTTTTAAACCTAGATTTAAATGCGTTCACACTGACTTAACTTCTTTTGGCAACTAATTCTATGTGCATGCAGCATAACAGGTAAACGCAGCTTCATCATGTTTACTTTGGATTCTGAGCTACACACTAACCCGATAGGGATGGGCGAGTACCGATACCAGGTATCGGTATCGGGCCGATACCAGCCTTTTTTTCAAGTACTCGAGTACTCGTGACGCAGACGAGTACAAGCGAGCGAAGACGTTAAGTGAGTCCTCCTTGCCTGTAAGTGGCGCTAGCTTGCAGCAGTTTTTCACCAAAACTTCACCGCTTTGGAAATACTTCAAAATTGTGAATCTCAAACTAAAAGAGCATTTTTGTGTTTTAATTTGAGCGTTAAGACTATTGAAGAGTGACTGTGCTGTTTTTTTTTTTTTTGTCAAAATTAAAGGAAATATATTTAGTTAAAAATATCTTTTAGTGATTATTTTTTTATTTGTCAAAATGTACTACTGGTATCGGCAGTTGGTATCGGTATCGGTCTGAAAAAAAGTGGTATCGAACATCCCTACTAACTGACCTCAAGTCTTGAAAACTCGTCGGTTTACATTCAATCAATTTAAAGTGTTCACTACAGCAACTTCACACAATTCTACCAATGATGTCACTCAGTAGATCATGCCCCTTTAAGGCACACGAATACTACAGTTATTTTTATTTTTTGGCTTCTCACGATTGTAAAAACGCAATCAAAGAAGAAGATGAATGTGCCAATTAGCACAATGAGTTTGCAAGTTCCTATGTTGCGAAAGCAACATGTTGCTTTGACAGCAAGCATGTGACAAATATTTTTCTGCCCTCCATGAGCATCTTTAGGCTGTTTAATGACACCCCAATTGGAGTTTTGTTTTTTACTGTAAAACTAAACGCACAACAAAAAATAATGACACATATTGTATATTTAAATAGAAGGCATAGCAATTTTGGAAACATTGCCAACGCTAATGCTAGTCGTTATTGTATAATACCATTGACAGGCTAACGGAAAATTAGCATTGATTTCTGGCTGTTATATCCTTTCAAATAATGAAAATTCGCAAACAAACGCTGTCATAACACGTACAGAAAGCTAATACCAGAATATTCAAGGGAATATATTCTTACTAATCTGTGAAAAACGAGTTATATTAATGAAACTCAATCGCAACTTTCTTCGTCTCTTTTTGTCTTATTTTGTGTCATCCATGCACGCATGGCACCACACTGCCCCTAAGAGGCCAACACACGCACAGCAGGTACAGCTGGTCTTTATTTATTCCAATTTCTTTTCTTTTCTCTTTTTTTTTTGTTGCTGTTATTTTAAAACTTATTATACTTTATCATGAATTTATTTTCTGTTTTTTTTTTTCAAGTTTTATTTAAAGTTGAGTTTTGGTAATTTGTGATTTAATCTTAATCAAAATATTTTTATTTTTTTTTTGTTAATATTTGCCCAACCCAACTACAGCAAATCCACTTCACAAAAGCATTTTATTTCTTTCCTTTCTATTTCTATTTCATGTTTGTACTTGTACAACACAGCGCCATTTTTCTTTAAGACATAACAAAAGTTAGGAGCCAAGTCACGAAGGAAATACCTGTGTACCTCGGCTTACTTTCAATTGCGTTTTGTTTTGTTTTTTTTATTACATAAGTTACCACCCGAAAGTAAAACAATTTTCTCTTTCTGCCCCCGACGACACACACCTGTCCCGCACGCATCGCAACATTGTTTTGACATCACACATTATCGCCCCCATCTGCTTCCTCCTCCTCTTCCCAATGTGTACTGACGCGCTCCATGCCGCACGCTTGCAAACCCGTCGGACCGGTTTACGGTTTGCCGATACCCGAGGCGCAAGCGACAAACTTTTCGCCCCTGCAGGTTTATGTACAAAGTGGATCCCGGGTAAGGGTGGGACGCCGCAGGGATGAGCCTGTTTTCTTCCTAGTTGCAGGACTGTCCTGGTTGACTCCGCCCCCAACCTCCCCACTTCTTGTTTTACCTGTTAACAATGACAGCAGTTCCAAGATGGAGATTTACTGTATCAGCGTAGCTCACAGGAGCTTCATCCTGCAGCAAATCCTCCTTGGCCTGGAAGTAATCGAAGAATGACTGCAGGCTCATTTAAGACGGTCACATCAGGGCACTTAGCGCCCGTCTTTAAATCCTTCCCGCCGAATTCCGCCAAATGTTGACGTGCAGGTTTGAGCTCTCAAGTCAAACAATATTTGGAGCTTGAGCTGTGACGGACAATCAATGGCGGCTGCTCGCATTTGGTGCGGCCTCTCAGCCAGGAAATACGCAGCTTATTTGCCAACTGCTTTACATGATGGCGCCTTGTAAAAACCGCACCAGGTGCTTTTATGCATGAGCGACATGTGTAAAATGCGCAAATCTTGTGTCAACAATTCTATCGATCGCAATGTCAATGCAAAATAAGGACTATTACAAAGATGTATATATATATATATATATATATATATATATATATATATATATATATATACACACATCTTTGTAATAGTCCTTGTATATATATACACATATATATATTAGGGGCGGGACGATACGGGTAAACCACGATTCGATACTGTGACGATATTTGGCTCACAATATCGATAATATCACGATACACGATATCTACGATTTTTTTATATATTTTCAAAAATAAATTTAGCAATATAGCAATATATGTGACTGAAAAAGCCAACAAATGCCCATAAATATGAAAATGTCTAATTATGCATTTATTCAATGCCAAAACTTTGTACAATGTACAAAGTTTTGCATGGTGCCTCACTGCCTCTGAGACTTTTAACTGTAAACATTGTAAAGTGAGACAAATTAAAGTGCATCAACATTTATAACATAACGCTGCACAACTGGGCACATTACATCGATATCTACCGTCAGTGTATCGATAATTTATTGCAACAGAGAGTGCAACAATATATATTGCGATATCGATTTTTTTCTCCCACCCCTAATATATATATAGATATATCTCCAAAAATACAACTTCTTCCTCCAATTTTGGACTTTTTCTTAATTTCTCAATAGTGCGATCTTTTTTTTATTTTTTATTTTTTTTACTGAAAAACACCTGCCACTATTTAAAGGTCCCCAAATACAGTTCAGATGTTCTAGTTTGTTTGTTTGTTTGTCTTTTGCTTCCTAACAGAAGCCTGAAGGTTTTGTGCTAACAACACTGGAACTGTTGGAACTGTTCATAATTCCCTCTCTGTTGTCCAAGGTTCTCAAACACACATATGAAATATAGGCTGAACTCTTTGGTCATAATTCTGGAGTGATGCAGGTCACATTCTTAGGCCCCGTCATAAACCAACTGTGTGTTTGCATTACTAACTGGGGAAAAAAAAAAAAAAAAAAAAAAAAGCCTCTATGCTCTGGTAAATAGAACCCTCCCATAACGGCCCATGACAGTAAATATCCTTTGGGTGTCAGTTGAGTTGCTGTCGTTATACATTTAAGGTTTAGCAAACATTCCCTTGTTTGTGGGAGGAAACCATAAATAGACAATTGTAGAGTGAACACCGTAAACACATATCCACGAAAGCAACATTGCACTTTCAGACCGTTTTCCACCAAATGGAACTCGGGCCTTCATCTAGGTGGAGTGAAATATGAACAGTGCACGCTACTAGCATTAGCATAAAACCCTCTGACAGGTAAAAGAGGGCGTGCGCACTTATGCAACAACATGATCACAGTTTGTTTATTTGTACTGAACTTCTTGAAAAGATTATGAACAATCAGTGCGGTGCAGGTTATAGGCCAATAATTTTTTAAATGATTCATCCCAGGCTCTTTGTTGTTGTTGTTGCAACAACCTGGCATTTAAGATGGGGTCAAATGGGGGGTGTAGTCTTTTAAGATCAACTCTAACTGTATAAAAATACAAATTTTGTAATAATAAATATGTTGTGAAGAGTCTTAAATGAGCCACACACGCCTTGTTTGATATTTTATTGTAATCGTAGCGCTAAACTTGAATCGAATTCTTTGTCCGTCACGGTGCCGCAAAACATTTCCGCATGCACAGGAAGGAAAGTCACTGTTCGTCACTGAACTATTTTTTTGTTAGCGTTTGCAGACGAGCCTGTTCGGCATCATGCTGCGGTCGTCTGAAAGATAAACATCCAAATCTTTTGTGTGAAATCGATCCATTCTTGCCTTTGCTGTGACGAAAAGTACATCTTTTTAATTAATAACCCGTGAGTAAATGTTGAGCGTTGACACTCAGTAATTAGAGCAAGGAGGAGGAGTGTCGTCCAAATGGCACAAGTGAAGGATGAGGCCCCATATCTCCTTTTTCACCTTTTTTTTTTTTTTAAATCATTATTAAAATGATGCTTTAGTCATCTGCCTTGGTATGACAGAAATTAATTACATTTTGTTTACAAAGCTTTTTTTCCCCCTCTTTACTAACAAAGTTCTTTTTAAATCAAAGTAGACAAGATGGATTAATGAGAAATAATGTTTAGCCAAGGAAAGACGAATGGATAGCAATATCGAAAGGGGGAAAAATGTGAGCATGTCAAACCTGAACTTGATGAAAGGTTGTCAGGATAACAGGCCATCGTCCCGAAAATCACACACCATGACCTCTTCCACATACAGTATTTATCGTTATTAACGTCAAAACAACACCTCAGTCCTTGGACAGCATCGATTCATTCCGTTTGTGTATATATATTAGCTCATTTATTGTGCAATAATCTAATTGTAACATGTATTTGTTAACATATTTTGATGCATTTTTATGCTTTATAAAACATTTATGTCTGAATTTTGGGAGGCTTGGAACGGATTAGGGCATTTACATGGAAAATGCGTCTCTACTTACAAAATTTTCTACTTAAGAACTTTCTTCCAGAACCAATTAATTTCGGAAGTAGAGGTACCACTGTATCAGAATTGGGATCGACTTTAAAAAAAATAATAATAATAATTTCACTTCTTTTTTTTTTTAAATTTATTTTATTTATTTTTTATTTTTTATTTTTTATTATTTAATGCCCCCCAGCACTGTCACCGAATTGACAGAAACCGCCACTGCCCGCTTGCCTACTGAACAATGTGGAGGACGGGAAAAGGATCCGGGATTATGTCTTTTTTTTTTTTTTTTTTTTTTTTTCCTTGATAACATCATACATACTTTTATTTGCAATCACTGGACAAACATGCAGCTATTGAACAATGCAGCCAGCCAGAACCAAAAAAATAAAAAAATAAAAAAATTCTTGTGTACACGCTCAAAGTTTAGCAAACAAACAGAATGAGAGATAACTGGGTTTAAATTTAGCGAGATATTTTTATGCGCGACTACAAACACTTTGGGAATCAAATAGTAAACAAGACTTTCATCGGGTCGCGATTGTGATGTCGAGCCTGGGACGATCATACGATATGATGGACACAAAAATATTGGGACATGACGGCTTGGACTAGAAATGTGTCATCACACTCAGATTATCATATTTATCATGATGTCATTTTGAGACGCCAATAGATTGTCCAACCCGAATTACAACTGTTATAACTCAAGTTATTTTGGAAAAAAAAAAACAACTACTAACTCCTGACTACAAATTGCTTCTAATATATTGTGTATCTTTCACATTTTAGTCATTTTGATACTGATTATTATGTTGCTCTCAAAACTTAGTGGTTCCAATAAACACAAATAATATTGCTGGTATTATAAATGTTTAATGAAATCGAATTTGTAATGGAATCAAATGTACTGTCATTGCATGTTGCAAGTGCAGTAGCAACAAAATTCAGTTTACAGTTTCAAACCTGTCCAAGAAACATGAAAAACACAGTGACACTGGGGCTGCTCAATTATGGAAAATATAATAATTACGATTATTTTGGCAATAATTGAAATCACGATTATTAAAATTATAATTTTTTGGTACAAAACAAGAAAACAATATTAAGATCAATTGAAAAAAAAAAAACACTATGTAAGTTCCTTTTGGATCAAACTGAATGTATTTATTTATTTATTTATTTATTTATGTTGGCAAAAACTTGAAGTTGGGTACAAAATAGTAACATGCATAAATGTAAAAAAACTAATAAAAAAAGATAAGACAAAAAAAATTCAAACACTAATTATGCAAGTTCCATTTAGATGACTTTTTTTTTTTAATTATTTTAAAATTTAAAAAGTATAAATTGTATAGATGTAGCCAATCAGATAATTCCATGTCAGTCCTGTTACCCACATGTCTTGCCACAACCAATCAGATCGATTCCTTGTCTATATAAGCCGGTCTGAGAAGTGTGTGATTTTGTCGGATTATTACCTCTGTTCCTGTGTGCAGCTCTCATTGTTTCTCGCCTCTCGATGTGAATAAATAGTTAAAATCTTAGTTGTGATCTTATTTGGGATCCAACCTCAGCACATAACAGAAAACTGGGAAACAGGAACAAAAATCTGGCGGGTTGCCAGACGGCGCCCTAATTTCTTACACAAGTCAAGCAAAGTATTTCATATACTTTTCCTTTTCAACGTATAAGCTCCTTGTCATGGAGATACTTACTCATTGTAATTTGTAAGATTCATTTGTTGGTCATAGTTGGTTGCTGCCCGCCTATCACGCAGTTCTCGCCAAACTTCTGTTAAAAGTGACACCTAAGCACTTGTTCTGGTATTTTCCGACTGCGTTTCACATTAGCGATTAGCATTAGCTTGTCCATCTTCTCATGTTCTCTCTTGTTGCTCGGTGAGTTGCATAGCTTAGGCTACTCCTCGTCCGCCTTTCGTTAGTTAGCGTTAGTTAGCGTTAGTTAGCGGAGATGATCCGCACCTGGTAGCTGCTGCCGATATACATTGTGCAGATCAAGTTAGCTTAGCGCCTAGCATTTGTGAGCAGCCATGATGAGTGAACGTGTGACATGGACAAAACTTTCTTTTTTTTTTTTACATTTTGGGGTTGATTGGTTAGTGTGACCTGTTCATTATTAGCATGTCACGTCTGATTACCGAGTTTGGGGAGAAAAGAGCGCTGAAGAAAACAAAATGGACGCTGGGGTGGGAACTGTGTGAAAGTGGGACAAAACAACGGGGCTGGCAAAAATCCGTCGGGACTTGCGACACAGTGCCGGGTTCTTTTTGTCTCTTCAGTTTTTTTTAAATCTTGCCTCAAATTCTGCATTTTACTTTGGCTCCAGTACAAGATCGGCCAGCTGTACATGATCAGCAAGCACAGCTGCGAGCAGAGCGGCAGCGGAGAAGGGGTGGAGGTGGTGAGGAACGATGCCGATACTCACCCCCAGCACGGCCCGGGACAGGTGACGGAGAAACGAATCTACCTCAGCAGGTAATAATGACAAATCATATTCTCACCTCTGCCATTATGACATCAAACTGTGTTTAATTTGATGACTAACTTTACAAAGTATCATCGAGTGAGTTCGTGGAGTTCAATAAAACGATTTCAACACAACGCGGAGTGACGTTTGACCCGTCTGCAGGCAAAGTCCAAGTGCCAGCGACATGCTGAGGCCGATCCTGCGTGATCGTACATCTTGTCCTTATGTCTGTAATTAGATAACCAATCAGTAATTATCACATGATGATGATTATTTTTGTCTCCCAACTTGTTGTGACCTGCGCAGTTTCTGGGAAAAGTTTGCATGAATCAGAAGCTAAACACGTGCAGCGATTGACAGTGACAACGCCGCCATGAATATAATGGTGATACTTGGTAATTTTCTCAAAATTGCTAAATTAATTTCCCACCCCTAATCTCACCTAACTCATTAACCTCGCACAACCTCAACTCTTATTCTAATCGCCCCTTTAAAGCCGCCAACTAATCCCAAAATAAACTCTTAAAGAAGTGGAGAAATGTTCACATTCACACTGCAGAGGATTTTCCTAATCTTTCTGTGCTAGTGGGACTTTCGGTCCTCATTAAGTTGTGATACGCCAGAAGTTACACACATACGGATTTGTGTTTACGTCCCGTGGGGAAATCTTGCCACCCAGTCCAGAAGTACAAACCCGCCCAAATGTATTCAGTACTTCACTCCAAAAGCAAAAGTCGAAATATTGCACACACATACTTGTACTTAACTCATTCACTGCCAGTCCAGGAAAAAAAATAAAAATAATCATCTTTGACGTCTAAAACCGTCTACGGCAGTGAATGTATCTAATCGGTACCATTGCCAACTTGACAGAGTGTATGAATGGATGAATATGAGGCATTGTATTGCGCTTTGGGCACCATATGTTGTAGATAAAGCGCTATATTAAACCTGCTGACTGCCCTCCTGCCAGATGTTGCCCAGTACATGATGGGCCACTCCAATGAATCGGTCGGTGCCTTTTGCATCTGCAGGAAATGAAATGTAAAAATGTGCGAATAAATTAATGACAAAATACATTAAGCAAAGTGTCCTGCGTATTGATCTGCTTGCATAATAAATATAACGTGAAATTATTTCTAACACTGGGGGGGTTAGAGCATTTCCTAAAACTACACTTGACCATGAAATGTAATCATTTTAATCCTTTAAGAATGTTTCTTTTATTTGTGTTGCTTCTTATCAAAACTATAAGCTACTGTAGCTATATTTTCTTACAAAAATAATGTACTTTAAAGTCACACTTTAGCCAGGTCTCTGCTTTTGACTTACTAGTAATCCTGTTACCCCTTCTAAAAAAATGTTGAATTTTACACCAGTACACAAGATGTTGCATTAAATGTTAATTTCGTCAATTAAAATGAAACAAAAATCATTTCATCAACACATATTTTTCCCCCGGACTAAAACTAGACTAGACTAGACCCTCATTAATAGACAATAACTATGACTAACTGCGATTGGCTGGCAACCAGTTCAGGGTGTGAAGCCAGCTGGGATAGGCTCCAGCACCCCAGTGATCCTTGTGAGGAATAAGCAGTTAAGAAAATGGATGGATGGAACTACGACTAAATCAGTATGCATTTTCGTCGACGAATGAAGACGAGACTAAAAAATATACTGCACTTAATAAAAGCTGGACTAAAATCTATGGACATTTTAGTTCATGAACAAAAATGAGATGAAAATTATATGATTTTGTCTATTTTGTTCCAACAATAACGTTAATCCAACCGCTAACTAATGCTTGCTAACTTACTAGCTCGTAGCATGTAGCCATAGAAGATTGTTAAAATGCTGTAATTGTGTGAGAAGTCGTTTTACATCTAAAATGATTGTACGTGAAATAGTTTTAGATCCGAAATGTTCAACATATCTGCTGACGAAAAAATAACAGGTTAAAAAAAAAAAAAACGGGTAAAATGATTGTCCTGACTAAAACTAGACTAAAACGTTGACAATTTTTTGCTGACTAAAATGATACAAATAAAATTGTTTTCTTGGACTAAACTAAAGACTAAAATGCTCGAATTATAGTCAACTAAAAATAGACTAAATACAAACGGGATGGAGTGGATTAATTGTGATAAAAAACAACACACGTGATTGAAACTGGACTAAAACTGAGACAAAATTTAAAATGCCGGATAAAATTAACACTTACTGTTATAGTTGATGTCAACTCAGCCCCTTTACCTAAATTTACATATTTTTTTTTTACTTCATACAGTATCTAAGTTTTGTTGAATTACAGTAATGTGCTTAGTGCTAGCAAGCAACTAGCATAAATGCTATGTAGCCATAGTTCATGTAGCTATGCTAAAACTCATTCCCGTTACTCAAATGAGGCGTTTCAGTTCAAAAAACAGTGACACACACACACACAAAAAAAAGTAGTCATATACACATTTTAATTACAGTGGACAGTTCAGTTGTGTATTATTAGATTTAGTGTTAAATCAACAAGAGTAACAATTTAAGAGTTGAAATGATTGATTGACTGACATACAAAATGCTAGTTCGGCTAATGTGGAGCATGACCTCGAAAAGAACCATAAATAGTTTCCAGAAAGATGTCATCAATGGCTTCCACGAAAATAGATGCAAGACATTATCACGCCCAAAAATGTTTGGACGGCTTGCTAGCGCGTGATTTGGAACGAGCGATGACTTTCCGCCGTGAGTCACACGATCAAAACTGCAAGTTGAAGAGAGTTGCCCACAGGTAAACTGGCGCTGAAACTCATTCCTTGCCAATCTCCTTCTCTCTGCGTGTGTGTGTGTGTGTGTGTGTGTGTGTGTGTGTGTTGCTCCACTCCCTGTCTTCGCTCCTGCTGGTGCGGTTTCAGCAAGCTGCCGGCCTGGGCCAAGGCGTTTGCCCCGCGGTTCTTCTATGTGACGGAGAAGGCCTGGAATTTCTACCCGTACACCATCACAGGTGCTTGTTTGCTTGTTTGTTTGTTGCCATCAGTACGAAACATTGCATTTCACAGCCATTCATTATGCAGCTCGTGTTTACTTTCAACAGATGTTTGCGCGAGTACCATCAAATATTTATCACATTTGCACACATTTGTGTGTTAACATGCATGCATGAGAGCAAATGCATGTCGATACATGTGGGAGTTGCTAACGCAGTTTTGCTTTTTTTGTTTTTTTCTTGTTTTTTTTTGTATGTTGAACATCTGCGGCACAACAGAGTACTCGGTAAGTCTTCTCCCGCATCATACGTTGTACACGACTCCAACAGAGCTCAAACTTCTACACTACACATGCTCTTTCAATATTTTTCCTGATTTTTTTTTTTTACTTTTTGCAGTGTTATAATTGCTTTGAATTTATCATTGTTGATATTTGTAATTGTTTTTATTTTTTTTATTTTTTTTTATTCAGTTTTAATTAGTTTTTAGAGCAGGTTTGTTGGTTGGTTAATATTTTTTGATAATGCTTTAGTATTTAGTTTGAGCATTACTTTTAGTTTAATAGCCTCCCGTGTTTTTGTTGTTAAATATTATGTTTCTGCCAAACACTCTGTGGATTTAACATTTCTTCCGCTCGTTTAAAAAGGTCATAGAGAAAATAAAATCTCTCAAATTTGGGGGGTGTTTGGATCTACTGGCACCCCAAAAAAATGCAGCAATACGGAAATAAATACATTTCAAATGAAAGATTTTTCTATGTCGTTAACAATTTTTTTTTTTTTCAATTTTAGTTGTCACTATTGCGTTAAGTTTTCACCAACTATAATAACCTTTTCTCACCGGTTAGGTGTCCTATAATAACCTTGACATTTTATCACCTGTCAGGTGTCATTCCTCCCCAAATTCAGCATCCGGATTGAGACACGATTCGAGAACAACAATGGCTGTAATGACAATGTGAGTATGGTTGAGGTGAGAAAGAATTACAGTAGTATTCTTTTTTTTATTTTTATTTTTTATTTTTTTTTGTGATAGCGATTTAACGTGAATATTTTTCGGGGTCCTTCTCATGGATTTTTTTTTTTTTTTTTTGGTCAAACACGAGCAATAAATTAATCTATATCACAATAAGCAATATCAAATTTGTCTTTTTGGTCATACAAATCAACCATGAATTAATATGGAAAAAAAAAAAAAAAGATCTACTTCAATTCGAGTTAACTTACTGAACGATTTGAAATTTCGCAGTGTTGAGGCCAACACATTTCTTCAACTTTACAAGACACATTTATTATAATTAAAAAAAAAAAAAAAAAAAAAAAAAAAAAAAATGTAAAAAAAACTTGAATGCTAAGATATGAATAATTTGTGCGTATGAAGAGGAATCTTATGACATTTTTAGCAATAATGTGAACAAACTCAGCAGGTCATTAGGTAAAATATGTCACTTTGTGTTTTTTTCTACTTTCATGGTCCCCTAGGGGAAATTCAATTTACAGTCTTTTTTTTTTTTTTGTAACACACCATACATGTACATCAAAGCAGTAATGTCAAAATGTAGTTTTTGCGCCACAGTATCTCGAGGGCACATCGACCAAACTGACATCTTGTTAACAAGTCCAAATTTCCACATAGTGCTGCAGATTGGGTCCCGAATGTACGGCTTTCCTATCTGCAAACTAATAATGCCTCCGGGACAGAATTACTGTCTTCTTTTTACTCCAGATTACTTTTTGCCCGAAGCACATTCTGTGAGGAGACTTTTCCATGTCCTTTAACCACACCAACAGACATGTTGAAGTCTGCATGTTTGCTTCTTTTTCTTTTTTTTCCCTTCACATGCTGCTCTCTGTTTTGGATAAAGATATTCGGCACGCCGACACCTGCAGAAGATGTGAGTTTCCTGGATATCCTGAGTGATCCCATACCAGAAAAGCACTACAAAGAGTCTGAGGTGCGTCCAGTTGTATTAAACAAACACATATAAAGAGCAGCAACATTAATATTTGTGTCTGAGGCTCAATATTTGGCAACTTGAAGTCGCTGCTGCTACTTACCTTTTCTAGGTTAGCCATCTGTCTATTTTCAAAATCACTCGTCCTCATTCGGGTCAGTACCGAGAGTAACTACAAATTTGTTTTGGTTGGTTTCCAAGTGGGTAGCACATGTGCGTCACATTTCTGAGGTTAGAGGTTGTAATCTGGGCTTCGGCCCACCTTGCTGAGTTTGCATGTTTGAATCCAGAGATTCGAGAGGCGTAGAACAAACTTGACTAGACGACAAACAACGAGAAAGTATCAAGAATCACGAGACGCTAAGCTAACTTGGGCCGTGGAGTTGCACAGAGGAACAGAAGTAATAATCCGACAAAAAACACACACTTCTCAGACCGGCTTATATAGACAACGAATCGATCTGATTGGCTGTGGTTAGACGTGGGTAACAGGACTGACATGGTATTGTCTGATTGGCTGTTGACCAGATAAAGAGATTAAAAGATTCCTGACATCACATAGCTTCTGACATCACAGTTGAAACTAGATGCTGGTTACATCAGTTCAAAACAGACACTTGACCTCGAGGTCATGACCCAAACATAACCCTTGCATGACAGTAAACATAACCCTTACATGACCCTAGTTACGACAGTAAGCATAACCCCTGCATGACCCTAGTCATGACAATATATGTATAAGCATGTCTGAGCAAAAAGGAGTCAAGTATGAGAATAAGGCTGAAATTGATGAGTTACAATACATAAATAAATAAATAAATAAATAAATAAATCAGGAACTAGTAGAGATAAATGTGCAGCATAACAGCTAAATGCTCATTCACCATGCTTGCTTTGAATTCTGGGCTCACGAATCTCCCTGCATGGTTTATAAAACAAATTTAGCTCACAAGTCGTACGACGAGGGTGCACTAGTAGAACAACAGTCTTCGTGCCAGAAACATTTTTTCCACGACTGTCTGCCAACTTAGTAGGACAACTTTAACAACTACATGTTACTTGTTGATATTTGTGTGGATTTCCCACAGCCCTATATCAGTCTTTGTTTTTTTTTTGTGTTAACTTATGAGCACAAGTGTAAATATACAAAAGCTAAATGTCGCTTAATGACACAAATGTGCGAGGAATCGTCACCAAAATTCACATGCGCATCTCTACTCGTGTCAACTTCAACCAAATATTGAAATAATTGCCACAGCATTTATCCGACTGTAGTAGGTCTGATTTGAGGAACTCGTTTCAGTTACATGACTTGTCCCTGTTAAACTTGTGCTTTTTTTTGGACTCCTACTCAGCTGGGGTACAAAGCGCAATAGCAGCCAGGTGGGGATGAGAGTTAAAAGCGCGGTGCAAAAAGCACAAAGTCGGCCAAAGTTATTCTCAGAGTGCAGCTTATGTGTGCAAAAGGGGCCCGGGGCCAAGGACTCGGCCGGCGTGCTTAATTTGCTTTAACCGTCACGTGCGCTCGCATAAGCAAAAACAAACAAGAGTCACGCGTTAAACGGCGCGGTGAGAATATTAAAATCACAATTTTAATCAGCCTTAAGTCGCTGATGCATCCGGCGACACTTTATGAGCTGCGTAGCGCACACAATCTGCTTGCGCGCATCCCAACTTTCCCTCCCCAACGCGCCCCGGAGGGCCCGGCCCGGCCCGGCCCGGCCCGGCTTTTCCGCTGGCTCAGCGCGTTTGCTTATAAGGATCTGTGTTTGCTGTGCCGGGTTTGCAGGACCTGTCTCGCTGGCAGTCGAGTAAGACCCAGCGGGGGCCTCTGGAGGAGGGCTGGAGGGAAGACCACCAGCCCATCATGTGCTCCTACAAGCGGGTTCACTGCAGCTTCGAGGTCTACGGCCTCCAGACCAAGACCGAGGACTTCATACACAGAGTGAGACCCAGTCCCGGAGTCCATTTTGCGTGCCAGCCATAAGATGATCAGGCCTGATACGTCCAAATGTATAGCCAGTGGGATTTGATGAAGAGATTCCCTTCATCATCTCTAACTTCTTTAACGGCATATGCAATATGTTGCTTATGCAAGCAAGTCAATTTTCAATGAATTAATTTGTGTATGCTTAGGCAAACTATCACGTTTATGCAATTAGTGGCCAGGGGTGTTTATTTACTCAACTGCAGATGCGTCAGGACAGGAGTGCAGCCATTTATTTGGCGGCATTTTCATAATAATCCTGTATAAATATACATTTTTTTTTTTTTTTTTTTTTTAGTACAGACCAATTTAGAGACACTTTAATGTTAATAATATATATATTAAAATATATATACCGTGTAACCTCTACTTACGAACGTCTCTTCATACGAAATTTTCGAGTTACGAAACTCCTGAACGGGAAAATATTGCCTCTTGTTACGAAAGAAATTTCTAGATACAAAAGGTAAACATACATTACCAAACGCAACATACTTTCGGCTATGGCTATTTCCTACCATAGGTACCTATGAGCGTAAATACGAGAAGGTAAATGACCATCATTTTTATTCTTTACTCTATTCTTTGTTATTTACATTATGCACCACTCTCATTTATTGTGCAATAATCTAATTGTAACATGTATTTGTTACATGTTTTGATGCATTTTTATGTTTTATAAAACATTTATGTCTGAAATTTGGGAGGCTTGGAACGGATTAGGGCATTTACATGGAAAATGCGTCTCTACTTACAAAACTTTCTTCCAGAACCAATTAATTTCGTAAGTAGAGGTACCACTGTATGATAATAATATAATTAAATATATTTTAAAATACGAAAATATATAAAACATGATATAATATTTTATGATATAATCATTTTTCTTGTATAATTAATACCCTTTAAAAACACATTTTGCCACTTGCTGTCAACGGAAGAAGGCGTCACCCGTGCTGAGGAAACAATGACCAATCACGGCTCACCTGTTTTCTGGGTTTGGTCAGCAAACTGAACGATGACACTGTCATCTTCAGTCAAAAGCAAATGGCAAAATTGGTTTTTAAAGGTATTAATTGTTCATGAAAAATTTTGATGTCATCAAATTAAATTATGGACAAAATATTACATTATAAATCTATTTTATATTACATTATAAAATATATTTAATTATAGATTTTTTACAATATATATAGTAATATTAAAGTGTATCTAAATTGGTCTGTCATAAAAAAATGTATGTGTGTATGAAAAATGAAAAAGTGAAGTTATCAAATTAATTATAGACAAAGTCTTATCTTCTTACTGGTGAATATGGTTCAATGAGTCAAGTATCCCTTTAAACACATTTAAACTTAAATTTCTCAAAATACATTTTTTTTTCCCTTGGATCCTATTCTCACCCTTTTACTCACACAGTTCTTCAAATAAGAACCCAAGCGTGCTTGCTTCAAGCTGTTAATTTAATCGCCCCCAGCTGTTTACTGTAAACTTCGCAAAAGTTTGCTAGCTTCATGCTAACATATTGTATGAAGCACCCACCAAAGACTGGCTAACGGAAAGTTGCGTAAATGTCACAACCTTCAAACGTATTTAATCCTGCGCAGGAAATGTGTATACAACATGCGGTAAGTTCAAATGGCCTCCATGTTAACTTTTTTTTTTTCAAATAGGGCAGCAAAAGTACATTCATTACAGTCTTCATTATTACTTTAAGTGGATGACGTGCAGGTGACTAATTATGGCGCAGCTTCTATTATCGTGACTAATTAAGGAAACTATTGGCAAGAAGAACAAAGCTTTTGCAGTTTTGGTGAATGAGCACATTTATGGCTCTGACACAGTTAACAATGAATGCACTTTCATTATCTTATCTCTGCTTCTTTTTTTTTTTGTCAGAACATCCGAGATATTCTCCTGATTGGTCACAGGCAAGCAGTGGCTTGGGTGGACGAATGGCACGGTGGGTCAAAGAACGCACGACGCCTCACTTCAACATGTCGCTTGATATCGCGTGGATGTCTTTCTTACGCAACTCTGCGACCGTAACGGTCACTGTTACTTTGTTTACAAGAAGAAGTCTCCGCCTTAAAAACAAATATTTAAAAAACAAAAAATGCACGGGGTATTTACTTCAAACCCTAAATTTATTTAACTCGAACCAATCATGTGGGAAGTCGTATCCCGTGGAAAAGATGTTCATAGTAATTAGTATAATAATTAGCCATTCTTTATTATCCCTGTGGGCAAATTCAAATGATGCTGTTTTTCTGTTATTGCACAACCCCGACTCGTGTGCACGCACGAATGATGCGCACGGCTTAGCAAGTGAGAGATGTGTACCAGAGCAGTGTGGTGCCTTGCTCGAGGGCGTGTCAACAGCGCGTAGGAGCAGATCGCTTTAAAAGGGGTCAAATGATCGGAAAAATAAACATTCAGCGAAATTTTTTTTTTAACTCATTTGCTCCCAAAAACGTTTTATGCCAGAGCATACAAAAGACTACTGCAGAGAAAAGTTGAAGCAATGGTACTTATTACAAAAACGGCCATCAGGTGGCAGCAGAGTATAAGAGATCAAGCAGGGCATGTTAAAACAAGCTTGATTTCCCCACAGTTCTAAACAGATTTGTGAATAATGATGAAACTTAGCTCTCTTCTAATACTAATTGCTGCAAAACTGAAACAGATAGAAATATTTTTTTTTCCTGATGAAAGAAGAGACTTTAATCTTTCTCTTGGTAGGTTCCATGTTTTTATAGCAATAGAACACAATATTCTGTGGGCCTTGCAAAAGTCAGTCAAAATCCAGAAAAACAGCTCGGAGCGAACGGGTTTTGCTTCAGTGACTGGGAGTGAATTAATTAAAACTCCCTTAGTGATCCACAGGTAACTTCAAGGTTCAACGTTGTACCTCAAATTTCAACATACAGAATGTCCCAAAAGTCACAATACACTTCTTTTGTATTTGTACCGACGTGAGGCTTTTGCAGGTTTTGTAATCATATTTTTCCCTTGCCCATGATGCGCACATGATTGTCAAAATTGTCACCTCTGATGAAGATTTAACTCCTAGAGCAGGCGTCGTGGTTCATTTATATGTACTGTATGTCCGATTAAATTGAAACTGAAAAAGATACCGAACACAAAATTTCGGCAATGTCACTAAACAAACAATGGATAAAATGAAAGCGAAATCTCAAAGTCTGACTCATAGATTAGATCTTTTTTTTTTTTTCAGGGCCAGTCTACTTATTTTGTGTCAATTCACGCTTCTCTACAATCCCCGATTTTATTTTCAATATGGCAGTGTTCTGGCCCCATTATATTCTTCTGGAATTGGGTCCAAAAAAAAAAAAAAAACGGCACACTCCAACACATTATGCAAAACCCCGATGAATAGCTTAGAGCCACGACGAGAACGCAATGTGGTCATTATTTCAAGGTTTGCTGTAATCAAATGTAAAAAAAAAAAATCTGCGGCAGAACGTTAAAATGGGAAAATAAGAACATTTGCACGCGCACAATGTGATGACAACCCGGGGGATTGGGAATGAACAGCTGTGTAGCCTTAAGAAAGAAAACCATTTTGAGTGAGGCTAATGGGGGGTAAAGGAATCCGATTTGTGAGTGCAGCACAATGATAGGACTATGGCGCATGCGGTCTGATGAGTCCCAAGCGAAGCTATTTTCGACTGACGGAGTAAGCAGGAGGCACAAAAGAAACAAAAAAAGTGCGTCCCAAAAAATTGGGTCAGCTGATGAGATGAATGTACTGAATGAGCAGATTTTTGATTTTTGATTTTTTTCATGAATGGATTCTTGTTTTCATTGTTTTCATGACGACAATGCCAGGATTCATTCAAAGACGGGAAGAGTTACATAATGCCACTTTTCCACTCGATTGGCCTTTTCGGGATTGATGCTTTTCCATTGGCAAGAGCAGACACACAGTTAGAGAACCAGACAGAGGTGGCCATAAATCACAAACAGTATTTGCAAGTCATTAGGGAAGCCTCAAGTCCAAAACTTCAACATTTGAAAAAGTAAAAAAAGCAAGTCGCGTCGAGTCTCCACTAAATTTAAAGCAAGTCATTACCTGGCTTAAGCAAGTCAAACCCGTTTTTGCCTATAGGTTTATAATGGCACCAAATCAAGGATTTAGCTTGTCTAAAGTAAGCTCCTCCCCTCACTCCAATGTAGTTCTCCATGATGCCACAAGATGGCGTCAAAGCACTACTTTTAAATCAGACAGGGCTTTGGCACCACCTTAAAGGCATTTCAGTGAGAGCACAAAATCAGTGAATAGGCGAGTTTTTCAGCGAATCACTGAAGGTAAATTAAATCAACATTCAAGGTTGTGATTGGTTTTGAAGATGGACAAAAATAATCCGTGTGTATTTCCCACTCCTAGGGCTGAGCTTGGAGGAGGTGAGACAGTACGAGCAGATGATGCAACAGAAGACCAACATCAAAGTTAAACAAAACACAGGTGAGACACAGGAAGGAAGAAGGGTGGCGTGCATGTCGTTGGAGCATTATTGAAAGTCCCTGGAAACGTTGTTACAAACTTGTCACATTTTAATCATTATAATATTGTCAAGTAAAAGTCAAATGAGGCTAAAAAAAAAAAAAAAGATCAGGAGAAATCAAGTCGTCTCCACTTTTAAACGCTGGAGGCGTGTCCATCAAATATCACCACGACGACCTACAAACTACAACACAGGAAAATTGAGGCTGCAACGAGGCGCTCTAAAATAGCCACACCAGCGCAAAAGCCCCGGTCCACACATTAGCAGTCAAGTGGGTGGTTGTAATTGATTTATGTTATTTATTGTTTTTATAAGGCCATGTTAAATAAAACAGATTAATGTAACTGCAATGGACTCAATTCCTAATGTAAATACTCATATTTTTACTAATGCATTAAATTAGCGAAAGAATATTCTACTCTGCAGCATTGGTACTTTTGACTGTCTAAAATATGTGCTGCATGAATTCCTCAACTGAATCAAAAATTGTTGTGAATCGAATTGAGCCCTTGTGAATCGAATCGAATCGATTCTGGAAATCTGAATCGACACCCGGCCCTACTGGACAAAAAAAACAAAACAAAAAAAAACAGGAAAACTTGAAAAGTGAGTACTCTATAGTTCTGAGTCTTTGCACGTTTTTAGCGATTATCTTCAATCATTCATAATGTATTCAGCAACAAATCTGAATTTGCATTACAGCATCTTTAAAGTGGATTTGAAAAATGTAGCAGTACAGTATGTACACGGTCCTAATCACAACACCTTGAAACGACGAGGAATTTACAGTCAAGCCTGAATTTCTTGTGCCGTGCGACTGCGCTGTAGTGTGAATTAATAACTGTGATGCTGAATAGAGGCTGTGCTGCAGCACTTTCCCAGATGGCTGCTGTGCAGAACAAAATCGAGAGGCAAGAGCAGTCGGGAGGCATTTTCACAACCCGAGGAACAGAGAGTGAGGTTGGGGGTATTGTTTTGCAGGCGGGCTCTCATGAAGTGATAATGCCGCTGCGTGCCTCTGATAAACAGTGTAATGCAGCCACCTGGTGAACTTGTGCCGTCACAAGACCTTCACCACATAAATAAGCAGACATTGCAGCATTTCGCTGCAAATGTCAGACCTGGTGTGTGTGTGTGTGTGTGTGTGTGCGCGCGTGCGTGTGCATGTGTGTGCGCCCTGCCCCCTGCTGGTTCGTGTTGTCAACCTCATCCTGATGCAGAGGTTGGAAAAGTACTGTCTGTACTTAATACTCTGGTAGAAGCAGAACTGATTCAACTCCTTTACTTGAATAAAAGGAAGAAGTACTGATTGATATGTACTTGCGTACAAATGTAAAAAAGTTACTGTCAAGTTACTACTCACCTCAACTTTGATACGACTACTAGGCAAGGCAAGTTTATCGCACTGTGTATAGCACATTTCATACAATGTGCTTTACACAAGGAAAGACAACACATAAGCCTCAACAAACAACACATAAGCCTAAACAAACAGTAGTTAACAACATTCAAAAAAAAAAAAAAGTTACAAAATGTACTAAAAGTAAACATACATTAACAATGTTAAAACATTATACAACAAACTTTAAAAACATTTAAAATAAACAAAAATAAAATAATTTTAAAAAAAATGTAAAAACTACTACTACTACTACTACTACTACTACTAATAATAATAATAATAATAATAATAATTAAAATTAAATTACAAATAATAAAACATTAAAAATAATAATAAACAAATAAAAGGGCGTAGCTGAAGTTTGAATGTAAACAAACAACTGCAGATTTCTAAGAGCCAATCGTTTGTTAGTAGCACACAAGCAAAAGAAACCGTTCAATTAAACAGTAAACATTTAGTCCTCTCCCTCTCATTGCGTTGCAGCAAGTAAAATCTAAGTAAAAGTTTTCTCTAGAACCTGAAAATCTCAACTCATTTGCTCCCAAAAACGTATAAATACGTTCTATTTTAAATGTTTTACGTGTTCCAGAGACATATTTATACGTTTTTTTTTTGTTTGTTTTTTATGCTAGAGCATTTGATGCAGCCTCTCAACTACAAAGAATGATTGAAGAAATGGTAGTTATTACAGAAACGTCCAGCAGATGGCAGCAGAGTATAAGAGATCAACCAGGGCCATGTTTAAAAAAAAAAGAAAAAAAAAAGTTCATTTACTCACAATTCTAAATAGATTTGTGAATAATGCTGAAAATTAGCTAGATTCTAATGCTAATTGCCGCAAAATGGAAACAAATAGAAATACACTTTTTTTTTTTTCCCCTGATGAAAGAAGAGACTTAATCTTTCTCTTGGTATGTTTCATATTTTTATAGCAATAAAACACAATATTCCGTGGGCCTTTCAAAATCTGCCAAAATCCAGTACAACAGCCGTGAGTGAAGGGGGTTGCTTCTGTGAAAATGGCTGGGAGTGAATGAGTTAAGTGCAGTTCCCACCACCGTCTCGATGTAAGCAGTATCAGAGAGTGCGAAATCCCAGTGTGGCCTCTCTCCCCATCCCATCGCTCGCTCGCCCCCTCCCTTGTGTATGTGTGATGATGAGACTTCAAGGTGCAACAAATCTGCAGTCATCGCTCAAGCGGCTGCAGCTCGCCACGCGCCTCCACCGCTCGCCTGCCTGCCGTTGCTAGCGCGTGGCTCTCAAGCGCACAGGCGCATTAGTGGCTTTAATTTCATTCATCCACCGTAATAAAATTAAATGGATGTCATTTTACTCCGGCGAGTCGTAAAAAGTTGGCTTGTGCAAAATAGTGTGGAGCCATTTTTTTATTTTTTTTTGCTCGCCTGACTGGCAGCGTGGGGTTAATTCACACTCAGTGAATGGTTGTCTCTCTTTGTCCTTGAATTGACCGGCGACCAGTCCAGGGTGTCGTCTGCATTTCACTGCAAGTTAGCTAGGATAGGCCCCCTGTGGGCCCTCCCCCCTCCCCTTACCGCCAAATGAAATGACTGAGTGGGCTTGAATCGCAAAACGGGGATTCAACTAATGGCAATCTTAAGTATCCAGCACTCACCTTGATTAAACTTGACGAAATTGGAAACATGTCATTTCTCATGTGTCGTCCTGTGAGTCACTTTCGATCTCCTCAGTCGTTATTTTGTTACTTCTCTTTCAAAAACCATTTTCCTGACTAACAAATCTGAATTTGACTCTTTCTGGCTTTCAGGAGCTCCGACCTCGTCTGCTCCCGCGTTCTCTCGCTCCATGTCGGTGACGGACGAACGGACCCTGAAGAGGCTGGGAGCCTCCAAGCCCTCAGAGGGCGCCACCGTTCCAACGGGTCACATCCGGCTCAACTCCACTTCCTCGGAATGAGAACTCGTATTCGCGCACGGAAATCAAACAGTCGACATTTTGAGTGACTTGTGTTGATTCTGTCATGTACATAAAAGCACAAATATTGTTTTATTTTTAAACGAGGAATATTTCTGCTGACGCCGTCATCAAACGACAATGGCACTTAGTATAAGAGGGCCCCAACAGCCACTCGGTAGGCTTGCGAAATTTCTGGAGAAGTTGGACATTTTTCATGGGAATTTATGGGAATAAATGGGAACAAATGTGGAATATACAGAATTGAATTTGTTTTTGCTGTTGTTCAAGGGTACAAGCAATTGCTTGTTTTTTGTTTTTGTTTTCTTTGTCATGTTTCAATATTTACTAAGCTAGCACCACCAGAGATGAGCTGATGTTGGTGTACAGCATGAGCATGACTTATTAGTAATGAAGTGTTATTTTAGTACCGAATGTTACCAGCTAAATATCGTAATGTTTCCAAATTTCCCAACCTAAACCTCCTATGGAAATTTTCCTGAAACTTTCCAGCAATGTACTTCCAGCTAGCATTAACACCACAAATGAGTTGATGTTAGTCTGACTTTTTCGTAGTAGAGTAATATTTTCAGACTATGTTTTGACAGCTAAATATTGTAATATATATGTACATTTCCTATCTTAACCACCCATGGAAATTCACGTGAAACTTTTCTGATATTTACATGAAATTTTCCAACTAGCATGAGCACCTTAAATGATCAGACGTTAGCTACAGCCTTAGCATGACTTATTCGTTATTGAATGGCATTTTGGGAGTAAATGTTACCAGCTAAATATTCTAATATTTCAAAAATTCACCATCATAAGCTCACATTGAAATTTACCATAAACTTACCAGAAATTTGCTTGAAATTTTCTATCATTAACACCATAAACTAGCTGACATTAGCCACAGCGTTGATCGTAATGACGTTCTTTAACGACTAAATGTTGTAATATTTCTAAAATTAGGCTACCAATCGTAACCTCCCGTGGAAATTTGAGTGACTCTTTTCTGAAATAGACTTGAAATTTTCCAAATAGCATGAGCACCTCGAATGAGCTGACGTTAGCGACACCATTAGCATGATTTCTTCAGAATTAAGTGGTATTTTAGAACTAAATGCTAACAGCCAAATATTAGAATATGTCCAAAATTCCCCCATCTTAACCTCCCATGGAAATTTACCTGAAACTTTCCAGAAATTTACTTAACATTTTCCAACCCTACCACAAAGGCTTAACAATACTCATCTTGATGTTTATACCTACTTCGTGTTTACAGTATACAAACTAAGTATAATGTCAAAGAAAACATACTTTAATCTGTATTTACACCCAAATTGCGAGTTTCCCTCCTTCCTTCCTCAGCCAATATCAAACGCGGGACCTTCATCCCACACAGCACGTTTTCTCTGACATTGTGGAGTTATTACGGTCTCATGCTTTATGGCGAGTCATCAAACTTTGCTGCCATGCAGCCTCCACACACAGTGGCGAAAACAAACAAATTAAATTTTTTTCACGTTCATGTTTGGAAGTCATCGGACAGAATCTGGACGACTACTCGCCCGGAAATGTCCTAAAATGGCTCCTGTGTCTTTCGAGACATTTTGGTGATGGACATGCCAACCAAAATGTCACATTGATAAGTGGAACTGGCTTCAAGGGGCTTGCTTCTGAAAACACTCCCCTAAAATTGTGATTTACCGCATTTCTCCGTTGCCTTGCCTGGTGCTTACGCTTGTAAGCTGTAAAGAATTCTGCGGACCGCCAACCAGGCTCCAACATTGGTGCCCCAGCCCCCCAGGCAAGATGCATAAGGTGTTTAATAGAGTGGATCTAATGAGAGAGGGAGGCTGTCAATGTTATGGATCGGCCTCCCTCCGCACCTCGGGCCGAAAGGTCGCAGCAGGTGTATTGACACGCGGCGCGTATCGGCGCTTGATCTCTTAGCTGAGAGCTGCAAAACGGGTCAGGCCGCGGCTAAACTTCAATTACCAGTCGATAATGAAGCCATTTACAAGATGATTACCTTCATTCCCGACAAAAGACTGCAAGAAAAAAAAAATCTGTACGTAAATAATTAGAATATTATTTTCTATGAATCAAGTGAGGAAATGTATCAGGAAATGACATGGTGTACTATTTTTTTTTTTTCAATAAATACAATTTTTTTTCCCAGTTCTGGTGTGAAATCTGCACAGACAGGTAAGGGAATGGACTCCCCGTGCACATTATCAAGCGTGTTTGATCAGTATTGACGCGCATGGATGGACCAGCCGCTCGGACCGTCACAGCCACCGTTCTGATTTCACACGCCGTCCCGGCGTACAACCAGCCGGCAGCGCACGTGAAATGAGGCCGCCCCGACGTTTCATTCTGCTCGGTTCGGGGAGAGAATGAAAATTTAACAGATGCATCGTGCACGCTTGCGAATTTTGGGCTGTGCTGTGTGTATTGGACTGTATGGCAGCCCCGCACCAGCGAGGGTTTGAGCCAACGGGAGCTGAGCCCTTACGAAGGCAGTAAAATCATCCATCTGTTGGGGGGGGGTTGAAATAATCCCATTATTATAATGCAGCATATCCTTTTAAGATGATCAAAATAAGTTGCGGTCTTATTTGTGTCCGTGTGTTTGAGCAATGAGGTTCTCGACCACAATCCCTTTCTATCCCACTCAATAGGATTACTATCGAGTGCATTGTTCCACAACCTCTATTCAGCCAAGGCGCATACTTTATTCTTTATATTGGAAATATTTAATGATGCGCCACTCGAGAAAAAAAAATATCTCCAAAATATAAAGTTTATATGCTACTGTCTTGACTCATTTCCGCATTTAAATGAACTGAAAGATTTAGAATGATAATAGGGTTATATGATCATGCAAAACATATCGTCTCATTGCCATGGAGACAACCTCCCTGGTAACACGAAGCGTCCTAATTAGCCGACTTGGCGATTTAATTCTACGAGGCGAGCCGTCAACTTCATCACGTTGGTATCCAATTTACGTAATGTGACTCTCAGAAGTCACATTCAACCTGCGATTGGGTTCACTCGTCGCCTGCGTCTGTGCGTTGACCACCGGCCACAACCCATCAAACATGACCGCCATCTTGCCCGTTTTCAATAAAGTCACGAGGAAAGGCCATTAATCCGTTCCAGGTACCAACCAATAGGGCTGGGAGTCTTTGACTGTCTCACGATTCGATTCGATTACGATTTTTGGGTCTACGATTCGATTCAGCATTGATTTTTGATTCTCGATTCAAACGATTTTCGATTCAAAATGATTTGATTGACCAATGATTTCTGCTTCAATTGACAGATATGCATAACATTGTCATGATCTACTCCAGTCTGCTTTGCAAGACAAAATGACAAATATAGACAGTCATAAAAGTCTTTTTTTTTTTTTTGTTCAAACATTTATTAATTTTGTATTGTAAGTGCCTTTTTCCACAAAAACAGCATGTGGGCTACAACCGCTTTTTCCCCTTCTTCTTCAGCATTTCTAATTGAAATAAAATCGATTTTCGGATATTAATATCGATTCGATTAATAAATGAGAATCTCGATAATTATAGAAAAAATGACCTTCGTTTTAGTCTTTGGGAATTAATTTAATGCATGAGCCTTTGATTTTAAATTGACTTTTAGTAGATTTATTTATAACTGGAATAATGACGTCGTGCCCATGTTTTTTTTTTAAATGTTGCGCACGAGTAATACACACTTAAAAAAAAATAAAAAACACAATACTGAAACTAACTAAACTAAGCATTTATTAAAGCACTAAAACTAATAAAAAAAACTACAGAACCACCCTGAAAAAGATTTAAAACTAACTAAATTTAAAAAAAAAAAAACTTAAACTAATCTAAATATATAACTAAAATATATATAACTAAATATGAAAAAGCACAAATAAATTATTTGTATGATTTTTAGGACTAAACACAATTTCTCTTCATACCATTATGTGGCCCTTGCGTCCTTCTGATTTTCTGTATGTGGCCCTCAAATGAAAAAGTTTGGACACCCCTGACATAGAGACTAAAATCTGATTGGACCAAAAAAAAAAATGTAACATCCACATACATACAGTCCAGCCTAGAGAATTGCTACAAAATTAAGAGAATAGACTATTGGGAAGAAGTTAATAAAAGGTTGCAAATGCAGGTCAGTGTTTGGGCCATAAGACGACTTCCGAACGGTATGCAGCAAAGTGTGTTTTGCTGCAGTAGCAGCAGGAGGCTCCGATATGCAAGAGCGAGTCCTCGACACAGTCAGGCCGGTTGAGGGAACGCAAAGTGGCGCCGCCTCCGCTGCATTAACATCACCTCGTCATCTTTTTGACTTTCTTTGCCGTCGCCATTACATTTTGGCTTTCTCATCATTAGCGCGCCGCTGCTCAAGTTTGTCACCTGCCTCCACATCTCGCTCTTGATCGCTCGTGTTCCTTCACCGGCCTCCCTCCAGAGAAGCGCTAAGGAAGATGTACCGTCTTCATTATATGGAAACGTTCCCCACGGTACATTATCACAGATCGTGACCCCGAATCATGACGCTATATTTTCCCACTTTGCGCATCACACATCCCGCAAATAGTGTAGTAGACGAGAGACGCGAGTCGTCCCCGGAGTCGCACGCAGTCAGCTGCGCCGTTAAATCTCACGTGGGGATCTTGAGCCGCGTGTCGGTGGGCTCGGTAGAAAGTAGAAAGAGATGAGAGAGGAGGAAGTCAAGTACGACGACTAATTGCGAGGGAAAGACAACCTACAGCCAGCAGCAAGTCAGTCCGAGCGAAGTCATTCATCAAAACAATTTCTATCAAATATATATATATATATATATATATATATATATATATATATATATATATAAAAGTTAATAAAAAATTTAAAAAAAGTATGTTCGCCACAAGAAAATGTACTATTAAAAATTTAAGATTTTTTTGTGTGTACATTAAGTAAATATAAGAACAGAAATAAAATAATTATGGAAAAAGAACATAAAATTTAATGTCTAGATATAAGTAATAAATCTTAGATGCATTCTATAAACACAATAAAAACAATTGAAAATTACAATGCATTTAAAATTCATTTTAAAAATAAGAACTAAAATAATACTAATGTAATTTGCCATTTAAAGATGTAATTTATCTAAGGAATATAAAATATAATGTAAAATTATATATATATATATATATATATATATATATATATATATATATATATATATTAAACAAAAAATTTAATGTTTAAAAATATTTAAAAATTAAAAGAACCATAAATAAAAACAAATAATTAAAAATCTTCATATATATATATATATATATATATATATATATATATATATATATATATATATATATTAAACAAAAAATTTAATGTTTAAAAATATTTAAAAATTAAAAGAACCATAAATAAAAACAAATAATTAAAAATCTTCATATATATATATATATATATATATATATATATGTGATTGAATGTGTTTAAAAATAGATTTAAAAATTAAAAGCACCATAAATAATTAAGTGATAATGTGCATGTACTACAAACATGTAAAACCGCTTGATAATCACACAATGTTTTTGTGGTTCATTAAAATCCCATACAGTATATATTGCATGTGAAAGCTGTGAACTCACTATAGGATCGCAATTTCATGTGCGCTGTTCAATCATTTGTTACGCAGTGAACAGTTTCCTACTGTAATTTTTTTGCATGATGGTCCACTTGAGTGTGCGCGTCGTAGTCGGTATGTACGTACCATATCCATATACACGATGCTATAATTTCCTGACCATCCTAATGGCATCTGGCCTAACCACCCTGATGAACGAGCCTCTCCTCCTAATCAATGCAGGCTCCCCATTCAGGAGACGCACAATAGTGCCTTGTTTGTCTGATTGTGTGTGCGTGCGTACGTGCGTGCGCACGTGCACATTTCTTCTAATGTCCGCACTCTTCATCCCGCAATTATGCCGCATTGCTTTTGTGTCGGATAAGAATCAACACGCAATATTGATCTTGTAATTGTGTAATTGCCGCGTGCCTGTGGATGTGTGAATCCAAAAAAGTTGCAGTGTCGATATAGGATGTGGACTTGTACACTTCGTGAATGGAAGATTTAGCAATACGTTTATTATTATTATTATTATTGTGGTTTGCAGTGGTCTTCAACTTTTAACCCCTGATTCTCAACTCAACTTTATTTATAAAATATTCGATAGTGACAGCACTAGATGGAAGTGGCCAAAACAAAATCAGTGCTACTTGGGGGTGCCACATATTTTTAAGGTATTGTTTGTCCGGCATATTACGCAAAAAAAAACAAAAAAAAGGCCTACTCATCAGTGTCAATACCAGGTGCAAACCACAATTAGGCCATATCTGCCATCTAGTGGTGAATGTTGATATTACAACTTAAAAAGGGGGAACATTTAACTCTTAAAAAAAAATTCTACAAAAAACTGTGGTAAATCTCCAACGTACATTGTTCATGAAAAACAAGGGAGCACCTCCCAATAAAAAAATAAAATAAAATAAAATAAAATAAAAAGCTACCATTGTTTTAATAAATATTGGAAAAATACATTTTTTAAAATCCATGAATGGTGCCAAGTAATGAGTATTTAGAGGGACGCTGTAGTAAACATGTTTATAATTATGTTTTTCCCCAAAAATGTATTTGATGGTGTTTGACTTTGACCACCAGTTGCCCGTCCGTGCTCAAAACTTCAACAGCAGAACTAAACTCAACAAAAAACAACTTCTGTAAAGCTTTATCTCAATTATAATAATCAATTTCTCTTTTTTTTTTTTTTTACAGCCAATAATCCAAAAGTCACAAACACACAAAACTCCCTCCCAGGCGATATAATGGCTCCGAAAATGAATGTGCTCCGAGTATACTGTAAAAATCCATTAAAGGAACGATTGCTTCAAAATCTACCACATAACGTCACAACATAAAATGGAACACACAATATTGTGTTCATACATCTTTGGCAGCGTCATTCAAAAGTGAGCGCTCGTTGCACCGCCGCGCGTTATTCGATTGTGTTGTGCTCCAACAGCAAACAAGGTGCTGCCCTCATTACAGTGTCAGCAATCCACTTACGAGCCCACTCGACCACGCAAATGACTGGAAATCCTCCCGCGTGCCAGCGTGGGCTCCAATTTGTAACGTCAGCCCGGGATTACTTTGAACGGGACTTTTATCAGGCGGCGGGCAGAGTGTAAAAACTCCGAGGCAATTAGGAAAGCGAATATGGATTAGCGTGGGACTACGTGCACGCGAGGTCCCGATGGAATAAAAGTTGGACGCTGCTGCTCTCGCACGATAATGACTGTCAACGCAAATGGATGGGCTGCTTGCTATGCGCGCGAGCTGCACCGCAACTCTCCCAGACCGGAGCTGTTTTTTTGTGTTTACACTGATGCGTTTTCATTTCCTCAGCAGCTGATCCCTTGGCTGCTACTCTGGCTGATAAAGAATTGCGCTGCAGCTAACGAAAAAGTACGGAGCCCCTCTGGTGTCAGGGTCTGAATTTTTATTCTTTTTTGCTAATCTGTACCCACAGTTTAGTAATCTTTACCCACAATTTAGCAACCTGTTCCCACAATTTAGTAATCTGTACCCGCAGTTTAGTAAACTGTACCCACAGTTTAGTAATCTGTACCCACAGTTTAGTAATCTGTACCCACAGTTTAACAATCTGTACCCACAGTTTAACAATCTGTACCCACAGTTTAACAATCTGTACCCACAGTTTAGTAAACTGTACCCACAGTTTAGTAATCTGTACCCACAGTTTAGTTATCTGTACCCACAGTTTAACAATCTGTACCCACAGTTTAACAATCTGTACCCACAGTTTAACAATCTGTACCCACAGTTTAGTAATCTGTACCCACCGTTTAGTAAACTGTACCCACAGTTTAATAATCTGTACCCACAGTTTAGTAATCTGTACCCACAGTTTAGTAATCTGTACCCACAGTTTAACAATCTGTACCCACCGTTTAGTAATCTGTACCCACCGTTTAGTAAACTGTACCCACCGTTTAACAATCTGTACCCACAGTTTAGTAATCTGTATCCACAGATTCCACAGTTTAGTAAACTGTACCCACAGTTTCTTTAGCCAAGTATGGCGTATTAATTGCGGAGCACAACAAAACACGTCTGCATTTCACCAGCCTTCAGGCTAAACACGGAAGTAAAAGAAAGAAAGAAGTGTTCGAGTGCCTCACAGTGGCACAAGCGCAACATTACACATTAACTGAATACATAAGTCTACAGTTTAAGATGAAAAGAAGCAGCCGTAAACTGTACCCAGAGTTTACTAAACTGTGGGTACAGATTGCTAAACTATGGGTACATATTAGCAAAGAAAAAAAAAAATTCAAACCCTGACACTAGAGGGGCTCCGTAAAAAAAAATACTAAAAATAAATAAATAAATAAATAAATAAATAAATAAATAAATAAAATAAAAAAATAAAAATAAAAAAAAAGTCTTCGTGCTCCCGCCTCACACAAACTTGTAACAATTTCAAGTTCAACACAATAAGCAAAAGAGAAATGAAGGAACGCAAACGAGCGCTTTTAAACGCCGTAATCAGCAAAGCAAATAAAACTTCCCCAATTTTAATTGCTGCACCAGCGCTATTAATTAAATAACGGGAGCCAGCATGAGAGGAATATATTAGAAGAGCGCGTTTGGATTGCTGTAAACAACGATTGCCAAACTTGGATGGCGTTTTAATTTTCAAACGGTTTAATTTCTCAACGGGCAAAGGGGCTTGCAAGCATGTTTATTGTGTCGGTGTTAATTAGAGACGCAACGATAAGCGCGATATCGTGATATTAACACTGCTACAATATCGTCGTCGTCATGTTCACAATACTTAAATGCAGCACATCTGTTAAAAATGTCAGGTTGATTTCCATTTGTGCAATTGTAGCACCCTCTGGTGGCTAGTTTTTTTTTAGTGCAATTTAATTTTCATTCGGGATGTTTTGGCCCTTCTATGTTTAAAATCTACGCTAATTGTTAGATGAAGGGGAGCATAATATGCCTGTGAAGCAAGTCAATATGTGGAGGAACTCAATGTGTGCGTGCATTAACAACATAATAATAATAATAATAATAATAACATAACATTGATGTTATGTACAAAAGCACAATATTGTGCTTTTTTTTTAGTATGAGCTATATATTGTGACCTTTTTTAAATATCGTGATAATTATCGTATCGTGACATTTGGATATCGTTACATCCCTAGTATTAATACATGTTGCATTTTTTGTAAGGTCAGGTTTTTAGACGCTATACACAAATAGAACTATATTTATTTATTTATATAAGCATGCTTTCTAATATCACCGTCTGAATCGTAATGCACAACACGATGTTTGCGTGACTTTCAGCAAAACTGCTGCAGGATTCTAAAATGTGACATTTAATACATTGATGGCCTTTAACAAAACAATAATGACAAAACAACATTATAATAATGTCAACAGGCCAACTTCTCATTAAACTCTTGCTGCTCGTTTCACTAAATCAAACATGAACTCTCTGCGGTTGCTATACCTCGGTTGGTTGTTTACGTTAAGTCACTTGCTTTAAAAAAATAAAAAATAAAAAAATTTTAAAAAAAGAACATCATGGTGGGTTGACCTTGCAGTTTTTACATAATATTGGAACATTTCTAAATGTCATACAAGTGTAAAAGTACAATAAAACTCAAACTATTCACCTTTAGAATGTCAACAATGCTTCACTGAAAATTAATCTCTTAAAAAACACCACACAACTCTTGGTGTTTCTAATTTATTTTATTGCAGTGATGTAGAAAATATTGCAAGAACAAAGAGTGAATCTGATTCTCATGAGAGACAACCTGATGCACGATTTGATTTTTTGCACACGTGCACTTTGGTCTTCTCTGAAAATTGTGTTTGATTTCCGTAATTGTTGACTGTACTCGTACTTGTTTATTTTTCCTCTGTGTCTTACTGGTCACAAACAAGTCGCCGCAGATCAACTTTTTAAGTCATTAGCTGAAATTCTGCTGAATTCCCCGAAGCGTCCGTCCTGGAATGGAGCCGTGTCTCACCTGCTGGCGGTCCTATTAGAGAGCCATCAGAGGCCCGCCGAAACAAACGGGACACTTTGACCCCCCCCCCCCCCCCCCCCCCCCCCCCCAAACCCACCAGCACCCTCAACACCACCAACTAACCACAAGTCCCGAACAACAGAATATTTGGAAAAGAAAAAAGGAACAAAGTTTAATTCCCAAATCATCTTTCCCCATCGAAATCAATGGAAATGTCATTAATCCGTTCCAGCCTTTCAAAAAAATATTTTTTTTCATGAGAAAAATAGCACTCTACATTATTGTACTTTGTAAAAACATATATTCATGTTATAAATAAATCGAATTAAAATAATTTAATCAAAAATGAATAATAATAATCATAATCATGAGTTTCCTTGTTTTATCTTAAATTTGAAATATTAAAAAAAAAAAAGCATTTTCTTTTTTCACTTGTCAAATTAAAAAACAAATCACAAAATAATTAGTCACTAATTGCTTGATTTCTATAGTTTTTTTTTATTGCACCTGCAGATGGAAAGAGCAAACGATATACAGATTAGCCGACCGTGTGAGTCTCTTTCCCTTCCTAAAATCCGCTTTCAGCTTCTTCTTTCCATCCTGCTTTCCAACATTCCATCCCCACGTATGCACCAGAAAGCTGGCCGAGGTGTGCGTTTGCGTGTTTGCACAAGGACTGGGTGGGGGGGTGCGATAACGTGGAGGACGACGGCGCGTTCGATGACCTTAGTGCCAAAACGATGCCTCGTGTTCTGCATGCATGTCCTTGTTGTTGCAACACCATCACAGCTGCAAGCCCCCACACCACAAAGCACCATAAACAAAACAAAAACACATTGGTTTTCTGAACCACTTTTCGGCAACTGCGGTTTTCCCCAGCTATATTGCAGATTTTTAATACTACTTCCAAAAATGTACCACAGACACATGCAAATTTTACATTTTGTTTTAATACCTGTGCAAGTCTGAATTTAGAATCACGCAACTTTACTGTAGTACCATGTTTCGCCACAACACGTGAGGCAGCAATGAGCTCTACTGAAGAGATACAACGTCAATAACAGCATGAAGAAGTGGCAGAGTAAGTCCCTTACAAGAATACATTCAAGTAGTGTTCGTTTTCACAGTTGATGCTCCTTGTGCTAATTTTTGTTAGCCTGTTTATAGATTTTCACACTGTATGTTAGCTTTAAGCTAAGTGGACTTGCTAGAGATGAAATTTTATGGATCATTTTGAACCCTCTTTTGTTTATGTGTCAGTTCTACTGTAAACTTCAATTGGGACTGATTACAGTTAGCGACCCCGAGTGCTCCAATCAGGAAATAACGTTTTAAAAGAACCACAAAATATACAAATGTGCTCGAATGGCTTTACCGATACGTTCCAACGACTTTGCAGATTGTTCGAACGGTTAAAACTATTTACTCACCATTACTGATTAATTCCCTTTGAACGTATTGGTAAAGTTGTTCAAACCGTATTGATAAGTTCGTCGAAGATATTTGTAAAGTTGTTTGCACGTATTGGAAAAGTCGTTAAAATGTATTGATTAGGTCGTTGGTATATATTGGTATATTGGTAAACGTATAACAGGGGCAAGTGAGTTGTAAGCACTTTTTTTTTAGATTTTTTTCCTCCCTCAGAAGGATTAATAGAAAACTGCCTCCATGGCCTCGTTCACTGTCATAATAAGAAACAAAAAGACGTCCTATAAATGGAAATATTATCATAAAAGTGTCTGGTGCGCTGGCACTTAACATGAACATCAGACAGGTGCTGTCATGCGTTTTCGACTCTGCGTCATCAAGTGAGTCCTCGCCTACTTATGCATGCCGTCTCCGCCCGTGATGTACAATCACATGTATTGCGTGTGCGTGCGTGCGTGCGTGCGTGTGCGTGTGCGTGTATGTGGGCATTAATCATAGGAGCAGAGCAGGAGGCTGGCGGCTGTGCTCTCCATCTGTCTCTGTCTACAGCGCTGAGGTTTTTTTTTTTTTTTTTTTTTTACACTGGCGACCAGGTGAGGAAAAAGTCAGCCCTCACGCTTTGCTATTATGGGATGTGCAGGCAAATAAATGATCAAAATGCGGCGCTATTAAAGGGCAGCGCTGCGGCCAACGTGTGCAGAGAGGATGGGGAGGGGAGGCAGGGATGGGGGGGGGGGGGAAGGGGGGGTGCTTGGTAAAGGTTTTTGCTTGCCATGAATTAATCCAAACTTCTCCGTGGAGCCTCCAGTGAGGATGTGTGGGATAAAAGGTGGTAAATGATGCGATTGTGATGTCCCTGAAAAATTATTGCTACCCTGAAACCCTAACGCGTTTAAAAACGCTATTTTGAAACCCTAACCAGAGTTTGAAATCCTACTTTGAAGTCCTAACCCTAGTTTTTAAATCCCAACTTTGAAGCTCTTGAGTTTGAAGCCCTGCTTTGAAACCCTAACCAGAATTAAAAACCCTGCTTTTAATCAATCCTAACTTTCATTTATTACTCTAATTTGACACCTTAAACCCTAGTTGAATGCACAAATTTGAAACCCCAATGCTATTTAACTCATTCAACCCCAAAAACATTTAAATGTGTTTTTTTTAATACTTTGTCCTTTTTTTATATGCAAGGTTTTTTTTTTTTTTATTCTAGAGTATACAGAAGGCTTTGATACAGCTTCTGACATGAAGAGGTGGCTTAAATAAATGGTAATTATTATGGGTCAGCAGGTGGCAGCAGAGTACAAGAGATCAGCCAGGGCCATGTTGCAACAAGCTCTTTTTGCCAATGTTTTCACCGGGAATGTGAAAATCGATGAAACTTCGCTATATTCTAATGCTGATTGCTGCAAAACGGATGAAAGATGAAAGAACAGACTCTAATCTTTCTTTTGGGAGGTTCCATGTTTTTTTTAGCAATAGAACAGAATATTCTGTGGACCTCTCAAAATCAGTCAAAATCCAGTAAAACTGCTGGGAGCGAAGGGGGTTGCTTCAGTGAAAATGGCTGGGAGTGAATGAATACAAATTGAAGCCTAACTATACAGGGAGTCATCGAGTTTCGACTTTACGACGCCCGTGACGCTTCCGTTTTTTCATTAATTCCCACAGTAATCACACAATCTTAAAGCTATTTAAAGTTGTGTTGCTGTTACCGCCACAACGGACGTCTATCTAGCAAGTCGGCCCGCCATCAGTCGCGTCACATTTCCGTGTTTAAGCTTGAATTAGCTCCGCTCTGTCGTCCGTCAGCAATGAACGTCCGTGCGGAAATACGAAATATTGGTTCCGTCTTTTCCTTGTCGTACAAATATGTTTTTGTTTTTTTAAATTACTGTACAAAATAGTTTCACGTAAATATTGACTTTACCAGTGAAATCCGACAAGTCGAAATTCAGGTTACATCGCCAGCGTAGGAACGGAACTCCGTAACTCGAGGACACCGTGTACTTACAAACCGTAATTGGAAACTACTTTGAAACCTGAGGTCACACATGCTGACGGTAATCCACTCCAGTCCACTTCACAGTTTGAAATTGTGACCCTACTTTAAAACCCTAACCAGACTGGTCCCTAACCCTGAGAATACCCTTGTATATCCTCGCCCACTCCTGAAGATTAATCTGTGCGGGAGCTGCAAGACTTCAATCCCTCTCACTTTCTTGACAGCGTATAGCAAAGCTGGGAAAGTCCCTGGTCAGCTGACTACTGGATCTAAAGTAAATCCAGACTAGAAAAGAACTTGAAAGCTTGGGGCTGCATAGATATATTATTGTCCCAAAAAAAAAAAAATATTGGTTTGACTTCCTCTTTAAAGAACGATGCTATTCCTTAGCCTGTCTATGTTGTATCCCATTATGTGCTAGCATCAAGCTAATGGACTTTAAAGCAAAGTTATGTGGTTGTTTTAAAAATATATATATTTGGTTTTATGCTTAGTTGGAGAGTTAACATTAAGTAGCAACAAACAAGTTGATGCCTCTTTATTGAAGGATGTCGTGTTTTTTTTTCAATTTTAGCTTTCAAGTCAAAGACAAAAAAAATTGACCAAATGATGGCACGTACCACTGTTTGCTTTTCTGTGATTTCCTCCTGAGGGATTTTTTTTCCAAATCAGAACAAACTGTAAGTCAATTAGTGCTGGCCAGGGTGCTTTTGTGACATAAATTCTCCCGTTCACGTTTGCTGCCTCACTGATGCATGAAGCAACAAGGAAAACATTCATTAACACAATCCCTGTTTATGGGCTGGCTAATTAAACAGAAAACGTGAGGCTTATTTGGAAGCTTTATTTGCTTTATGCGCTGTTGTCATTGACGCGAGGTCGGCGCGCAAACGTTGTCCTCGGCCAACCTATTGTTGTCGTGATGCGTCTTGTAACCTTCAGACGCTTGTTTGTCTTGCTTTGGGATATTCTCAAAGTCGTGTTGATGTTTGGCTTTTGTCCTGTTTTTTTTTTTTTATTGGGGGGGGGCATCCGTTTGGTTTCCTTTCTTGAAATCGGGTGATGTTTGATGTTACCTTTATGGCCTATGGTGCATTAATGTGTGTGGCATGTGTGCGCTCAACAGGTCAAGGTTTTAAAGTAGGGTTTTAAGGGAAGGTCACGGTTTTAAAGCAGGGATTGAAACTAGGGTTGGGGTTTTAAAGTTGGGTTTTCAAGCGGGGTTGGAGTTTCAAAGTATGGCTTGGCTTCAAAGTTGAGCTAAAATTTCAAAAAAGGGTTTTAAAGTTGGATTAGGGTTTCAGAGTAAGATGATAAAGTAGGGTTTCAGATTAGTGTCAGGATGTCAAAGTTGGCTTTCAACTCATTCAAACCCAAAAACGTGTAAATACGTTTTTTAATACTTTGTCCTTCCCTACCAAAAACGGATTTATCCGTTTTATTTTTGGGGGTTTTTTTGTTGTTTTTTTATGCTAGAGCACACAGAAGACTTCGATGCAGCTTCTGACCTGAAGAGGTCGCTTAAAGCAATGGTAGTTATTACAACAACAACAACAAAATGCTAGCCGGTGGCAGCTGAGTATAAGAGATCAGCCAGGGCCATGTTGCAACAAGCCGTTTTTGCCAGTGTTTTCAAAAGGTTTGTGAATCATGATGAAACTTAGCTACACTCTAATGCTAATTGGTGCAAAACGGAAACAGATACAAATATACATTTTTTTCCTAATGAAATAAGAGACTAATCTTTTGTTTGGTAGGTTCAATTTTTTGTTGCAATAGAACAATATTCACAATAATCCACTTGCTTCAGTGAAAATAGCTGGGAGTGAATGAGTTCAAGGATTAGAGTTTTAATGTTGGGTTTCAAAGTACTGCTCAAAAGTGGGGTTAAGGACTAGGAGACAATCACATTTATTGCACTGCCTTACCTTCTGAACAGCATTTACCTATTCACAAGAAAGAATGAGAAACGGCATTTAAATAGCAAAACCCTGGCCAATTATTATTTTGAATAGGCTTAATATCGTCCGATTAATCTGTCTCACCACAGTCATCTGCAATAGCTGTAAACCAACAACTGGCAACCATAAAAAAATAAATAAATACAAATCAGGTTGTGCCTTTGAGAGGGGCCGCAGCAGGTTTCCTTTATGAAATGATTGTTAGTGTGAAGCTTCCATGCTGATCGCACGTGTAAGCAAGCGTAGCCGCAACCGCAGCATCTGCAAGCGTGAATTTGTTTTCACAGCCAGATCCTCGCACGTGGCAAGGTCAATGTAATCTGTGAGGATCCGTGGACAAACTGCCAGCATGTGGAATAAAGATGCACGCGGTGGTTAATCCCTACAGTTCTGCTACAATGTGTGTGCGTCCGCATGTGTGCGTGACCTTGGAGGAAAGGGAGCTCTCGGCTCCTCATTAACATGGATGAAGCACGGCCACGGGGCAGATACACCTCAGCCCGGTTTCCTGCAAACTAATTGCGAGGGAAGAACACACCTAACATCAGCCAACGACGAGGCGCTCTAAGGTGCAGCTGTGCAAGTGTGCATGCGCAAAAAAACGCCGGCATCTCGTTTTCATTCATTACGGCGTGATCAGCTGGAGACGAGGGTGTGTACCGTGTGTGCGCAATTAACAACAGGCCTCACACAAGAGCTGTAACTAAAAGCGATCAGGAAGGAAACAATGTCCTCATCATGATGAGGATGCAATATCATGTTTACAAACCAAAAAACTTATTTTATCATAATAAACATCAAGAATCATGTCCAAAGACATATATTGTAAAATGAGCCTTCAGTTGTAACTTAATGTAGGTGCAAAAGGCAGGACTTAAGATAATTTGACATTAAATATCCTCCAGCTAAAAAAATAAAAATAAAATAAATAAATAAATATATCAATAAATAAGTAAATAAATAAAAAACAAAGGCTGAGCTAAAATATTTCCTGTTTTCATTCTTCACCTTTCAAATTTGCACATCAAACAAAATAGTGTGCCGCACATCTAGTGGTCGACAGTAGAACTACGCTCAAAGTAAACTAAAGGCCTAACAGATTTTATTGCATTTCAAAGTCAAGCTATTTAAGTACAGTAACTATATTGTACTGTATTTTTATTAGGCCGCCACCTATAAGGATTTTTTTTTTTTTTTTTTTTTAGGCTGATGACAATTCCCAGAAATGGCAGAATAAAATTCATATGACCTATTAGTTGACTGAATATTTATTTTAAAATCCTATAAATAAAATAATTTTTCCATTCAAAATCATTGCACATACTGTATATACATTGTTAATAATAGAAAAAAAAAAAAAAAAGTATCAACATTCAAGTGGCCATTCCCACCTATGTCCAACATTCAACCAAACATTAAAAGATGAGCTTTCCACGTCTGATTTAAAAGACAAAAGGAAAAGAGCAGGTCACGTTATTGTTGTTTTTTTCTGTAATAAATCCCCCAGATATGAATGAACGCAATCAGTGCATTCCGAGTGGCTTTTCTGAAACTAGATTGTTGGCAGATGCTTATATTACATTTCATCTACAAAGGTTAGGACTTACTTTTTGAACACCTGGAGTCTTACATCCGTTTTCCGAACCGCTTCTCCTTACTCCAGACCACTCATTCCGAAATGCGTCCAAAATAGCAGCACGGCTTGGACAGTCTCCTCGCTGAAGTTCCCCCGCTCCGGTGCTGCGAAGTCCATCCATTTTCTCCACCAGCTATTGTGACTGGTGTACTGGTTTTGTCAAAAGTCCAACTTTTCAGCAGAGCAAACTTTGGGTGTTGCTGTGAAGCGCGCGAGCCGACAGTAGGCTTTGTCGAAGCGGCCACAGGTAAGCGCCGGCCACACGGCGACGTTGAGCTGCACTTCTAGACACTTTTGGCCTTAAAACATTCCTGGCAGAAAAGACGCGTTTGTCTTTGGTTCCACCTGCCCGAGGCAAACATATTAGCTAAAAGGCTAGTAGGCTACACTCTTGTTCGTCTCTTTTTTTGAGTTGTCTGTAAGCTGCGGTGGCGCATTGCTGCCCCCTAGCGGTCAAGCAGATTAACACATGACTGTCCGATATTGACTTTAAATGCAGCTGGATCGTGATATATTGTCAAACGATATTTTGTCCCGGCCCTAATTATCTTTGTCTTATGTTGCATGATATATATATATATATATATATATATATATTTATTTATTTATTTATTTATTTATTTAAATGGCAAAACATTCTGCCGATATTTGCCAATTTTAAAAGCGACAATTTCATCTGATTAAATCGGTGAGCTAATTGGTCAGGCCACAGGCCGAACATTTGACTACAAGATTTTGTCCTTAGTATTTGTTCAACTTAGAGACATAATTTGGCAGAAATCAGATACATTTTTTGGCCTATTTTCTGGGAGGGAATGTTTGAATGCCATTGCCTTACATGTTGCAAGATATTATGTAAAGAAAAAAATAAATAAATAAAATGGCCGATTTAAAACATGCTAAATCAGCCAATCAAATGTCCTCCTCCAGGACACTGCCTCTAAACAAGCGTGCCCACAATCAGAGTATTCTTTCTGTCACTACATCAAATTGTAGCGTGTGCACAGGACGAGTGCATAAATACGCTTCAATACTTGACCCGAGTCTCCCCCGAGTCGACTTCTTCGAGGAGCCCATAAAAATAAATCTAACAGTTTGTCAGAGATCCGCGCTCGCACGGCCGTAAAAACAACAGGCGGCGCGTGACATTCAATAGATTAGACAAAAAAAAAAAAAAAAAGATCCAGCGTGCGCGAGGAGGGATCGGCAAAATTTGCCGGAGCTTTCAGGAACGTTTGGAGCGTTTAGGCCCGCGTCTTATTTTCCGCATACGCGACTCGGTCGTCTCGCTGGATTTGAAAACAACCTGCAAAGTGACGCTGCGGTTTTGCATTTTCTTGCTTGTCAGCACTTTTAAGTTACGGATAAGTTTTAATCCATTCCAAACACAAGTCTATATTTTGCGCATTGCTAATGATGGTTACAAAGTGACAAAAAATGTTAACGTTATTCCGAAAAAGCTTATTGTAGAGAATGTGAGTGTATGGCACTTTTCTTTTTCTTTTTTTTTTTCTTCCGAAGGTTTTTAGTGATGTTGAGCAAAGTTTCTACTAGGGAGAAGACTAATTGGGCTAATTAGCAGCAAAGCAAGACTCGCCTGGCCAGTCTTGGATGTTGGAAGAATGAAGGAGAAGAAAAAGTCTCCAGTAAGTGAGTGGGGCCACGTTTTGATGTGCTGCTACTGCTTCAAGTCACCTTTGACACGTGGACGCCTCAAACGCAACTTCGGCAAAGCTTTCATGGTGGAGAGTTTCTTCTAATTTGATGTGAAGCTACCGTTCCACTCTCCAAACTGCATTTGTATCCCGGCCTGATGTGATGACACTGGCGGGGGGAAAAAAATGGTAAGTAATCCATGCATAATTACTCCCAAAGATGGACTCCACGTGTACTTTATAACACGTTGCATCAATATCAATTCGTTTATGATCAAATTGACGTTGCTCCAGATTATTTTAAGCAGTTTTATCTTGGTCGCGTCACGGACATGCGACTCTCAATAGCATGGCTAACAAGCTGGCTATTTCACAATATCCACGCTCGCAAGCGTTACAGCAAACAAGCTAGCTACTTCGCAATACCGGCGCTCGCTAGCGTCTTAGCTAACAAGCTAGCATTTCGACTAGCTTGGTAATACAGCTTGATTGTGGACTAACTCAACCCTTTGGAGTACGTTACTACCATAAAATTACTACTAGTAACATTAGGATCAGGGTTTCGGTATAAAAAGATAACTATTTCACAATACCCGCGAGCGTTATCGGTAACGGGCTAGCTATTTCACAACATCCAGGCCCGCTCGCGTCACAGCAAACAAGCTAGCTACTTCGCAATACCGGCGCTCGCTAGCGTCATAGCTAACAAGCTAGCATTTTGGCTAGCTTAGTAATACAGCTTGATAATGGTCTAATTTAACCTTTTGGAGTCAGTTATCATCATAAAATGACTAATAGTAACATTAGCATCAGGGTTTCAAAGCAGTCACCGTTTAGAACTCAAATTCACCTGCCAAATTTGTGACCTCAGTTTTCAAAGGAGGGTTTCACTCTACGGTTATGGCTTCAAAATTAGGATTTTAAACTCTAGTTACAAGTTGAAAGGAATAAAAATCAATTAATTCTGTTTTTGGATCGGAGCTATTTGTCACTCAGCCGACACATGGAGCGCCTCGGCCACTTCATTGGGGGACACCCACGCAGGCTAATAAGATCTCGCACCAGAACTGTACGGCGAGCCCTCATTTTGTCGCGTTTCCGGCATTGATGTGTTGGCCTCCTCGTTCATCTGTTTGTTTCCTCACGGAATGTCATGGCGTCGTGATTGCCTGCCATGTTTTCCTCCCGAGGCCTCCCACATCCGCTAATGATATTGTTTGATGGATTTAGCGACCTGTGAATAGTTTGCGACGGTGCCAAACTCTTCCTGCTCCGTGCAGCCGGCAACATTTATTCAATAACGTGACAAAAAAAAAAAAAAACATTAACAAAAATATATATCACTAAAAATACATCCTAGTCACTACAACCAACCAGAAGATAGAAAACTTCTGACATCATTAATTGCCAACGCTCTGGTGCTGTGAGGACAAATCCGAAATTTGATTGGTTTATTTCATGGGACATTGTTATAACACTGTCGTTACACTATAATAGTACATCATGTTCCTACAATTGGCATTGAGTAATACAGTGCATGTTGTTTGGAAAAAATCTTATGCATCATTTCTTCTGTCAAAAATATATTTTAAAAAGTTAGTATTACACTATTATAACACTGTTATAACACCATTATGATAAATTTTCATGGATTTCACTTTTTTTTTCAGCCAAGAATTATTCAATATTATGTAATACTTTGTATGACATTATCGTAAAGCAAAACAATTTGAGTAGTCAAAATATTTTATATTATTTAAGAAGGGACAAAAATTGTGAATAATATTTGATATCATGTGACAGTTACCTCTTGGATAAAGAACAACATCACAAAGTGGAGACACATAGAAAATCTATTAAGACTTTAATTTTTTGAATGCTTTAAAATACTTTTTTTTTTTTGCAATCAATAAGTTAAAGAATAAATAAAATCATAGCAGCAAAAAAAAAGTTGTCCCGATCTCGTTTTGTGACATCCAGCTTGAAATGAACACATATCAAACGTGTAGGCTGGCAAAATGTTTCATCTTTCTGAAAAGGAAATACATCATTAGAATTATGCTGGTAAAACAACGTGGAACGAGACGTGTTGGCCGCAAGAAAAAACAAGCGGTGGAAGTCACAGGAGGTAGCATCTTACTCTCCCGCCAGTTTCATTTCTATTTATATTGTTTTTTTTGTTTGTTTGTTTGTTTGTTTTTCTGTTTTTACACGCAGCAAGAAACGCTTGTGGTTGTCTATGATTGTCATAACCAGCCACGCAAATACAGCTGCATTGTTCAAGTTGTACAACGAGCGAAAATGAACACAGAGAACTGCGTCAAATTTGAACACAATTCTACTGCTGATCATGTCACAGCTCTACATGGTCACATTTGCAGTCAAATAAAAAAATAAAATCCCCAAACTTAACGTCACAGCACATTTGTCGGTAGCTGTCATATTGCACTCAGCGCAGTATTGTTTCTAGAGCAGTGGTTCGCAAACTTTAGAAAAGGACGTAGCCGTCCAAGTCATGATCAATCGTAAAATCAAGTGGGTCTAAGTTTTCATCAAAATGAAAACTGATGCTTTAGTTCTTCGTTTTCTTATTGTGTATGTTGACAATACACTTCAATGACTGTACGTATTTAAAAAAAAAAAAACAGCTTACGGTAAATAATGTTCTGATTAAAAATAAATGTTTAAAAAAAAAAAAAAACTACCACGAAACTGAATTGAAAAGCGTTTTCTTTTTTTTTTTTTTTTTTTTTTTTAATGGCGGTAAACTGTTGAAATTTTTGCAAGGATTAAAATAAGTTGCCTATACTTGAGAAAAATAAATGAATAAAACATAAAACAAAATAAATTTATATTTTTCAAGAACAAAGGCACATTTTATCAGGATACAAGTCGTAATATTATGATAGAAAAGCCAAACTTTACCGGACTATATTTTCGGGGAAAAATGTCACTAGCCTATTAGCACAACTGCCTACGTCATTCTTAACTTATTGTTACAATATAAAAAAAAAAAAAAAAAAAATCTGCTTGCTAAAAAATGGTGTTCTTTCTTTAGCTCTACAGATATTTTTTTTACAGATCATCCAGGTACCGGTAAATCGAAATAAGTGGTTTCACGTCACAGTTTGCGAAGCAACATTTCCATTTTGTGCCTCATCAAAACAGTATTAAATAGCAAAATTGACAATAAATCGCAGAGACGTTCCCAAACGTCTTCGCTGGGCTCTCTCACGAACATTCATTCATGTGGAGCGACACGCCGGACGGAGATCAATTGGCTCGAGTAGCTTTGTGTTACTCACGCCACGCTAGCTAGCTAGCAACAAGCTTCGACTTGCTACTGATAAATACGCGAGGAGTCGCTCCAAAGTGAGTAATAATCACCTCTGTGGCGACAAATAAGCTACATTTCACGTATCGTTCTCATGAAGAGATGATGATGATGATAGGGTGAAGCCATGCTAATTGCTTCGCTAGCTAGCGTAAAACTGACACGGCTAGCGCGTTTAACACTGGATTTAAGTGCTTCTGTCAATTTTATAGTATAAAATACTTAATATCAATTATGAATATTATTAAAATTACATTACAGTAATCTTTTTAAAATAAATCACTTTAGCTTTGCTTTCAAAAGAAAAATTTAACCTGAAAAAAAAAATTGCTATTCAGCTAACGATATCCACATTTTTCCTGAAAAAATGTGACCTACATTCTGTAAGCCCTTTGTTATTAAAAAAGAAAAGAAAAACAAAAAACAGTGATTCATACAAAACACTTTAATTGGCCCAAAGGAGCAATTGGTTTCGTTTGTTTTATGTTTAATGACTTTTTGAAACAATATTATGTTGCGCACCCGGGGGACCCCCAGTTTGAGAACCACTGTTCCATTTGTATCCCGTCATCCCGCACACTAATTGTAAGCAAACTAATAAGAACAAGTGCATTTGGCGATACGAGGAAGGAAGCGGACACAGGGACACGCTTCAACATGTTCAACACACGTGTTGCTAGCATGATTGCTCTCTCCCACACGCACGCTGCTCGTTTTGTAACGTTTGCCAGCTCGTTCTCTCCCCCTTTGCATGCCGACTGTGCGTCTGGCAAGGAGATGAAGATCTGGTGCCACGCTCAAGCTGCGCCTGCCCCGTCTGGTTTTAACACGCCCCCGAGCGGGTTTTACGAATGCTTGCCACTCAGTGACGACGTCAACAGCAGCCAGATAGGCAGTTTTTTTGTGGGGAGGATAAGTCAGAAAGCAATGTTGCCATGTTTTCTTTAATTTATCTCATCAGGCTTGTATCTGTGTCAATAAATGTGAAAATGAAATACATGAGTAATGGTCAGTCAAAGGATGAGTACATATTTTGGGACACTCCACGTGTATGTGTGTGTGTGCGTGTCACTTCCGTCAAAGCTTTTTGAGTTCAACACTGCAATGAATCAAACTCTCGACATTGCGTGGAGTCAGTGATTCTGACAGCAGTGATGGATGGATTTTCCTTTCCATCCGGCAAAGAAGAAGGGAGAGCGATGATAGAAGGTAGACGGGAAGAAGACGGACAAGAAAAGAGGAACGAAGGAAGGAATGATGCATACCGCATATCAACGATTAGAGGACAGGCGGGAAGGAACGGAGGGCGTGCGATTAAAGGAAGGACGGAAGGAAGTAAAAGCATTTTGGTGCGCTTAGGACTTGCCTAGGATTGTTTGGTTCAGGAGGCAGGAAGGCAGAAAAGAACAGTTGGGATTGTTGGTTACAAGCTCTCGAAAGGAAGGTAGGAAGGGATTGCTGATGAAAGGAATGCCCTGTGGACTGGAAGGAAAGGTTTGTTGGATTCTAAGAAATGTGAAGAGAAGCCTGCCTGTCTGGATCCAATACAGGCAAAGAAATACCGTTGGAAAGAAGAAAACAAAGAATAGAAGGGAGAGACTACGATAGGTATGGCAGGTTGGACAACCAGTCACAAAGCAGACCACAAACGTCCTCACCACTGCTCAAACATCAGATCCAGCACTCGGTTGACGTTGAGGTCCGAATCCAGATCCAAGTCGGTCTCGGCAAAGGGAGGCGGCGGCGGGCTGAGCAGCCGCCAGCCGGACGTCAACGTCTCCAGGATGTCGGCGGCGCCGCACATGGCCTGGGCCCGCCGCTTCCGCGACTTGCCGGCCGACTGCAGCAGAGGGGAGCTGCAGATGGGCGGAGGCGCCGGCGCCGGGACGACGTGACTCGGGTGGAGGACGGCGGGAGACGGGGGGAGCTCCAGGAGGAGCGAGGAGCAGAGAGGCAGGAAGTTGCTGTCCTTGGAGTCCTGCTGGGATTTGTGGGATTGATCCGCTTGCGCGGGAGATGGCGGGATGGGGGATTTGTGAGCAGAGTCTAGAAAGGAAGCCATAAAAAAAGTAATCAAGCCGCTAAGTATCTTCAAGTTTAATCTTTATGACATACCAACAGACGCAATTGGCTCGTCCAGAATGTCATCGATCGACTGTCGAGGGTCCATCTATTGACGAGAAAAAGAAACGAAGATGAGTACTTCTACTCTCATCAGTCTTTGCAGTTTCCGCAAACCCACCTGTGCTTTCTGGATGGCCTCCTGCAGCTCCTCCTCCAAGCTCCGAACGCCAGGCGAGCTTTGGACTGGACTCGCCGTGATCTGCACCGGCAGCTCAAAGTCTCGGCCAATCATTTCGCCGGGGCAAGGCTGGGAGTAGAATACCTTCAATGGCATTTGGTCGACGGGTCAACTTGGTGCATCCTTGTGAAAGACTTGAGACGAGGTCTTGCTGGATTACCTGCGTGAACAACACTTCCGTTTGTGCATCTGTTTCCCGGTTCGATCTTCTGCATCCTGGTTCCTGTTGCAGGAATGGATGAAGGGATCTTGCGCAAGACTGGGGGATAGGCAGAGAGTAAAAAGGTATAAAAGACGTTAAGGGCTGGGGGGGGGAAAGTCGACTTTAAAAATAGTTTGACTAAAAATGTCTCCCTCGACGCTCCGGAATCATGTTTGCACCGGCGTCCATGTTTCTACACAGATCTTTTTTGTAGTCGCATGCAATGGATACAAAGTTTTGAGCCCATTAAGTGGCAGCTCCACTTGTTAGTCATTGACACAACGTCTGAAGTGACTTTTAAGACACTTTTACATGCGTAATGTGTGAACTAAATGATTGTGTTTGTTTACCTTAAATGGGAATTGCTAGCGTGCTAATGCTAACTGTTTAGCATAGGCTATTTTTCTTAGTGTTTAATAATAAACAGAAGATAATAAATAGTACAGTAGTTATATGCACTCAATTGAATTCATGTAAATATGACGTAGGCCTATGTGTGAACTGGTTAGTGCTTGTTTAATTTAAGCGCTAATGCTAATCAATTAGCATTGTCTAATAATGCTTGTGCATAGAATATAGTAAATAATAAGTAGCTATATCCACTCAATTCAACTCATAGATATGATGTATGTGTGAACTAAATGGTGGTTACCATTTGTTTACCCTAAATGGTAACCGCTAGCGCGCTAATGCTATTCGTGATTGCTAACTGTTTAGCATAGGCTACTGTAGTCTTGTTGTCGTTTAACAATTCATCTCTAAACAAGATAATGAATTCTTATAGTATTAATTCTTTAGGGATGTTTGATTGATAATCCATTTTATAAAGACTCGATAGTGACAGCCCTAAAAGATGTAGGCTACGCTACTCAAAAAGTTAACGATATTCGGCTTTTGGGTTAAAATTCAGGATGGTCCTAAAACCGTCGAGAGAAGGTAAAGTTCAACAGGAAAGGTTATAGTGCATTTGAAGTTCTTCCTGAAACCCAAAACCCAAGGATCCCCTTAACTTTTTTGTGAGTGGTAGAGGTCTCCACCAAAAACCAAAGACCTATAATGTTTGCCCTCACTTCATGGACAGTGTTGGCAGAGGCTTCTCGTGCCCTGCACACGGTCCTCTCCTTCCTGTCCAACTCCACACCCAAGTCAGTCCTCCAGGCGGCTCCGCATTGCAGGGGCGACGAGGACGACATGGGTAAGCTGGGACTTGGAGTTCCAGAGGCGGTACAGGCAGGCGCAAGGAAGACAGCATTGATAGGACCGCAGTGTTCACCAGACAGACTGACGGAGAGACCGTTCGGGACGACGCTCAGAAGGCCGTTCGGGACTCGGTGATCCGGGACGCACGTCTGTTGGTTCGGGCTGCTCCCAGGTGAGTCTCCGGAGCTGCAGCTCGAGCTGGGGCTGTGGTGGGCCAGAAGCGGGTGAGAGGGAGTCAGGGTCTCCATGCTGCCCCCCAGTTGACAGAGGGGCGCGGGAGTGACGCAGCAAGGGGGGAGCTGGAAGGGCCGAAGGCGCTGCAACAGGGCCGGCTTCGTGCCGGAGACCGGGAGGCCTCGCTTACGCAGCTGCTGCCTCAACTCTGACACCTGAGGAGGCAAAACGAACGAGGTCATCCGAGGGTGTCCTCGGCGAATGTGACTGACGAGGTCTTAGATATTTCCGGATTTACGCCGTCGCCTCGCTTACTTTGAGATCGACGAGGTTTGCGGGGAGGAGCTCGAGCTTGGATGCGTTGTTTGTGTCATTTGGCGCGTGGTTGGTGGCGGCGGGAAGGGGTTGAGGGTTCAGGGGCAGAGCTCCAGATGAACTCGGTTCTCTAGGAGTAAAAATTGCAAATATTAAATCACCAGAAACATCTTACTCCTTTTCTTTTGCTGCCAGCAATTCAAGTACAGCACTGCTATCCAAACTATGGCCCAAGGGCCAATTGTGGTCCTTCAGCCATTTTTGGTGGCCCGCAACATATAATAAAAATGACATCTCCTACTCATATGTTTCATGGACTGTACAGTTTTTTCCATGTGTGAATATTTACAAATAACCAGTCAGCTTAGTACTTATTGCTCCAGTTTTGGTTCTGAATGTAGAGATGGGATTCAGCTTCTGTTCATTTGCTAAATAGAAAGCTGATTTTCAAAGAACATTAATATTAAGCAATATACAATTTTTTGACTGATTGATTTTGATTTGTTTGATAAATTACCCTTGAAGTACAGTAAAACCTTGACTGGTGTCTGTGGATCTCACTCTGCTTCATCTATCCTTCCTTCCTTCCATCCTTCCTTCCTCTCTTTAGTTTTTCCTCTGGTCTCTTGAGATCTCCCTAATCTGTCGCAATTTAGAGGTTTCTGGGGTTGATGAAAGATTCTGGTTTTGTAACCATGTGGGTGGCGGGTGGTGTCTGGTTGCTGCTGGCGTTGGATTTCACTTTGATTCATCTTTCTTTCCTTTGATCTCTCCTCTGGTCTCCTGATCTGAACTTCACGACTCTGGCAAGACTGAAATATCAGACTAAGGTGAAGGGTAAGAGGATTTTTATATATTAATGAACGCAAATTCAAACGCACGCACACACTTTTAAAAAAGAAAGAAAAAGAAAAAAAATAACGGTAAGACTGCTGAATAAACAATTCTGAGCTCTCAAGAAAAAAAAAAAAAGACGACTTGTTTATTTCATTCATTGATCAAGCTTGTAACTATAAAATCAAGATGTGTATGGGTGCTCGTAAAAATGATCCACATCGTTCTAGGTAGTATAATAATATAACAATATAGTATAATAATAATAATAATAATAATAAATATTATTATTATTATTATTATTATTATTATTATCTCATGTCAGCCGTGTTTGTGTTAAGGACACGACTGGTCCCACTCTGGTATGGTTTTCCACAGGGGTCAATCTTGGGGCCCCTGCTGTTTTCATTTTATTTACTGGTCTTACAAAAGTGGCATGCAGTGCAACTTTAACAATAACACCATTACCAACTGATGTTTCTGAGTGTGTGTACAAGTCGCAGGATTATGATCAGGACCAATTTAAGGAGAACAGAACTAAGTACCTGGGCACCACAGGAAGTTGCTGCTGCTGCTGCTGCTGCTGCTGCTGTTGCTGAAAGATTTGCAGCTCCAAAGAGACTTGTTGCTGCTTGATGAGATGAGAATTGGCGGCGTCTAATGGCTGGGTTGGAGGGCTCTTCTGTTTGGCTCCTCCTTCAAAGACACACACCACAGGTAAAGCACCTTCGTTAGTTTTTTTGGGGGACCGAGAGGCGTTCAAAGCAATACTCAACCTCCAGGTCCGGACGCCCCTCTCTGGTCAGGAGGAATGTACTGGTGATACTTGAGTTTCTTCATCTTGGGTTTGGCGTCCCGCGGTTTCCGTGAGCGAGCGAGGTGGTTGAGGTTCAAGCCGGCCGTCAGGGAAGAGGAACAGGCAGGACTGGGAGGCCGAGCTGTCTGCGAGGGTTCAAAGCAGGCTCAGTGGAGTCGCTCCAAAAGCTGGCGTATATAAGATGTGACGCCGGGGGGGGAAATGTCAAGCTCTTTCCGCGTTGTTTGACAGCCTTTGCGCCGTGTGGAGGTTAAACTCTTAACAAATCTCCAGATGACAAGCGTGCGTGTTGCCTTTGACACACGGCCAACGGTGTTTGTGTGCGGATATATTAACCCGGGGGGGGCACAAGCATGCCACGCGCCCACAAGTGAAAATTGACAGTAATGAATGCGTAACAGCTTAAGGTCGAGTTCGCAAAACAGAAGAGCGAAAATCTTGTTAAGGTGAAGATCGTCACGCGGCTTTACTTTGTTTGTTGAATTCATCTCATTAAAGAACATGCAAATTGTAATTCACAAATCAAACGCTGACTCAAAACGCATTTCACGCTACATTATTTATAAGATCCCCTCGCACACGCCATTATAAACCAATGGCAGGTGGAGACTTACTCGGAATAATCCACCTCTTAATACCAACAATATCACGTAAACAAACATCGCAAAATTGAATAAAATACTTCTTACTCATAAGATTATTTAATGTATGAATGTGTGCAGATTGCTACTGACACATTTTGCAAGCTGAACAACCAATTTAGAGGACAGAATAATGTTGATATCACTGAGGGTCAGTGCCGGTGGCAACTGGACAATAGAGGGCGCTAGAGCTCCGCTCGCTCTCCCACCCAGCCAACTTGAATAAGACAAAAAAATAAGTCACAAAAATGAAAATTACATGTTGTCAAAAAGATGTTTTCAAATATATGTATATCTTATATGTATATATTTAGAAAATGATGACAAAGATTAGAGGTGATGAGTAAAATTCTTTTTTTGACATGAATCTCCAGCGTACCTTTGGCAGCAGGGGCGTGGTCTGGGAAATCAGAAAGATCCCGTTTGGTCGACTCGTGGTTGCCATGGAGTTGCTTTCGCACAGCGGCGGCACGCTGGTTGTCGGTCGGATGCCCTCGGTTGCCGGGAGCAACGCCAAGCCGGGCTAACAGAGAACACTGATGTCACAAAAGTATGACAACTCGCGAGAAAAATAAATAAACCTCCGCTGAAGTGGCAATTTTGTCAGTAAGACAATCGTCCATGAAATCAACTTTGCATCATTTACTGTACTGTAAAGGGTCCCCATTGCTCTCTCACCTGAATGTGGACCGGACTGTGATTGAAGGGCGGGCCCACAGATGACAAGTCACTCAGTAATTGGTCATCGGAGAGGACCGGCGGTGAAGGGAAGGTGGAGGGCGGCGGTTGGGGAACGACGCCTCGCTCGCTCGGAGAAGACGACGAGGAGCAGGAAGAGATGTCGTCTTCGAAGACATCTGCAGGTAGCGGGAAAGAGGCGGGGCCTGTGGAAATGAAAGTGAAAGTGAGGCGAGGGTCCACAGAGGGGATTTGTCGGCCAATAGGTGAGCACGCGCACAACTAACAGTTCTCAAGGTGTGGTTTGTCTTTTGGCTTCGCGGGCGCAGGTGGATCTTGGATCACCTCTCTGAGGTCCCGGCGAGCTTTTTTCTGCCTTGAGGCCCCGCCCTCGCTCTTCTCTGAAGAAGCAGCAAAGTTCAGGTAAACAAACATTCACCATAAAGAGATGCAGTCCTGTGCATACAATTGAATGGGACAATTTATGGTAGTCATGGATAGGGATGTAACGATAAGTGTGACATCGTGATATTAACTCATTCCAACCCAAAAAACGTGTAAATACGTTTTTGGGAGCGAAGGACAAATTATTTTTTTTAAAAAAACGTATTTACACATTTTTGGGTTGTAATGAGTTAAAACTGCCACGATATCGTCGTCGGCGTCATGTTCACGATATTTAAATGCAGGTTGATTTCCATTTGTGCAGTTCTAGCACCCTCTGGTGGCTAGTTTTTTTTTTTTGTGCAATTTAATTTTCATTAGGGATGTTTTGGCCCTTCTATGGTTAAAATCAACACTAATTGTCAGATGAAGGGGAACGTAATATGCCTGTGAAGCAAGTCGATATGTGGAGGAACTCGATGTGTGCGTGCATTGACAACATAACATTATAATAATAAAACACAATAATAATAACATAACGATGTTATGTCAAAAGCACAATATTGTGCTTTTGTTTTAGTTGAACTAATTTTTTTTAATAATATTGTGACCTTTTCTAAATTAATGAATTTCTTAATTTTGCTTTCATTTAAAAAAAAAAAAAAAGGTAGTAGGGAGGTCCCAGTGTCAGCATAATTTTTTATTTTTTTATTATTATTTTTTTTATGAAGTGGAAAAAAAAAAAAAAAAAAAAAAAACTTAAATTAAAAGTTACCTGAATCTCATTGAGCGGACGAATGCATGCATGCAAATTTGCAAACATTCACCGCTCAGTGAGATACGATCTTTATCGGCCTTCAGATGCCAAATGCCAAATATCGGCATCAATAATCTGCCCACTGTTAGGGAAAAGAAGAAAAAAAACAATCTACTGTATATAAGAGAGAGAGCCAGAAAATATATAATAAATAATTCTTGAGTAATAGCTGGGAAAGGACACTCCTGACAAAGTCGCGAGTAACAGCTCTGACAGGTTATTTTGCGCGCTGCCGTCAACTTCTGCTTTAAGGACTTGACCAGGTCACATTTGTTTGCAAGTGACAGCCGACCACGCGTTCGCCGCACTTCCTGTACGCCTGCAAGCGGGTGACAATTGCGCTCCGTGCGTTTGTCCCAACGTCACCTTGCGCAGCTACAGCAGTGACTCCACCAGGGGGCATCTTCGGATGTCTTCCGGCGCCGTTGTCAGTTTGACACTGCATCAGGAAACGGCAGCAAAGTCAAACCAACCAGACACGGCCCACCCAATATTCACTTTATTTTGTTTCCCCATTGGAAACAATAGCAATGTATTCAAGCACAAAAATAACTCACCAGAGCTTCGCTCTTGTCTTTTTGTTCTTTTTTAGGGGGACTCGTTGATTTCGAGCCTGTTGACACAAAAAGTGAAACTTAAAAATTTTGAATTTATTTTAATGACATTAATTTATCACACCCTGGACTCATCTGCAATGAATCACAGGACACATTTATACAAATAATCATTCAGACTCACATTACAAACAAAAAAACAAACAAAAACAAAAAAAAGTCTTCGCTGAACCAAGATGGATGATTTTGGAATGTGGAAGTAATCTGTATATCCACCCGGCCAGTAAAAACTCCACATTGAAGGCCAGAGTCACATTTCGAATCCTAACCTGAAAACTGCGAGGCATGCTAAACATGATAGTAACCAATATGACCAATAAATAAGGAAACTAAATATTTGTAGGGAAAAGATTGAAATAGAAATGATTAACCCTAAAAATTATTGTAAGACTTATTTTTACTTTTATAGCATTTTCTTAAGTTATTTTAGGGGAAGTCAAGTATTAAAAAAATTCTTTACATGTAAAGAACCCCCACTACTCTAAACACGGCATTCTGATTAATAATTGCATTTGTGGAATACATATTAAGCAGAAAATCCACCAGGGGCGGCCATTTTGACACTTGCTGTCGACTGAAAACGACATCACAGTGCCTCGTGCTGCATTCGAGGAACCTAGGAAGTCAGACTACATAGCAGGACGTATCGGGAACGCCCCTTTGAACTCATAAATCCAAGTTGCAAAGTCAGCGGGGAAAAAAAAAAAGAAAAAAAAAAGGACCCAGACTTCAGCGCCTGGTTTAACGTCTGACGTCACTTCATAATGGTAAACACCGTAGAAGCAAAGACCATAACATAATTTACACAATTCTAAACTCATTTATCTACGTATTTATTATAACATTAATTTTGTTATTCGAAAAATGATTTCGACTGACTGTGTTAAGCGGACCAACAATTTATTGGAAGCAGCCATCTTTGTTGTTCATATGTGCTGCGATCTCTTTGAAGTCGGAACAAATTTGTTGACGGAAAGTGGTCTCTGTTCAGAAGATGTTTGTATGTATTTAAAAAAATAAAATACACTGATGTACTCACTGTGAAGAACACACCGGTTTTGTGTCTTGAGTAGTTTTATCGTAGATTATCATGGATTTATCACCTGACAATCAATCAATATCAATAATTTCGTAATCGTCATGTCGTGAGGTACCCAGAGGTTCCCTCCCCTAATGGCGAGTAAGCGGCACTGACAAACGCATTGATACGTAAGCCGGCCTAAGGGCTCGGCTTGCGAACGTCACATGACCAAACCCAGAAAACAGGTGAGCTGTGACGGTCGTTACCTGAGCCCGTAGACACTGTGATGTCATTTTCAGTTGACAATTTGCCCCCTCTCTGACATGTCCGAAATCTTTTCACTGATTATCTCGGAGGCTTTGATAAGGTTGGAATCCGCAACAAGAGCGCGAACGAGTCACAAATGTGATTTTTTTTTTAATTATTATTATTATTTATTTATTTTTATTTATTTATTTATTTTAAAAAAAATTTACAAATGTAAACTGTTGCGTCAGACACCAACCCGAGTCCGCATTGATCTCGCTCTGCCTTCGGTTCTGGATCCTCAACTGCAGCACTGTAAGACAAAATAAAATAAAATTTAAAAAAAAATGTAAAAAAACAAAAGATGAGTAATGCATTTGCGTCGACGGGATGATGCTTTGGTTTTAACGTCTCCGTGAGGAATGACAAGTAAACAGCGGTCCGCTCAATAAATCACACTTGACGCGAGAACCGACGAACATGAGAAGCTGGCTTGCGTTACCTAACGGCTTTGCGACGCTCGCGCGATTTGTCCGTTAACAGTGAGCGCACGCGCACGCGCACGCAAAACAGGTGACGCCAACGATGCATTTGAGTGAGACCTGATCGAGGAGTAAGGGGGACGTGAGGTCTGCCCCGGGTGTGGGCGGTCGAGGCCAGTAACTATTTATCTCTCGCTATGTCTATTTCAGTCGCCCCCATCCCCCCCCATCCCCCATTTCAGCTGTCCCGGCCTCTCATGCCCCCCCCCGCACTCACGTCATCCTCGCCGGTTGCTGCCAGAACTAAACTCATCTCGTGGACTTCACACAAGAAAAAAAAAAAAGCCTTTTCAATTCAGTTTGATGGCAGCCGAAGGTGAACAAGCAGCAGGATAATGCATTTTAATCGAAATGTGTTATTTTTATATCACTTCAAGCTTCAAATTCATTCAAACACAATTTGCCGGTGAGCGTCCGGGCGCGAGCGGTGGCTGACAGCAGCTCCTACGTTAGTATGTTTGTGTTTTACTGTACTCTCGATGCTCAACAAAAACAAATTATTTATAAAAAAAAAAAAAAAAAAAAAAAAAAAAAAACTAGGGATGTTCGATACCACGTTTTTTTTTTTCAAACTGATCCCAGTGCGAGTACTCAACTCGAGTAGTCACCGATACCAAGTACCATTACTAGGGATGTTCACTAAAAGATATTTTTAAACAAATATATTTCCTTTAATTTTGACAAAAACAAAAAAAAACAGCAAAGTCACTCTTCAATAGTCTTAACGCTCAAAATAAAACACAAAAATGCTCTTTTAGTTTAAGATTCACAATTTTGAAGGATTTCCAAACCGGTGAAGTTTTGGTGAAAAACTGCTGCAAGCTAGCGCCACTTACAGGCAAGGAGGACTCACTTCACGTCTTCCCCCTCTGCCATCGCTCGCTTGTACTCGTCTGTGTCACAAGTACTCGAGTACTTGAAAAAAGGCTGGTATCGGCCCGATACCGATACTCGCCCATCATATATATATATATATATATATATATATATATATATATATATATAAAGAAGAAGAAAAAAAAGCAACAAAAATGCTTGTACTGTGTTTTTATTAAGAAAAATAGCACTGATGCTTTTCATTAGCTCGTCTATGGCTTTTTTGCATTGTTTGTTAGCATTTAGCTAAACGGCGTTTCCTAAGGTGTGTTATAAGCGGGTAAGCATGTTTATAAGCGACACGTGTTGAGCCAAATCATCCCGACGAGAGGATGACATTCTGGTCTTGGCGTTCACCTCTTATACATGCATGATGCCACACACAAAGCAGCTGCCAACCTTCCTCCTCCTCTTCCTCTTCCTCCTGCGTCCCCCTTAAGCCCGCCCCTCGAGCCGGGAATCACGTTTTTCCAGCAGGTGCTGGCACACCTTGGGGACAACCTCCACGACCACCACGTCATTTCCTCCGCTCGAAAAGACGACAGCTGCTCGCTAATAACGCGACAACAGCGCCAGGACGCGCTCGTTAAGCGAAGCCGATGGAATTCTGGGAATGCGGCTGAACGGTGAAGGCGGAGTCGGCAATTGCATCGCGTTGACACAATCATCGGTTTCGACAGACGAGGACATACTGTACTGTATGTTGTCACTGTCCAATAACAAGTGTGTATCTCCATATTTAAATTTTCTTAAAAAAAAAAAAATCTGGATTTTTAGTACACCTCACTGTACTAACTGTTATGATCAACACAAAGCGGTAAAAATTTCATTTGTTTATTCCTAAACGTCGATTGTCTTCATTTCATAGCATTTCACTTGGCTGCACTTATTTCGATGTTTGATTTCTTTGTCCAATCAGAGTTCAGCTTCTCTCTGTTGCCATGCCAGCTTTCGATCGTTTTTTTTTTGTTTTTTGTTTTTTTTGTAATGCTATATTTGAGTCCAACTTCTGGAAAAACCAACTGCATAAGAAATGAAGATAACATCAATTATTAATTTATATATTTACTGTTTAACTTCATTCCGTGTGTTGTTCATTGCACAACACTTTGCTTCACACTTTGTTTTTTGTAATAATTTATGTGTATTAGTTATCGGCTCATTTTAAATTTTAATATTTTTTTTTTATTTGTCAAATTTTACATATTGAAAAGTAATTTTTAAATGGATTTATATAAAACATTTTACTGTTAAATAAGCAATGACGGACATTTATTACCAGCAAAATAAATAAATAAATACAATTTGAAAAATTAAAGGGATACCTGACTCATTTCAGCAGTAAAAAGTTCATATTTTGTCCTGAATTAATTTGATAACTTATTATTGATTATTTTTCTTGTACAACTAATAACTTGCCGTTGACTGAAGATGACATCACCTGTGCTGAGGAAGCAGGTAACAACCAATCATGGTTCACCTGTTTTCTAGATTTGGTCCGCAAACTGAGCCATGATTGGTCGTTACCTCCTTCCTCAGCACAGGTGATGTCATCATCAGTGGACAGCAAGTGGAGAATTTGTATTTTAAGGTACTAATTGTACTTGAAAAATAACGAAGTTACCAAATTCATTCTGGACAAACTTTTAACTTGTTGTTGATGAAAATGGCTCAATAAGTCAAGTATCCCTTTATGAAATAGCAAAAAAAAAAAAAAAAAAAAATGGAGTACAAAAGTAGCGAAAATTGTTACCGTTGAGTACCGATATCGTTTCCCAGGTACCGAGAATCGGAACAGAAGCGGTTCAAATGTGAAAGGTACCCCGCCCCTATTCCCCACAATCAATCCGCGACGCTATTGATCACATGACACCCCATGTGACCCGATATCCAACTCACATTCATCTCTACATATTAATGCTAACGTAAACAATTACATCAGCATTTTGGGGGTGGGGTTTGGGGTAAACTCAGCTCTCCACTGCGCGTCGTCGACTTAATTGCCTCCGTTCCCGTATGCTCACCTGAGCGGAACTTGTTCCGGATGAGGAGTGACCTCTCGGAGGCCAGCAGCGTCATGGCGGCGCTGAAGGGCGGCGCGGAAGACAAGACACAAGAGGGACTACCTGGTGCGTGCCCACCAGGATGAATGGAAGCGATTCTTCTTTTTTTTGCGTGTCACTGCGGGAGAAAGCAACCGGGTGAGAGAGGCAAATGCTGACAGACAGACAGACAGACACAAAGCGATATTGATGGAGGCGCAGCAAACGCGCGCACGCGAGAGAGACGCAAACAAGCCAACTCTGGCATCGGCGGTCGTCCCTGTAGACGGCCCTGTCATCATCACAGTGTGTCACCTGGGCCCACCCATCGTCGCTAATAACTACACGGACCTGGATCTGTAGTAGTTCAGAATCAATATTTTATCTAATAAATCATATACACCTGTGATGACGATTAGAAAACGGACCAGATCATCACAGACGTGCGGGTGCATTTATATGCTAGCATTAAGCTAGCAGACTTTCGCTTCGGTGAAGAATTGAAATGAAGCACCGCGACGTTGATTGAAGTCTCACGTGATTTGATTTTAATCAATATAGCATTATTGACTAGAAATTGCCAGCCTGACAGAACTCATGAGTATTCTGCAGTGGACACACACACAAACCAATCAGTGTTGAAGCACATTAATAATTGAAAAAACAAAAATCTAACCAGGAACATTTCTACAAACAATTTTCAAATCAAGGCAAGATTCTTCTTCTGTAATTCTTTGCTCTTAACATTTAAAAGCACACTATAAAATTAATTGTACTTTATATAAGCATAAAGTAAAAACATGATTAAATAGAATATAAATACTTCAACTGTTAAAATTTATTGCGTCTCCTTCTGATGTGCCCAACTTAGCCACCAGAGGGCAGAAAATTACAGGCATTGCACGTATGAAGATAAAAACAAAGAAGAGTTTCACACGTCACTGTAATATAGGTAGATGCCACGGACTTCCGACTTCCGGGTTCCACACCTCAGCGCCGTTTTCGGCCACTGCTGCCCGCGTTCCAACACTCGCACCCCCCACACCCGAACTGCGCGCTCTCGTCGATGGGCGGGAATGCGCTTCACACTTGCACCCGTCGACGAGAAGGCGCAACCGAGTGGCAAAAAGGCGGAAGCGCAAGTACTGGGAGGCGGCCCACACATCGCAAACCGGAAGCGGAAACAAAGCTGATGTGTGGAAACCCGGAAGTCTTGACTCCTCCGTGGCATATACCCAATTAAGTCATTTAGAGGATAAATAACATATTTATGTATGTTTGTGTGTTCAAATATTCAGTACTGAAAGCATGAAAACAGCACCACCATACACATACTATTTATTAGCCCGTCTAAGGTGTTTCTCATTAGCATTTAGCTAGCAGAGCTCAAGGCAGAGTTATGAGGTTGTTAAAACGCAAAACGTTTAGCTTGACATTTATTTGAGCATTAAACAGCTTGCTGTCCGTGTTTTGTAGAATTGTTCACGAAATGTCAACAGTTAGCCATGCTAACTCAGTACATTTTTATTTGTGGGTAATTATGCTTAAATGCAGTAAAATATTCATAATTTCATTACTTTTTAAGAGTTAAGCCTCTCAAAACATTTACGCATCGAGACAGAATATGGCCAGTGGCACGTTCTTCTTCAATAAGACGACAAAGACGTGATTGTGGAGGCCGAGCAGTCAAAAGATGAGCGTGAAGAGAGAAAAAAAATACTTACAGGAAGAGAGAAGAGAAGCTGAGCGGCCCCTCGGGCTTGTGCGAAGTGCAGTTGATTTAAGATGAAATTTGAGGAAGAAAATTGAATGAGGAAGAGGAGGAGGAGGAGAGCCGAAGAAGAGCAACTCACTGGTTACTGCTTTTTAGTGGTGATTTCCTCTTTTCATGTTCTTTTCATGTTCGCGCTTTCATCGCTGTTTTGTTGTGCGTCCTTTCTTTGCTTTCTTTCTTCCGTTCTGGATTTCTTCGTCCAACTCAGGCGGTCGCCGCCTCTTTACTCTGCCCCAAAGCATCATGGGTCCCCGGGTGTCAGTGCCAACTGTCAACCCCGCCCCTTCCCCTCCGACCCTCACCACTGACACCTATACGACTTTTTTCGAGCAATTTAAATGTTTTTTTTTTTTTGCAACTTTGTTGTAAAAGGCATGTCACAACACCCCCCCCCCCGCCCCCCCGTGGTCGAGAGACATTTTATTAGCACGAGGCCAAAATGGCGAGCGTGTTGGAGCCGTTTCAAATGGTTGGAGTGCTGCAGGGCTCAGATGCTGCCTCCGGGATACTTCTGGGTCACCCCCTTAAATTGATTTAATGATCTGTGCGTGTGTGTGTGTGCACATATTTTTAAAATCGCGGTTGCAGTGAAAGTTAACTAAAACAGCTATATTTATCTTTAGCATTTAAAAATAATAATACAAAAATAAAGGAAAGGTGCTGAACTAAATCATCGTGCACAAGAGGTGTTTGCCAAACTGTATGTTGTATGTGTGCTCGCTGGTAAAGTGGGGGGGTGGGGGTGGGGGCATGGGGGTGCGGATGTGGCCGGAGCACCTGTTCCTCCTCTTTGATGGACGGCCTGCGTATGCTGGTTCAGCAGGCCACAAGCGGAGGGAGGGAGGAAGGGGTCGGGGTCGGGGTTGGGGGGGGGGGGGGTCCGTAAAGGCCGACGAGCAGAGCAACGCTTTGAAGTGGCAGCGTGTGGTGGGCGTGAGCTCGCCAAATGACTGCGATAAGAGTGGTGGGAGCGCTGCAGGGGCTGATGGGAAAACATGGTGGGGGAAAAATAAAAAAAAATACTGCGGCACTATGAGTTGGATTATTTCATTGATTAAGCTTGTAACTCACCTCAAACCGGTGTTGGCCTAACAAATGATATTTTGTCGCTCATAAAGGAAAGATGACTGTACTGCATTACCAGTAACCGCCGCTAGGTGCAACTATTTGACTGCCTCTGCGCTTTGGCAAGCCAAGCTTCGGCTCTGGTCTGGTCGCGACTTCTCTGCCATTGGATCGAGTAGCGCTTGTCCTCATTAGGGTTCGCGGCTAAACTGGACCCGATCCCGGCTGACTGGCAAGAGAGGCGGGCTACACCCTGTACTGGTCGCCGGCCAATCGCAGGCCGCATGTGGACAATTTGGTAGTTGTTATGGAAAATGTGAGGAAAAAAATGCCAATTCTGAAATGTGGACCTCATTCATGCCTGTGATGCACATGTAAAGGTGAATCAAGATGGCGAACTTTTGATTGAATTTATGGGCAGGCGCCGACATTTCAAGGCAACCTTGGGATGTTTCCCACCTATGACATCATTTCACGCACGTAATTTGAGGTAAAGGTGATGTAATTGCTTGTTAGCCGTGGTTGGACTCCCTCTCTGATTACCACCTGTCCTTCTTTTCCCTCTGACAGAAAAAAAAAAAAAAAAAAAAAACACTCCCTCGGTGGGGTTAATCCTGCTCTCGAGCCCTGCGTGATGTCAACCTTTGCCTTGGCGCAGTATCACATTTCTCCTTGCGGGCTCTATGCTGCAAAACGTGCAGGCATCTGCGTGTAGCCGGGAAGAAAATGTGCTAATGTGAATCGTTCACTTTTTTTTTTTCTTTTTTTTTTTTCTGGTCCAGGTTGGCAAACAAGCATGGCTGCTCAAACTGGAGAGCCAGAAGAGATCCTAAATCATCACCGGTGCAAGTGCGCCCTCACGTGGCCAAAACGAGCACTGCGACATCAAAAGTCAAATCGGCCTGAATTTAGACTCTCGGGTGCGCACAAATTGTACGTCTGTCGTTGTTCCAGCAGAGCCGATAAACAGCCGATATATCACGGAGCACACTGAATCACAAGGGAATAAAAATGCTCAAAAAGCGAGACACTCATTCAAATGTCACACTGCAACCTTTTGCATTTCAATGGCTTGGCAACGTGAAGCTGCCTTGTTCCACTTCACGGCGCACGCGCACACTGAAAACGTCGTCATGCGCTGAGGACCTTGTCGAGCTAAATAAATGATGCTTACAGTCTCATCCTAAGGACCACAAATGAGCATTATATGTGGAAAAAAAAATATTCATGACAACGGCAGATCATTTCCAAGAAAGACCGATATATATTTCCTAGTTGAAATTGCATGAAATTAATGGCAATTTCCAATTCTAATTTCGAGTTCCTGATCGTAAAACGACCACAAGAGGGCGTGTGATACTGGCATCGGCCACTATCGCGAGTACCGATACCTTGAAATAGTAGTAGAAGTAGTAGTAGTAGTAACTAACATAAGAGTAACACAGTACACAATACTACCATTAATTACTATTATCATTTTTATATAACCAAATATGGCTGCGGTATTAATTTGGGGATGGGCGAGCACTAATAGCAGATATTGGCCTTATTTCTATCTTTTTTTTTTTAAAGTGGTAACGAACATCTATATTCATACATCTCTAATGACATAATAATGATTATTTATGTAATTAGAGATAGATGACGTTTAATAATAATAAAAATAATAATAATAATAATACTTATTAATTAATTATTATTATCAGCATTCTTAGTATTACAGTGAAAGTCAGCTAAGGACCCGGACATTATTATTTTTCATATTGTTGTTGTGGTTATTATTATTATTAGACTGAGATCGCCAAAGGAAATCATTAGTGGAGGTTGTCACAGCAGCATTGTTATTGGTGCATTATATGATTAGTCACCCACCTAACGGCCATAATTTATTTGTTTTTTTTATGTATTATATAATTAGCAGTGGTGTGAAAGTCGTAGAATGCAGTATTGGAATGATGCAAGTTTTTTTGGACGGTTGACAAATATAACAGTGGCACGTTGTGATTAACTGAGCACACAAACCCGCAACGGATTCAATTAAATCTTAAATTTTAGAGCGCACGCACGCACGCAGCCACAATCCATTCTGAGAGCTCGTTATAACCTTTGCTCTGTGCACGCACGCACGCACACACGCACACACACCTGCCTCTCCTTCCACTGCCCCTCTATAAAGTCTGTTTGCCAAAGTATAATAAAGCCGAGCGTAACACCTTTCCTCTCGACGGGACAGCCACAAGGACCAAGTGGGGTCATTTGAGCAATAAAAAAAAAAAGTATTTAATAACTATTTGGAGCTGTGCAGTGTTTGAGGAGCCTCTGCGGACCGGCCGAATGACGAGCACAAGTAAAAGTGCAATCCAATAAATGAGGAACGTCATCACACAGGAACAATCAAAGCGGCTCACCAGAAGCTGTTTGAACTATGACCCTTGAACCTTCTTCTCTAATATTGTTGTAAATATGCAAGAAAAAAAAAAAGGTGCAAAGACTAAGTTGGAAGTTGTAGAACTGTATTAAATACAATTGAATATACTTCACAAATGAACAAAATGTGAATATATATTTTTATATATATATAACGTGTTGGAATAACGCATTTGGTTTCGAAATATATGTATTAAATACATCAAATCAACAGGCAACAAAATATAGAAAGCTTTCTTCTTTTTGTTTTCAATTCACTCGATTAAAAAAAAGTGAATATTGTGCGAAATAAAACAAGTGCAAATGACTCACAGTGTTTCTGTTCTGTTAAGAAATATAAATTTCACTACAAGGTAGTGCAACTCTCCTTGTTTAACACTGAGAAGAGTTGAAGTTACTTTTCGAAGCACTTTAAGGTCATTGATTGTGTGGGAATGCAATCATCATGGAAACGACACCTTTGCAATTGACAACAAAATCACCTTTTGCAATATTATTCAGCTGGCAAAAATCAGCCAAAACGGTAATGATAAAGTATTTGTTGGCCATTAAAGTCCCTGTAAAGTGAACATGAATACGTCTGCACGCCACAAAGAGTTTATAGGAACGATCCTGCCAAATTTGAAGGATTAAATAAATCGCCGAGTATACCAAATGAGGCTTCAACATGCTGAAAAAGCAAGAAAACTGCCGTGGGCGTGTCTGCTGAATTGACAACTTTCAATCAAATACTTTCACGACCTTGAACCAAAAAAAAAAAAAATGCTATCTCAACTAGCATCTTTCTTATGCCTCTACTATGATAGCTGGAATATATCGAACCAGGTCGTTATGGGGCTTTTCCATACTGCAACGACGAGGCGCTCTATTCACGACCTTGAACAACAAAATGCTAGCTCAACTAGCATCTTTCTTATGCCTTTACTATGATGGCTGGACTATATCTCACCAGGTCGTTACACAGCTTTTTCATATCGCAACGACGAGGCGCTCTATTCACGACCTCGAACAAAAAATGCTAGATCAACTAGCATCTTTCTTATACCTCTACTATGATGGCTGGAATATATCGAACCAGGTCGTTATGGGGCGTTTCCATATCGCAACGACGAGGCGCTCTATTTATGACCTTGAACAAAAAAAAAATAAAAAATGCTAGCTCAACTAGCATCTTTGTTATGCCTCTACTACAATGGCTGGAATATATCACACCAGGTCGTTATGGGGCTTTTCCATACCGCAACGACGAGGCGCTCTAATGTGGCTGGGGCATCGAGAACCCTCTCTCCACACGTTGGCTGTCACGACGGACTTAAAAATAAAAATAAAAATCTCACTTTTCCACCTTTTCTCCATGTTGTGCGTACACTTACAGCAGACAACGAGGCGTTCTAAAGTAGTCACGCCAGCAGATTATATGAGGGGAAGATGCCTTTTCGGGGTGAATTAAGTGCATTATCGGGCGTCGTTTTGGCCACGCCCCCCAAAATCAGGGAAACGAAAATGACGACAGTTTTAACGTTGTATCGATGCAATAGAGTGCAGTTTTTGCACATTTTCGCCGACTATCCTCACGTATTGTGTATTTAGAGACACACTTCGGGATTCACTTTACAGGGTCATTAAATGCAATTGGAATAAGCATACATTCATATAAATAGTTATTTTCAAAACATAAATAGAAATATTGCAAGTGCTCCCGTTTTCGTAAGCATGGAACATTTTAAGTCTCCATTTCGGAATCAGAGTTTTCTAGATGAGACACAGTGGAGCTGTACCATTCAGCAGGATCTTCCTCGTCTTCGTGCCGAAGGCCGCCGCCGCCTCCGCCGCAATCGTTCAGCATGTCCACGGCCACTTGGTGGAAAGGGTGCTTGCGCTTGGTGTGCCGGCGCAGCGTGTTGCGCTCGGCGAAGCGCGTGTGGCAAAGTTGGCACTGGTAGGGCTTCTCCCCCGTGTGGACCCGTTGGTGGCGCTGGAGCTCGCCGGCCTCCCTGAAGCGTTTGGCACAGATGGGACACACGAAGTTCCTCTGACCCGTGTGGATGTGCTTGTGTCTCTGGTGGAGCGAAACAAAAGACAGGAAATCGTCAACCACAACACAAGCTCAGTAAGTCAAACCATCATAGCTGAAACTATATTGACAACTCGAAACTGCCAAGCTGAAATTTGTTAAATTAGCTAAATTCTTATTGTTACTAACGCTTTGCCTGATTTTTTTGATGACTTAAGCTAGGAAAATAGTTTAGCCTCAGTGCTAAGTAAGATACCTAAACTGCCTGGAAACCAATCAATAGCTGAAACACTTTTACGTTAGCTACGCCAGTTCAGAGCGTTAGCTAACAAGCTAATGCTAAAAGCTAGCACAAAGAAAGATGACGAAAAGGATTTAATCACATTCCTGTAATGCTGTTTCTAATGAGTTAACTAACAAGTTTGATGTTCTGACAAAAGCATATCACTATATGCTTGCTAGCGAAGCAAAGCAACACTGACTTTGTTTTAACCAATTCATCAAAACCTTTATATAACCAAAAATTAAAAACCACTGAGACTGACGTTTCTTTTACTCTCTTGTTTTGTTTTGTTTACGGACAAAGAGTGAAGCGAGAGTGTATGCAAGTTACACTTAGCATTGCTAGCTAAGGGACAAGAAACGATGCTAGCCTAGCATGGTCTGTGTGGGAAGCGTAATGTTTGCCCTACCATATTACACAGCTAATTGCCCTGCGTTTGCTTTGTATCCTTTTCAATGACTAGTTTTGAACAGTGGTCAGTGAAAAATTGTCACCAACTTTCATTTTTATAGGACCAAAATTTAGCCCGCAGAGTTTGAGTTAGACCTCTGTGAGCTACATCAGGGTCCAGTATTTCAAACAATTCGCCAAGATTAAACCTGGTGGAGTAGATTAAACCCCGATCTGATCCAAAATTGTCTATTTCAAACCACATTTTATTTTGAAAATTCAAATGTAGATTTGGAAATCCAATCCTGCCTGCAAAAAGTCCCAAATCTGGATCAGTTTGATCTGGATTTAAGTTTTTGAAATACTGGGCCCAGATGATTTAACAAATTGTAAACATCAAGTCAATGTGCTACAGTCCGCAGTCTACAGATGATTTTGGCTCGAGAGCGGAAACGCATGGCATGAATCCTGGCTATCGTCACAGTTCCTGATTTGTAGCGTTTGCGCAGCACTGACCTGCAGATGGCTGGAGCGCTTGAAGGCTTTGCCGCACTGCTGGCAAACGTGAGGCTTCTTCTGCGAGTGGGTGATGGCGTGGCGCTCCAGGTCAGAGAGGTAAAAGAAGATCCGCGGGCACAGCTGACAGTAGAGCACCTGCCGGGCAGAAGGGTTGTTGGGTGACTCCGAGGGGGAAAGGGGGTCCAGTGGGTCAAGCGGGTCCAGTGGCTCAAGTTTAAGCGGCGAGGGAGGAACGGCGGCACTGGAGAAGTACATGTGATCATCCAGAGGTAAACGTTCAGAGTCCACCAGAGGCTCGGGGTCTCGCATTTGGCCGTCTGAGGGGTCGGGTGTCAGAGTAGCAGCGGCGGCTGTTAGAGATGATGGCTTATCGCTCTCATTCGAGACCTGCTCGGTAGGTATGGCTTCAGTTCCAACAGAGGAGTCGACGTGAGTAGGAATGAGTGCAGAGGAAACGGTGGCCAGACTAGAGGCGAGGACATTGCCGGATCCCCCTGATAGGATCACAGGCGGGTTGTTCAGGCCCAATCCCAAGACAGGGTGAGGCAACGTGTTAGCGGAAGCCAGAGGAAGGGAGATCTGGGACAGCTGACCAGTCGAAGGGTTCAGGATGGCGATAGGGGTGGAGGTAGAGTCACCAGAAGAAAGGAGGATGAACATCTGGGCAGAAGCACCAGCGGTGTTGGTGGTGACAGACAGAGGAAGAGAAAGACTCAGTGGAGCAGAGGGGAGAAGGATGGGAGCACTGGAGGAAGGCGTAGTAAGGATCTGGATGGTTTGGTTGATGATGGATAGTCCAGAGTCCTTGGAGGAATTTGTATCCAAACTGCTGAAGACTTGTGGAGTCGCACACGGCGACTCGGACACCCGTGAAGGCATCACATCACCGGAAGGTGCCTTGAGTGCATCAGCCAAACTTTGGCTGAGGTCTGAACCTGCTGAAGAAGGCAACTGCGAGGCCCCTTCATTCTCAACCGGGCCTTCGGAGCCGGTGACGTCCACTTGGGGCACCCTGAGTCCATCTGGACTGAGAGTGTATGGAATGCCCTGGTCGTCAATGAGAAGAAGGTCCTGGTCAAAGACAGAGGTGGGATAAAAGGAAGGCAGTTCCTCTTCATCCTCCTCTACCACGTCCCGGTCTCCCTCACCCTCGTACTCGTCCACCTCCATAATCAGCAAGCTGTCGCACGCGTCTAGAAAGCGTCCGTGTCTGGAGTCTCGGTTCGCTCTTTTCTTGGGGAGACTCAAGTCCAGCGGCTCGCTCTGCTCCTCGGACCAGGACAATTCCTTCAGATAGTCTTCGACTTGCCTCTCTAAATTTTCTTCCTTCACCCCTTGACCCAGTAAGGTAGCACCGCCGGCTATATGGGCTTCTTTTAGTGTTTCTGAGAGATCCGAGTGGATGGTCTTCGTGTCCAAAACATCTCCACTAGCGTGCGTCCCTGCCGTGAGCTCTCTACTCCGGTCCTTGGTCTGGTTGATAGATATTTGGTTTGTCTTTCGCGCACTACCGAAATGTGAGTCTTTGGTAGGTCCGGCGGCGGAGTTGGCATTGGGCATTGGCTGCATCGACCCACGAGTCTCTCTCATTTCCTGGGGGGCGGGTTCACAAGTTCCGCCCACCGCTGGCTTTCTCCTGTAGATTGAAAGAGCATCGTGGTTGACGGGGCACAACCGGAGGCTATCTGCCCCGGTAGCGTCGCAACCTGGACGCTGCAGGTCCCTCTTTGGCTCCTCGCTCAGCAGCTCGGACGATTCTGCACACGGGCTGCCATTTTGGACTTCCAAGCTGCCCCTTGACAGGACTGTAGCCAGCTGACCATCCATTTTGGGTCAAACCCATTTAGACATCTTGAATTTAAAAAAAAAAAACAGAACGCATTAGTGAGTCATATGAACACAGCATGTCGCAAAACAATGATGTCAAATAATTGGGGGGTAGGTGGGCTCATGTGTTGAGGGTCCTCAAGTTTAAAACAGCGCCGACATAAAATATCAAGTGCAGGAATAGCACACAATCAACTAGCTTGCGCAGCTGGTAAGAATATGTCATCATCACAGTATAAAAAGGCATGCCAAGTTTCCAGTCCGCCATACTTGGTATTTTTTGTTTGATTGTTTCGTATTCATGTAAAATGAAGTGTATTTCCTAAAAATATTTACTGTTACTTGCGTAATAAATGCACGAGCTAAGGTTCGGGATGGGCTAGTGTAGGTTAATCACAGCGTATAAAGGCCCTTTCACACTGCACTTTCAGTGTGAGAACACAAGTTCAGAAAACGTAATTTAAGGCCTAATTGTGTATTTCATACAAATATTTACCATAATCATGACTTAATAAGATTGTTAGCATAAGTTAGTGATGGACTGCGGCACAGTGTAAGAAGATTTGCTCAGTCAACAGCTGTACTTAACGTTTTTCCTTTTGATTGGTAACGGATGGATGTTTTACAATTATGACAGGAGTGTATTTCATACAAATATTTACTCTTAACTATGAATTTATAAATGCGTTAGCATCTTGCTGTAATACAGCGCAGTGTAAGAATTTCGTGGTCACGTGGCATATTATAAGTCGCGCTCTGTAACCTAACCGCCATAATTATTATTAATTATGATTAAAAATATAAATATATATAACTTTACTACTATGTTAGCATAGTTCATGCCACGCACATGAAGGCATATTCATATACTGTTTTTCTTTTCTTTCTTTCTTAATTTCTTTTTTTTTTTTTTTAAATAAATTATCTATATTTTCTATACTTATATTTACTGTAATGATGACATGTCGTAATAAGCTACGACGCGTTACGACCGACGAACACGCCGTCGTAGGAGCGGAACTCTTGTCACTTAAACCGAAGACTCGCGTATGTGGGTCAAGTTAAGTGAGCGAGATGCTAATGAGCCTGTCACGTGACCTCACCAAAACTACACGCGTCCTATCAAATGTGACGTTCACTGACACTCCGTTAAATTATGAAACGCGTCGGAAAACAAATCTTAAAGGGCTCGTGTGGGGGTGTAGCACAAGCACATTGAACGTCGCCTCTTCTACTTCCTCATCGAAGCGCAGAGTGGAAAATGATTATGATAATAATAAAAACGTGGTCGTGGCTCTGCCTATGTCGCAAAAAAAAAGAGAGAGAGGGTGATAAGAGACGAGCGGAATAGTAGGACGCCATTACGCACAGTCCAGGGTGCGAGCTGTCAGTGCGCCGCGACGAGGGGGTTCGAACCCGCGACGTCGCCGGCTGGCCGGCCGGCACACTGACGCGTCGTCTCAACAGCCGAGGAAGCAAGCACACGGGAGTTATATTTACAGTTTATGAGTGCAGGAAGAGAGACAGCCGCTGCTTCTTCCTCGAACCTCCAGCCAGCCATTTTAGAAGGCGAGGGTCCGAGCGTGACAGGACAAACTTTACGGCCGACCCCCCGAGCTCCTCGCCACTGCTGACGACGACCGGACAACGCTATGAAAATGCATTTTTTTTTTATTTTTTTTTTTAAATCTTCCTTAAAAAAGAAAAGAAAATTGAAAGTGTGCTCCACCCATATGCAGCCGCCGTGCTATGGAGGGACTGGCTTACCCGAGCCGCGCACGCTTCCGGAGGACCAAATATGTCTGAGCCGTGTGCAGGGTGATGCTGGCTGGGGCTCGGCGAGGGAGGGGTCAGGGGGAGTTGCTATGGCGGAGCAGCCTACCGGGTCCGAGCAGCGGCCATGCTCAGCCTATTAGGCATTTCGGCTGCCCGTGGAACCTGCAGCCTGCAGGTCTCCCCGCGACCGCTGGGGAGAGGATGGAGACGTTCTCGTCAAAGTCTGATGACATCCAGCTCAAGTATTGAGTCACACTTCCTGGACTGTATATGATGTTTTCAAGTTCATGTTTTGTGTTCGTTTTAATCTCGCCCATTTGATATCGCACTCATTTCACCTTTTCTCACCTGAGTTTGGGCGAGAGGCCAGGTACACCCCCGAGTGGCGGCTCGCCAATCACAAGGCTCAGACACATTCGCACCGATGCAGTTTGCAGAGTGCCAAGTTGCTAACCGATAGAAATTCACTTTCATCACAATTTATTTGAATTAAATGCTATTCATTTATTGGTATATTAATCAGCGAACGACAGAAGTGTGGAACTGACAATGCAGAGTAAACATTTTTGACTAGTAAATACATTAAAGAAAGTACATTTGAACGTATTTAAATACGAATGAACATACTTGTAGGCTAAATGCTAAAAACAGTATTTTTTTCCCATAATGCTACAGGATATTGATTTGCGCACATAACCAGTGGCATTTTAGAAGAAGAAAAAATGCTGAATAGAAATTATGCACCACAGACAAAATAATAAATCATAAAAATCATGAATAAACAGTATTTACCAACTTAATTTTTTGAAAGTATTTGTGTAATATAAGCCAAATGTAAAAATAAATAAATAAATAAATAAAATAGTAATTTTTGTACTTGCGCATGCGCAAGTCAGTACACCATGGCATTATGGGGGGAAAAAAATGCCAAGTTTTAGAGGGATACTTCACTTATTTAGCCCATTATAGCAATAAAAAGTTCATATTTGGTCTATAATTAATTTGATAACTTTTCACATACAATTAGTACCTTTGAAAACACATTTTGCAACTTGCTGTCGACTGAAAATGACATCACAAGGGCTCAGGTAACCAATCACAGCTCACCTGTTTTCTAGGTTTGGTCATGTGACATTCACAAGCTGAGCTGTGATTAGTTACCTGAGCCCTTGTGATGTCATTTTCAGTCGACAGCAAGTTGCAAAATGTGTTTTTAAAAAGGTACTAATTGTACGTGAAAAATAATGAAAGTATCAAATTACTTATAGACAAAATATTAACTTTTTATTGCTATTTTGGGCTAAATAAGTGAAGTATCCATTTAAGCATTTAGCCACCCAGTGCATTCAAATGTATTTAAAAAACGTTTGAACGTACTGGCCAGTCAAAAATGTTTACTCCACATTGACAGTTGAGTGTTTATCAGTGGTGCATTTGGTATCTGGCCCGTCGATGCCGATCTAATCGACCCCACCACGATCGTGTCACAATAACCGAAAAACCATCCAACATAACTGTCACAAGAATATCACCTTGGAGCTGTTCAAAATCAATATTTATGAGCTCGCCTCAGTTGAACAAAAAAAAAATAAAAATGTGAAGCCAATGTTAATCTGTGTTATCTTTATTTCAAATCACTCCAATCAGTTAAAAAAAAACAAAAAAAAACTTACAAGCCTCAAGACTTGATGCGTCACGTCAAACAGAAAAAAAGAAATGAAGGATCAATCGTGTATGTTTCGAGTATGGTGAAGAATGTGTGAAATGTGTCGTATAGTGCAGTGCTCAGTGGACACTTCATTAGGTACACGTCACATTTGATAATCATCTCATTTGACAGGAAATACAGCGGGAACAGTTTATCATTACGTATAGATGCCAGAAGATGGCAGCAAATCACGACTTTTCTTTTTCTATTAGAGTAGGCGTGGTCTGTCTCAGAGAAACTCCTCCCCTCACATCAACATAGTTCTTTGGCAAAAATATAGAACTATATTATATATTAGACGGGTCTTGAACTTGCCACGTGATGGCGCCAAAACACTACTTTTATATGAGATAGTGCTTTGGTCTGAGTACAAAAACATGAAATAGGTGTGAATTTTTATTTTTTTTATTTTAGTAATTATGGTTTTGTCATTTTGCTGTGTATTTTCTCCCGCTTTTATGTTTGGCTTTTGTCTGCATTTTAATATTTTGAACGCGTTTACTACGGATTTGTCTTGCGTGTGAACGCAAGGTGCTATTCAAATTGACGCTCACCTGTCTTGTGAAGGCATAATTTTCTATTTTTAGATTGTACCTAATGAAATGTGCAGTGGATGTATGCGTGATCATGGAGGCAAGATGATCGATTGCTATTCACGATGCATTGCAGGATTATTGCTGTATATATTTCGTGTACTTGCACCTTTAAAGGGAGGAGTTTTGCAATTTAAAAAAAAAAAAAAAAAACTTTTGTCATCATTATGACTTGACATTAGTGCATAATAAAAATTATCTGTGGGGGGAAAGTCACCTGTGTCCCTATTTTGTGCCTCTAATTTGGTGGACTGTGTCTGAGAAAAGATCATATTAGCCATGAACTACCATCAAAACATAACTGCTATAACAAATATTACAAAAAAATGTTTTATCTTTAAATTGCAAACTTCTCTACAGGTGCGAGGAGTGCAAAAGGTCAGATGCGCAGATCAGGCGGTTTGATCCGCAGCAACAGGACGCCGATGACGTCACAGTGATGTCACAAGTCAGAAAGTCTCCACGTCGGCACACGCTTCGATCTCGGAGACGAGCCGGTGAGGGAAGAGTTGATACTGCAGCCAGGTGGGCTCTGCCAAATCAAAAAAAAAAAGCGAGAGGCTTCATAAATATGGAGGGCGAACGAGCGAGCGTGGCGGGCGACCTTACCGAGGTAGCAGGCCGGCGGCCGCAGTTTGCCGTCCCAGCAGGTCCGCGCGGCGGTGAAGCTGCACGGCCGGTCGGGACGTTGGCAGAAGAAGGTGACGTTCTGTCCGTGAGGGACCATCGCGTCCGTGAGGTCAAAAGGCCAACGCTTCGCGCCGTCAATCAGCACGCGGCTCCTCTCGGCGGGGATGAGGCAGCGGGCTAAGTGGTGGTGGTTGGGGGGGTTCATTTGTTAACAACACGCACACCGGCCACAACATTAGGGACACCTGCACAAGCTAACCAGCAATAATTGCAGGCAGTAGAAAGTCAATTTTCATTGAATTGATTACAAATGTTTTGTTTTGTTTTGTTTTGTTTAAAGGTGCTACGTAGAATTTACACTCGGAGCAGATTTCTGCTGGCAGCTTACTCCATTTGTCTGCAGCATAACCGCTAAATGCTGCTTCACCATATACTTAATTGAATAGCTAAATTTAATGCAAACATCAATCATCTTCATTTAATAATTTATTTTCACTTTGTTGTTGTGTAGATTTTGTAATTATTGTAATTATTGAAATTATTATTAATTAATTGATTTTTTTTTTTTTAATATTAGCTTTTTGGTTATGAGCCGGGAGCTGTTCCTCATATTTTGGTGATTTCTATTATATTGTACAGCTAAATAGCTAAGTGGAAATCAAACAGAAAAAAATATGAGTAAGTTTCGATCAGTCATGCAATTTTAATAATTTAATTTTGTATTGATTTTTTTTGTGTAAAAAAAATTAAATAATAATAATAATAATAATAAAAAGTAAATATTAGCGTGTTATTACTAACCAGGAGCTAATATTTATGGACTCATACTGTATATAGCTAAATTTTAATTTTAAATAATACATAATTGTCCAAATACGTAATACTTAAAAAAAATAATAATAATTTAGAGTTTTACCATGTCACTTTCTTTCTTAAATAATTATTATCTTATTATTATTATTATTATTAGCTGTGAGTCATCTTTAATATTTTGGGAACCTACTATATACTTAGCTATAGCTAAATTGATATTATAATGAATAAATTAACATAATAATGAATAGATTAATAAATAAATAGATAAATACATAATTTTTTTTCATTATTTTAATAAGAATATAAGTGCTGTCATTTTTTTAAACCATTTACCTGATCAATGACATTTTCTGAGGAGCAATTTAGTAATTTCTTACAGGTTAAGCGCACGGACAATATTTTTATTGAAGGGGACATCAAATTTAAAAAAAAATAAAAATAATATGTTCTTTATGCCTGGAGAAGTCGAAACATTAATATGACATTTAAGGAATATGAATTAAGCAGCAAAATCCCCCCGTTTCGATCCATCTCAGGCGGCGGCCATTTTGCCGCCTGCTGTCGACAGAAGATGACATCACAGTGTTGCGAAATGGCCCGTTACGTGACGCTCACCTCTGCAGAATGGGGGCGCCGCACTCCAGCTGCCGTTCGACAAACAGGTGACCTTCTGGGGTCCGTCCAGGTGGAAGTTCTTCTTGCACAGGTAATGGATGTCAAAGCCCGCCTCGTACGCCGTCTTCTGGACGGCCACCACGTAGCCATGCGCCACCTCGGGCGGAGGGTCGCAGTACACCTCTGACACGTGCACACAAAAACTGTTTGTTTTTTTTGTTTTTTTGTTAGTCGTGGATCGACATTAGCATCATTTAGTCCATCAAAATATATTAATTTATTTTAAAATGCATATTGTAGATTTTTGTTTTTTAATCCAATCAAATTTTAGCCTCTGTGTTGCCAGGTAAATCTGCTCTGCTTTTTTTTTTTTTTTTTTTTTGTGAGGATAAAGAATTCATGCCTGTGAGCATTGTATTGTTTTCAAACACTGCATCTATTTCTTAGCCTGTATATTTTTTATACTTTATCTCACAGTAAACAACAACAATAAGTGGCAATCAACAGCTTGAAGCCTACTTTAAAAAAAAATAAAAATGCTTGTATCTCAAATTTATGCTCACAAGTGAAAGCAAAAAACAACAAAAAACTGATGACTCATATTTCAAAAAACTTGTATCTGGGATTTCGTGTAAGTGCTTTTCATATTATTATAATTATTCTATATTTATTTTGCTATTAATTATTAATTAATTACTTTCATTCTTAATATTACAAACGTAATAATTTTCTACAATATATTTTTGAAACAATAATGACTTTTAGCTGGTATAAAACAATTTTGGAAGACTATGAAGTATGAAGAATAAAATATTAGAAATTCATTACATAACAATGATTAAAAAAATTAAATTGATGCATTTGTCACCGTGTCAATCATAAGTGAACATTATTATATTTGTAAGGGCAGATTTATTTATTTATTTTTTTTAATTTTTTTTTTGATCCAGCCCTTTTATTGAAAAGTGACCATTGTTATATTTGTAAGGGCAGTTTTTTTTTTTCTCATTTATTTATTTATTTATTTGATCCAGCCCTTTTATTGAAAAGTGAACATTATTATATTTGTAAGGGCAGATATATATATATATATTTTTTTTTTTATTTATTTATTTATTTTTGATCCAGTTCTTTTATTGGAACTCACATGATGATCCATGTCATATCATATTCTACCACTAGAGAGCAGTAACGCACCGTGAGCGTGATACTCGGAAGGCTTTTTTTTTTTCTCCCCTTTTCTATTCTGTTGAAAAATATCTGACTTTCCCAATCCAGAGTATTGACTCATTATGTCATGGAAGCCAGCGTGGGGGGGAGGAAATAAAGGTGAATAGAAAACAAACATTGCATGTGCGCCCATGGATCTCTCACTCACTTTTACAGATGGGGTGCGGAAACTGCCAGGTTTGATTCAAGTGACAGAAATTCTCGCCGCTTCCCACAACGTCGGCCCTGCGCAGCAAAAGAGACAGCAGATGGCTCGTGAGTGGCAGGCGACAGCCAAGATGGCCGAAGATGCTCCACTTGCATGAAGGAATTAAAAAAAAAAAAAAAAAAGTGTGAATGATTCCTTTTCCGCTGTCTGGCTCACATCTTCACTCATTTTGCTGCTGCGGATGAGTCAGCGTGAAATGAAAGGGAGTCCATTCAAAAGCAAGCCTGTAATCATGTGACCCGGCGAGCTTAATGGAGGGATGACAATTAGGTGGTCCACAAAATTGGAGTTTAGAGCCGTTAATTTCTGCCAATTAAAATTGATTTTTGACTTTTCATTGTTGAATTTACACTTACGTGAAAATTAATAGCAGACTGGTTTTGATTTCAACAACATGGGATACTTGATATCGTCACTTTATTGTTGCAAAAAATGCAACAATAAAGTGCAAAAATAACGTGTGGTGCAAGAACAAAAAAAAAATGCAACAAATGAAAATCACTTCGATACTTTTGATTCAAAATAATCAATAAAATAACTGCACACCAATAAAATGTTAGGCAAAAATGAATCAAGGTGACAAAAAAAAAAGTTGTAAATAGAATTAATGTCAGTCGTCACAATTTGCAGATTTGTTTTGGAACTTATCCTCCATTATTTGCTGAAAATGTCGTGCTTTGTTTTTGTGCTCAAGCCAAAACTAATATAAAGTTAGTGCTTTGGCGCTATCTTGGTGTCAAAGAGCTATATTGTAATTAGGTCTTAAAACTACTTTGAGATACAAGTTAAAAACTCAAAACAGTGTCAAATCAACTTTAATCCATTTTAAGCTACCAGAAAAAAAACATTGAGAGAAAAAAAACTGTAAACAGCCATCTATAATATTGTACTCTATAAAAAACATACAGCAAATTATATAATTACATAAAACTTAAGAGATTTTTTTTTTTTGCCACATTTTTTGCTTCATTTCGGTGGACATCGTGCTGCTGATTCCTGGTGTGCATGCAGGCTACAAAATAATAATAATAATAATAATAATAATAATAATAATAATATTATACTCTATAGAAACATAAAGTAATTACATAATTAAATAAAACTTAAGATAATTTTTTGCCACATTCATTTCAGTGGACATTGTGCTGCTCCTTTTTGGTGTGCATGCAGGCTACAAAAAAAAAAAAAAAGAAGTAATTTTTCTTTTTAGAAAAAAAAAGGTACACATCCATTTATAATATTGCACTCTATAGAAACATACATTAAATGACATAATTAAATAAAACTTAAGAGATTTTTGTTTGCTTCATTCGGTGGACATTGTGCTGCTCCTCTCTGGTGTGCATGCCTTGGCCACCAGGGGGCAGTATAATACGGATATGCTTACTGTATATGGAGCTGGACAAATATGAATTGTTCTTCACAGAGGATTTAAAAAAATATGCATGAGTGTTGTTTTATTATCTGTGTCAGATAAGGACTAATAAAGATGACCTTATCTCATCTTATGAGTGAAATATATCTGTCGTTTCAAGACGTCATTAGCTCGTCTCGTGCCCTATAACGTGTTAGCGCTGAGCCAGAGGATTCGAAGGCAACGTTTACGTTTCCGTGGTGCTCATTTCGCTAATTGCGCATGACTGCCATTCATTCGCTCGTCAAACACCTCATCCGTCCTTCTTCTTCTGTTTCTTCACGCTCTGTCACTTCCTCCACATCCACCTCCGTACCACTTCAGCTTCGCATGCAGCTGCAGCCTACACATGCTCACAGCCTCTTTTTTTCTTTTTTCTTTCCCATCCTCCCTCCAGACGAGCTCACTCACCCTGACAGGCAGCTGTAGCGGATGGCCGTCCCCACGGCGGTGGAGCCCTCGATGGCAAAGGTGCCCGTCACCTCCTGGGGAAGGCGGCAGGTCGGTCGAGGGCGTGCCGATTCTGGAACAACCACTGACAGTGAATCCAACATGGCTGTGTGAGGCCTATAATAAGAATGTTTAAAATCGATAATAATAATGCTGTGCTTTGATTGACACTGTCATTGAGGCACTCTTACAAAGGTGCACTTGTAACTGAGCTGCCTCTGATAATAAAACACGAAGCAAAATATTCAAAGTCCTTTTATCCTGTTAAAACAATAATAAAATAATGGTTTTTTTTTCTTCACTGTGTTATTCCCATGGATGTGCAGGACGGCAAATTTCTTTTGCCAATCAGGATGTAGAGTTCACGTCACGCCCCCTCGGGACCGGGTCAGCCCACGAATTGCGAAAATCCACGTTACAATTGCCGCCCAATGAAATTCAGCGGATTTTTTTTTTTTTTTAACCGCCCCAAAAAATCTAAAAAAAAAAAATAATAAAGTTTTTTAAAAAAAAGAAAAAAAACAAACATGGAAGGGTGGGGTAAAAAACAAATATTGAACAAAAACTGAAAAAAAATCTGATAAATCAGGTGATGGCTATGCAGTGGTCTGCTGTCATATAGCCAGTGAATAGCAAAACGGGTGTCACTTGTGGTACAAGGGCTCCCTCTAGTGGCACATGAATAAAAATCATTACCTAAATACAGTTTAGTTGTATTTAATTTTTAGGTGTTTTTGTTTGTTTGTTTGTTTTATTAAATTTCATTAAGTGATTTCATAAATAAATAAATACATAAACAATTTAATATTTTTTACTAAATTATATTTTCATTAAATCTTGAAGAATATTTTTTTAACACATTATTTATGTACAATTTATCTAACTTTGTGCAATTTTTAAGTGCATTATTTTTAATTTTCCAATATTAAAGCACAGTGTTAATATTCAAACTATCCATAAAGTTACAGTGGATGACAATAAGCACTAAATATATTGTAGTACTTTAAGTAGCTAAATATTTTTTTGTGGCGGTACTTGACGCAAAAAGTTTGAGAATCACTGACTTGTGCCCTAACCAAAATATTGGTAGTCAGTGTGGTGCAATGAACTTCCACACTTAGAATAATAAAAACATATAAGCATTTTCTTATTGCTAAAGATTGAGTTCAACTGAACCCACATCATTAAAAAAAAAAAAAAAAAAAAGACAGCCAGGGACGTATCGTGACGCACAATAAGTCTGAAGTTCGTACTTAAAAAACGTTTTGCACGGCTTTCGATGTGGACGAGGCCGAAGCACTTCAAAGTACGCCCGACGGACAAGAAGCGAGGTCAAGGGTCGAGCATTAACGGAAGGTCTCGTTCTATTTAAGCCGCCGTCGCCGTTCTTAGGTAACGCGTTCGAGCACCTTCTGGATCGCAACAGCGTCGTTGTATAACAAGCTCTCGCTGTTGGCTCGCTGAAAAAAGTTTCCGGTGCAAATAAAAATATCGAGAGCCTGCGCAGGTTGCTCAGGGGGAGCGCCATCAAACGGCGGGCTCGCCTGAGGGAGCGGAGGGGGGGGGGGGGCATCTTTTTGCTGTAAGAACGTAAAGTTACCTATGGGTGAGGGTGGTTGGCTGTGGATGAGAGCCCGGAGCTCAGTTCACTGTTGCTGCCTCCCACACATGCTGCAGCACCAAAGTGCAATGAAGCAGGTGTATAATCTCTGTCATTTCTTTTTCTTTTTTCTTTTTTTAAAGCTACATTATGTATCAACCGGTGCATCAATACACTGAGAATAAAGGACATTATATAGCTCGGGGCGGCAAAAGTACTGACATTATGTATTTAGGTAGAAGTACAGATACTTGTGTTAAAAAAAAAACCAAAAAAAAAACCAAAAAAAAAACTTGTAAAAGTACAGTAAGTAGTACTGATTCACGCAAGTCACTTCACAACAAGCAGCACTTTGACAGAAATTGAGGGGGGGAAAAATGACTCTAGCATTGGCTCGACTCTTATGATATCAAAACAACATGATTAGATTATTTTTGAAGGCTAGCACAACAAGACAAAACATGTTCGACACTAATCGTTGCTGGAGCCAACACAATCAAACAATTTTCTTAAGGACCTTGTAATGTGAATTCAGAGATTTGTTTCTAAATACGAAAACAAATGTTTGGAGATAACGACTATTTGAAAACAGTGGCGATATCTGTACTTTGTCGTACCGAATTGTGGCGCCATAGCGTCCCATTTCGACCACTATAGTGAGCAGATAGCAAGCTAGCCATTCCTACACCTCGAAAAGGCATCAGAAGTGGCAAATCCAGGTCCAGAAAGTAAAAATCCGGCCACAGTTTGGCTTTAGCCACAGGTGCTAGCTCGCTAGATAGCTCCCATGGTGCTTGTTTACCTTTTAGGGAGCTAGCTAGCATCGTGGGCTAAAGCCAAACTGTGGCAGGAATTTTACTTTCTGGACCTGGATTTGCCACCTCTGGATGCCATCATGTCAAAAACATGATTTATAAAGTTTCAAATGTCAAGGTAAAGCCACGGACGAGTCCACAACCCGTTTTAGGCTCAGAGGTGGCCAAGCTAGCTCACTAGCTTGTGAGCTAGCTGGTGGCTAGCGTACACCCTCTTTTTGTTGAATTACAGGTATAATTCTTTAATAAAAATATACCTCCTGTTAACATGATGAAGCATATAATTTCTACATGTATTAAAGGCAAGTTGTAAAATGTCCGAAATCCTCTTGTTTATGTTAAACAAATTTAAAAGATCATAAACCATGCTGTTTCTATTAAGTATTGTCTCAAATGTTCTCCAATTTCAATACTATAAAATTGATAGTTTCTCGCCATATGTATGTCAAGAAACATTTTCTTGGGAGGAGCAATATGGCGGCCTCGTGACTTCAAAAGTCTTGGCCTAACGGCTATCCAGTCATATATACAGATCAGTCAATAAGAGGCTAACGGGACAACTTGGCTTCGGTCATCTTTTTAACTCCACCTATATCATCAACACAATACAATAGCGCCGCCTAGCGGTCACATTAGTAACAATACACCACAGGCCTGCTGATAAATAGAGATAGGCTTAGTTGGGTTGTTTTTTTTTTTTTTGGGTCTGGCTGAAATACTGTACATAGAAAAGATTGATGGGCAGAAGTTCTGGGATGTAAGCAGATACTTTTACATATTCATTCTTGGTATTTACCTGGGAGACCAATCAAAATCAAAATACATATCATTAATGTGTTGAATTATCGTAATAAAACCACCGACAACATCCGGAATTGTCAGAATGATTCCACCTCAAAGAAAAACCTGAAGTAACTCAGTATTTGTACTGAGTTACTTCCCACCACTGTTTCTAAAAGGCATTTTTCCTCAAGCTCACCACCCCCCCCCCCCCCCCAAGCCCCCTCCTTGCCTCAACGCCGCTTTTAGCTGCCATTGTCGAGCGAGCGAGCCCTTGATCAGAGGCCTCTCGCATGGAAGAGGATGAGAGGGAGAAGGAGATGAGAGGAGAGCGAGGAAGAGAACGGCCTCAAGCAGCATGACCAACACGGCTCGCTCGCTCGCTCTCTCTCTTTGACTCTGTGGACTGTGATGGGCCGCCCACACACACACAAATGAATCCCCTCTCCACGATACACACACACACACACATCTACACTCACATCTCTGTGTGCCACTTTGACAGCGATCGGCCGCCCACAGCCTCTCAGCAGGCATGAAGGAGCTCCAACGCGCGCGCGCGCACGCACGCCGTTGCAAAGCGGCGCTCTCGCACATTTTTAAAAAACCCACCTACCTTCTGGCCGTCTCTCAGCAGCTCGGCTACTCAACACCACACACACACGGCTGACAATGGTATCTTCATTTCACATTTCACGGCCTTCCGACGGCTCGAAAAGATCCGAGCGCGTGCGCGTCTTCAATGCGTCGGGGCCCCTTTGAAAGCGCGCTTTTTCTTATGAGGGCTGGCAGGCTGACAAGAGAAATGAGCGTCGGATTTTTTTTTGAAGGCGTTTATGCGGCGAGTAAAGTGCACGCGAGGAGTGGGCTTTTGTGAATTCGACGTTTTAACGCGCGTTTTTGCGTACTTTGAAGAGCATCCATTCAAGGCGATTGGCGCGTGGGGGCGGTTCGTTACGTCTGCCTCACGGGCGAGTGGTTGCGGGTTTGAATCTACACTCTGACCCTCCGCGTACTGTCAGCTGGGAGCCCAAAAGAAAATGCTATTTTTTTTTTTTCCCAATATTTTACTGTTAAAAATGTAGTTCAAAAAATATTATATAATTTTTTTTCCCTTTTTTTTTCTTTTTTGATTTTATTTATTTATATATTTATTTATTTTTACTAGTAGGGATGTAACGATATCCAAACATCACGATACGATATTATCACGATATGAAGGTCACGATACGATAATTATCACGATATTGTGGGGGCGTTGGCGATATTTAAAAAAGGTCACAATATTGTAAAAAAAAAAGAGAGCTCATACTTAAAAAAAAAAAAAAGCACAATATTGTGCTTTTGTACATAACAGCAATGCATAGAAACCATCTAAATCTCTAATAACAATATTGAGGCTCTGACTTGCTTTTTATTGTTTTATTGTTTTACTGATTATAGCTTCTTTTTTTTTTTTACTTGGTCTGAGGAAATATTCTAATATTTTGAGATAGGATATTTGAGTTTTCTTAAGCTATAAGCCATAATCAACAATATTAAAATAATAAAAGGCTTGCAATATTTCAATTGATTTGTAATGAATCCAGAACGTATGGCATTTTTGATTATTTAATTGCATTACAGAAAATAATGAACTTTATCACAATATTCTAATTGTCTGAGACAGTCCTGTATATACACATAAATAAATACATTTGTATTTAATTTTTGAATTATATTTTTTATAGTTGTTTTTATTTTCACTTTTAGCCATTTATTTATTTAGTCATTTATTTATTTTGAATTTTAGCAGTTTTTGGTCCTCCATATGTTATCACTACTCGCCCATCACAAGTATTGATGGCTTCTGTACTGTTTCTGCACTTTTACACTTCTACACCACTACAAACAACACCAACAACAAACATTTTATGTTTCATGAGTTTCAAAAGGTGCGCAGTGTTCTCTATTGGAATAAAAGTAGCACTCGCATTGGGACTCATTATTATTTGGTTATGCAAGTATACGTGTTTATGATGAAGGTGCAAGGCTGGCCGCAAAAATATTTTTCCAGCCGCACAGTTGTGGTCGCCATGACGACGGCGAGGCCAGTCAAGCACAATGGCCTTCATTCTTGAAGTACGTGTCTCTATTTTGTCTCTCACCAACACAACACAAGAGCTACCTTCAATCTTTGGACTCGTGCACGTGCACGTCTGCTTTAAAAAAACAACAACAACAAAACGGAATTGGCTGTTCAATGATACTTTGGTGTTGTTTTTAATAAAGAACTGTGTAAAAACATAATGAAACGTGATATGACGAGAACAGGTGGGATGCAAAATCATGATCACAAGAAAACTTGATAAACTTTAAACAACAAAAACACAGACATCAAACACAAATTAAATTTACCCTGGAATTAAAAATGTATCAACTGAATAAATATTCAAAATATCCAATATCAAAGCGCAAGCTCCTCATCTGACCTCAGCTCTACTTTTCATCTCTTTGCCATGACTCAGCAGTGTGCGCTCGCTTGTTATTTATGCAGCTTCATGAAGCCATAACCATGTGTTCGCCCCCTGGTGGTTGGCTGACTACTGGCCAAGAATGTGATGACACGCAGTCGAGCCCACATTTTAAAAATCAATTAGGCTCATTTAATTGTGGTCAATTGTGGAGGATGACAACAGTGCAACTCTTCACCCACCTGTGCAGACGGGCTCGTCCCCGCTCCACTGACGGTCGCCTTGACAACGGCGAATGGTGGCATTCAGGCCGCTGGGTAAGGCAAAGCCCGGCTTGCATCGCACTTCCAGGAAGGCGGAGAAGGAGTGAGTGGGAGAGAGGAGGCTCACCACGGCGTCTTCTCGGGGGGGAAGCGGCCAGGGACACGTGCGACCTTGCGGGGGGGCGACACAACAATTTGGGGTTTACGTGGGAGGTCAACAGGCTTTTTTGGTCAGAAGTGCTGACCTACGGTCAATTCATAACCAGAATCAAATATGTCATACAAGACTGTATTCATTAAATATTAAACCTCTCATACTTATCTTATTAGCAAACTCTCACACAAAAGGTTGTGTGCGACATTTTTTGACTCATGAAACCATTTAAAAAAAAAGCACAAAAAAAATCCGTTGTAAAAAAATAACTAAAAAAAAAAAAAAAAAAAAAAAAGTAAAAAGAAATCTGAAATTTCAAATGGCTCTCACACATTTACCCAAAAATTCACACAAAAAAATGCACCCCCCAAAAAAACACAAAAAAATTACACACTCACCCAAAAATGCTCACATTTACCAAAAACTCTCACACCCCCCAAAAAAAACACACTTAAAAAAAAAAAAAAAAAACTCACATGAAATGCCAAACCACCCACATTCACCAAAAAAGCTCACATACTCATCAAAAACACACATAAAAAAGTCTTACAAACACCCAAAAAAATAATACTAAAAAGAATTACACTCACCAAAATAAACTCTCACACTAAAACCTTTTATAGTCACCAAGTCACTTTCTACAACAACAAAAACTCCTAAACGAACCAAAAAAGCACTAGTACAAGACAAACTAGCACAAAAAAAATCATCAAAAACTCTCACACACACACCTAGAAATTCTTTCATGTGGCGCAAAAACAACAACTCACATTTACTAAAAAAAACAAAAAAAACAAAAAACAAAACAAAAACTGACACTCAACCAAAAAATGTTCACACATATCAATAAAAACTTTTATACTCAAAACCTCACCCACACACCAAAGAAATTCTCACACTAAAACCTCTCATTTCCACCTCTGTTATGCACACCAAAAAACTCTTTAACTAACCCAAAAACCTCAAACACTGTCACCAAAATTCTCATGCAAACCAAAAAAAATGTTTTCTCAAACACACACCAAAAACTCTCACATTCACGCTGACGCTCAACCAAAAATTGCCACTCACCCAAAAATCTCTCATTCTCATCAAACACATTCATCCAGAAAAAAAACAAAAATCCAAAATTCACCATAATGCCAAAAAAGCCACACAAAGAAAAATAAACCAAACTTTTTTTTAAAGTTTGATTTATATATTTTTTGAATACGTGACACGTGACCTTTTTTTTTCTTTGGCTATGAGAGTCCAAAATTGTATTTGTAAAAGGAAACTAAAATGTGCATTTTTGAGTATATGTGAGAGGAGAGTAATTGAATTCATTTTATTTTTGGTTTACACCTCACAAGTCCTCATCCTCAAGTCAGCACTAGTCATCACTATCAAAAATGATGCCACCGCCTCTTGATGTGGTATGCTTTGGATCACGAGCTAATCCTTTCCTTGCCCTTCCTTTGATCTCACCATCATGCGGACACAAGTCGACGACAGGCTCGAGCGAGCGTGTTGACACAGCTGTGAGTAAACGCGACGACAACGGGGCGTGGACACGCGCACACGCAGAGCGATCGAGAACGAAGGTACCTGGAGCCACGCAGCTGAGGCCGCACTGTCCGTCGCACAGACACTGCCGCTTGCTGCCGCAGTCTCGGTCGGATTTGCACGGACGGGGACACGTCCTCCTTCGCTCGTCTCCCACAAATCTCTTGGGGCACGACTCTGTTGAGAAAGCGCACACGCTGTGACATTTCCTGACATTTGGCCTTTTGTTTTACTACTCTGCATTCATGCCCCCCCCCCCCTCCTTGTAAAAACAGCAAACACCTCAAGGGCCACAATGAGATTCCGTTGGCCTCTTCTGCTGTGTTGTGTTTGCGTAAAAAGCAAACCCAGCGTGGGTGGGTGGGCCAAATGTTTGCCACCCAGGTTGTCTTTTAAGGACCCAAATAATTAATCATTTTAACTAGCGTGTCAAAATTTGTGCATTAATTTTGATTTCATTTCATTTAATTGAAATCTTTTTTTTTTTACTCATTACTCATTCGTTCTCAGCCATTTTTGCAGAAGCAAGCCCATTCGCTCCTGGCTGTTTTACTGGATTTTAACTGATTTTGCAAGGCCCACAGAATATTGACTTCTATTGCTATAAAAACGTGGAACCTATCAAAAGAAAGATTAAAGTCTCTTCTTTCATCAGGAAAAAAAAAAAGTATATTTCTGTTTCCGTTTTGCAGCAATTAGCATTAAAATATAACTAAGTTGCATCAATTTTTACAAATCTACTTAGAATTGTGAGTAATTGAGCTTCCCCCCCCCCCAACATGGCCCTGGTTAATTTCCTTTGCTCTGCTGCCACCTGCTGGCCGTTTGTGTAATAACTACAATTTCTGCAACCGTTCTTTGCAGTTGAGAGGCTGCATCAAAGCATTCTGTATGCGCTAACATAAAAAAAAAAACAAAAAAAACGTATAAATACGTCTTTGGGATAAAACATAAAAAAAAAACACATTTATACGTTTTTGGGAGCAAATGAGTTAATAGCCCCTTCCTTGGAAAGCCTGTAGTGCAACGCGACACGTCCAGGTCAAAATTTAGCAGTAATACATTTAATAAAAAATGCATATATTCGTGGAGAATAGGGTTATGTTGTATTTTACAATTTTAAAAATGTGCCGAATTTCACCAGTCACTCCATGTTAAAGATTAGATGGCTCTTAATATGAAAAGAAAATTGCACTGAGCTGTCCCCAACGGACTACGAATGCAATAGTGCCATCTAGTGGCAGAAAAATGACCTCAACACAAATCAATATCACATACTTTTTTTTTTATAGTACATCTTTTAATTTTAACTCAAGTCAATATTATGAATTATTCTGAAATTACTGTGTCAATGACTAAAAGATGTGGCCATATTTCTATTAGTTTAACATGTTGTTTTTCTACTTTTATGTCAACAAGAGTATGAAAAATATTTTATTGTACGTTTAGAACAGATATAAAATTAAAACTATTGAAGTCATGTGATTAATTATGATTACAAAATGACTAAATAAATCCTAAATACTAAAATGAAAAGTGAGGATGAATTATTTCTGTATAATTGTTAGTATTTAACATAGTTCACATAGGATGTGTGATGTTATTCCATGCATGCTTAGATGAACAGATGATGCTTGCACTGGAGTTTTTTTTGTTTGTTTGTTTTTTCAATATCCTGACAAGTAGCTTTTAGCACTTACTTTCAAAACCCATCCATATTTACATTCATTTTTCTTGCCTTTTATAATCCAACCATATCACATGTCCCGCAGCCAAATCCTTGTTTTTCATAGCGTGCCAACCTCCCTCCCAACACAACACAACACAACACCGGAGGAGGAAGAGGGCAGGAAACGAGGAGACAGGCCGCATGGGATCGCAGTCCAAAGAATCAGAACGTGTGCGCTGCTGTATACCGACACATGGAATCAGGTTTTGTTTTGATTTTTTAAAAATCAAAACACACATGTGCCACATGACAATCACATGCTACACTCATCATGGACACACAATGTACAGTCCAAACATGTAGTTAGTGCATAGTGTGAAAAAATATTTTTACATATTTTACATTACAAATACAAAGCAAATTTTACATCACTATAATGTCGGCGATAGGTTTTACTTTTTAATCTTTTTAACAGTTTTTTTTTTTTGGCATATGACGCGCGGCTTGCCGTACCTGTCGTCGGCGGCTGCGGGGTCACGCTTGCGGTCAGAGCGCACATGAGGGACAGGAGCAGCAGTGCACAGTCCATCCTTGAAAGCAGGCCTGCCACCATCTGAGGGTGGGACATGCCGGCACGCCGTCTATTGGAGGGAGAGGGGGGAGGGCTTGTGGGGTGTGGGGGGGGGAGTGGAAAGGGTGGATGAGGGGGGTCATCAAAAAAAGGAGAGAGGAGGGATGTTTGTGAACGGGAAGGAGCGATTGCAACACATCTGGTCTGTGGTAGGGAGGTGAGAAAGCCCAACAACAATTCCAGTCCGAAGGACCTTTCACCCATTTCGGATCGAGAGACTGCGGATGAAAGTGAATTCAAATGTAATTAAAGTGTGAGGTATTTTGAAAAAATCTATATAAAGGCTAATATATGATATTTTAAATATTATTTTGTTTATAATTAAATATATAATGAAGTTGTCACATACATTGATTATTCAGTGATTTGAAAATTTAGTAAAATAGACAAAAAAACATTAAATCAAAATGTTAAAATAATAGCAGTAATAGCAATAAAAAATAATAAATACAAATAAACACATGCATTGCGCACCTTGGCCTCTTAGGGGCAGTGTGGGCCACACACAGAGCTACACTTACATGAAGGTAAAACGAAGAAGAAAGTGGCAAACTTTATTAATATAACTCGTTTTACACATATTACCAAGAATTTATGCCTTTAGGTATTACTTACTGTATTACCCATTTGTATGTGTTATTGTAACGTTTGTGAGTGACTATTCATTATTTTGAAGGAATATCACTCCCGGACCTTGATGCTAATTTTCAATTAGCCAGTCAATGGGATCTTACATTAACTTTAGCATTAGCATTGACAATGTCTCTAAAAACGAGTATGTCACGTATTTAAATATACAATGTGTGTAATTGTTTTTGTTGCATGTTAAGTTTTACAGGAAACTCCAACTTTTAAAGTAATGATTGTGAAAAATCAATAACATGATCAGTGCCTTCACGTCGCTAGATTAATATCATTAATCATTTAAGCTAGTTCGTGTGAATTTATTTTAGAAGTTTGTAGCAAACTCCCGGTTTTACCAAGATTGGCGATTTCGAGTCTTCAATGAACCCAACATGTTTTTAGAACGTGGGAGGCGAAAACACACATGAGTAAGGGGAGGACATGGACACATCGTAAATGTAATAAACTCTTTTGAAAAGCAAATGAGTTGGGAGAGAGAGGATTTTTTTTTGAACGTTTAGTCATCACAGCGAGAGTTGACATAAAACAGGTTGACTCATTCCACTGCATGAGTGGAGGCGAGGTCGAGGTCATTTTGTGAGTGGCATACGGTGTGGCTTTGCTACGTCAGCACAATTGATTTGAAATACAGAGAATTAGCGGTTAGGAAAAAAAAAAAAAAGACCAAAAAAAACTAAAACCACGGGTACATTTTACAGCAAAATTAGACTCTTGCCAGAAAACTTTCCAAAATGAGCCTCCCATGTTCTGGATGCACATTCTTTCAACCGGTAAAACCAAGGTGGAGGAGAGAAAATGAAGGAAAAGGGAAGAAGCAGCTGGTGATCCAAAACATATACGATTTGTGAGAGATTGATCGTCACGGCACTGTTACGACATTGGCAAATACAGGCAGCTGTTCACGGAACATGCTGATTGGTGTACTGGTAACTTTGCCAGCAAGCTAAAAAGAGATCCGGACGTCATGTGACTATTTCTCTGAACACGCCCCCCCTTGCGGGAGGAAAGTAGTGGCGCAGCGTCATTGGACTACAACGGCGAGAAGTCAAAAAGTAGCGTTTATCCGTCAACTTTCCGCTCACTTCGATGGATTGCTGATGAATTGGCGACGCTGCTAAGTGGAATTACCCTCTCTCTTGTCGGCGAGTGCTTTCAAATCTGATAATGCAAAAGTTTTAAAAGTTTGTACAATCCGGATTTATTTCCCGTTTATGTGTGGTCAAAATGCCACGGAAGTTAGCAATTTGACGCAAGTCTTGCTGTGTTATTTATGTACGTTAGCAACTTAGCAGCTTGTAATTATGCGATAAAAAGTCTTCTTTATGGTGTTGGTCAGTTGTTAAAATTCAACTGTGTAATAGCTATCAAACTGTAGCTAGCACAAATGAACGACAACAGACGATTTTGCCCACATTTTGTGTGTGGTATCAGTTAGCATCAGTTAGCTGATTTAGCCACTATGTACAAAGTGCAACATTGGCTAAGCATTGGTACCTCTTTTGGGTAGACGGAAGCATGCAAGATCCTTTTGTTTGCCTCTTCTCGTTGTGGCAGCTGGTCCACAGCAGCTGTCAATCATTGTTAGTTTGTTTGCGGTTTAACCCAAAGCGGCAGACGCGTTTTCTACGCTGCCAAAATGGCTTCGCTAACCCCCATTTTGGGACGCGTGACGTCAACGTTCAGATCTCAATTCTCGCGGTATGAGGCGTTGTTTAGGGCGGGACATGCAGCTGTGACGACACCCGGAAGCGGCGACGCCGGGGGGAAACAAACAAACCTAACATAAACGTATAGACGCTGTAATGAATTCTAATCTCGCAGAATTTCTCACCATTTCCCTGTAGAATTTGAACAGTGAGTGGTGCTTCGCGCATTACTATCTGGTCAAGATGTTCGTGCCCCCCCAGTGACGACACCGAAGACGGGCATTTTCATCCGTTGTCGTGATTGGTCAAAACAAACGTGCGCAAGACGCTGCATCGTCCAATCAGCTCGAAGTATTGTACCTGTCTGTTTTTTTTCCTTATTCATGATAAATGTTTAGACTGATGCGACTTGTTCACCGGAGCAATTTACAGTAAATAAATTTATTAATAAATAAAAAAAAAATAATATATATATATATATATATATATATATATGTATATATATATATGTATATATAAAAATTAATAATAATAGTAATAAAACAGTATATGCAAACTGACAGCAAACATGACAAATAGAGACGAAGCAGAGAAGGTAGTGAATGAGAATAATCTTTTATTGGTGTAATTCTGGGGAAATCTCAACTACATCCAAAGAACCAGCACATAGTGGGTCGGACACGGCGGAGCCCACTGATGTCACAAGGGGGCGCAGATGTGCAGTTCAATTAGAGTCACTCTAAAGACTGATCAAGCACATCTGTGAGGATATCAACAACAGTCTTGTTGGGAAGAGAGCGAACAATCACTTGACGCGGGTGAGAAAGGCTGAAAAGAAAACCAAGCAAAGGGACGACGCCGTGCATAGTCCACCGGGTTCGTGAGGAGCTCGTCCTTGAAAAAAAAAAGATGGCTTCTTTTTTTTTTTTTTTTTTTCGGGGACACAATGGTGAACTCTATTCAAGCAGTAGCGTCTGTTGGCGACGTTGAGAAATACCAAAGAGTGAGAAGGTCATGAGAAGTGTCATAGTCTTTTTATTTTTCGAGGCGGTGGGTATTCAAGGTGCATCAAAGGTGGATCATTTTCATCCAAAGGAAGAAGAACAGTCGTTAATATAGAACAACAACAATAACAGGGATAAACCTCATAATAATCATAACAAGAATAATAGCGGTAATGGTGATTATTCATGACAGGGATTACAATCTCACTCTCGAGTTGTCGCGATGAACAAGTTGTTGGAGCAGAGAGCTTCGTAGATGCAGTACAAAGTCGCGGAGGGGAATTATTGAAGTAAAGAAGCCATTTTGACTTGAAATCTGAAAAATATCTTCTGGAATATGCACAAAAACAAACAAAGGCCCTTCCAATAACACTCAATGAACGACAGTTTCGACTCCCAAAAATGATTGGAGCACCTAGCAAAAGTTTTGCCTTTAGAAATGTTTGAAAAATATTCTGAATTGTAAAAATAGTCATAATAACAAAAATCTGTGTCAAATTTCTGTTTGCTGATTGGCTGGGTTGAAATCCCGTGCTCATTAAAGGCTCAAGAAGCTTTAAAAGTAAAAAGTAGACATGTTAGTGTTTTAAAGTCCAGTACCATTGAGGTAAAAAAAAAAAAATTGGGAAATGTCATAAATGAGAATAAAAGTAGTAGATTAGAAGCAGCATCACGACCACTTTCACCAGTGAAGTACCAGTCTGATAGAATTAGGCTGGCTATAAAGGAGATTATAATTACATAGGATTGTCTAGTTTCATTTTTTCTTTTTTAAAACGATGCACAATTGACTCGGCTCGGCCCTCCAAAAACATAAAGAGGATGGGGTGGGAGGAGGGGTAAATAAAATTAAACATAAGTGCTTGCGTTGTTTGCATAAGTAAAATCCACAAAAATGTTGAACTATAACGACGTGAAGATCATTTTTTGCTCTCTATATTACAATTGTTACACGCGTCCTCGCCCTCGCCGCAGCGTCCCGACATGAATCAAGGAATAAAAAAAACAAAAACAAAAAATACCCATCCATGGCTGACCCCCCCCATTACGTAAGATATCATTCCCCCATCTCTAGTCATGTAGAAAATATACAAAATTATTCTCCAAATTTCTACTCTCCTTCTAATTGTTTTTTTTTTTCTGTAGTATTATAAAAATATACAATTCTCCAATAGCAAAACCCTTAAAAGTCACATCTGTTAAATTATTCTCTCCCCCCGTCGCTTTTAAGAGCTCGACAAAAACAAGACACCTGAGCTGCGGTACGCACGCCTTCCTCCTCATCATCCTCCTAATACATTCAAAATCATCATCATTGTCATCATCGTCGTCGTCATCATCATGATTCCAGACATGTCCATCCCAAAAAAATCCAAAGTCTTACAAAGGAATCCAGCTTATTTCGCTCCTCGTCGTCGTCGTCCTCCATCACTGGTCGGCCAGACGGTTCTCGTATTTGCTGATAATGTTGCGGCAGTGGACCAGTTCCTTGCGCATCTCGGCCACTTCCTGTCGCAGGGCGGCGTTCTCGCGCTCCAAGTAGGCGGCGCGCACCGAAATTTGGTTCTCCTTGAGGCGGCGCGCGTCCCGCGAGCGCTTTGCCGCCTCGTTGTTTTTGTATCTCCGGCTCCAGTACTTCTCGTCCTGACCACACGGGGAGATGCGGAGATGGAAAGATGGATGGATGGATGAACAGAGAAAAAAAAATAAAAGATCGTAAGTCAAAATTAATTACACAGAGGAATATAAATGAAAAAAAAAATCAACTAAAATAAATAAAGTTAAAACAATCAAATTTCAAATGAAATTGAAATAAAAATAAAATAGAAATAAAATAAATACTTCAAATAGGTGTGAAATAAAACAAATTAAGTCAAGAAAATGCTATTATATTGATCTCTACAATTCCATTTAACACAAGGGCAAAAAATTGTGAGCAAAGACCTTTCTTGGTGACGCGTAACGAGTCAGACTTTTGCCATATAGCGCCAACTAGTGCCAAGGAGGACTTGGTCAATGTCAAGACTTTTTTTTTTTTTTTTGTCTTAATACCTGGTAGCTGCACTCTTACATTCTCATAATTATCCACTTCAATTTCAAATAGCTTACCCGTTAAATAAAAACAAACATATTTTTGGTGTCAAGCGGTGTGCCTCGCTCACCTTCATGTTGTCGGGAACCAGGATCTTGCGCGCCTTTTTCACCATGGGCTGCGGCTTCAACTCCTCTTCGCTGAAGGTCTGCCTGGGGTCAAAGTTCTGCTGGCCGGGGCCGTTGGACAGCACGATGTCCGACGGATCCATATCGAAAATTCCCGCCACGTCCGGCCCGCCGCTCGTGGGCGTCAGCAGGGGCGGGCACGAGGACGACGGCGAGGAGGACGAGGAGGACGGCGACTCGCACGAGTCGTTCATACTCGTCTGGCTCCCTGCGATCACAAGACGGAGGCAAGATGTCACTTCTCTTTGCCGACCACACAAATGAAGACACGATTATTATACAATACAGTATTCCCTCGCTATAACGCGCTTCACTTTCTGCGGTCTTGTTGTTTCTTGTTAGGTTTTTTTTATTTTTTACAGTAATGTACCTATCTTATAAAATTTATGAAGATCGAGCGTTTTTTTAAATTTATTTTAAATACTACAGAATAGGATGAAGTATTGTAAAACAGTCAATTACTCTGCTTATTATTATTATTATTATTTTGATATTGTCGTCAACAAAAAAAATATAATAAATAAAATTAATCAGCCAATTAATTGGTGACTGGAATTTTATTCTGCCAAATGTCAGAATCGGCATTGGCCTAAAAAAAATAAATAAATAAAACAAAACAAAAATCCTTGCATCTAATATACTTTTATTCACCTGTCTATGCCAGCGACATATAGTGTCAGGCAGAACAAGTAAATGCTCTTCCACTAGAGGGCAAAAAGTACAATTAAACTGTGTATGCTCTGGCAAATAGCTCATGCAGTATTACATGAAAGAGGCCACCAGGGGGGACTAGAGAGCTACTTTCTACATGTCAAAAATTGCATTCCAGCTGCCTTAAACTGCATACCATCCACAATAACAACCCAGCTGTAACATGAATAATCTATGACACACTTTGACTTTATCAATCACACTCCTGTCGAGTTCTGAACGAGTTCTGATCTAAACGTGGGAACTGTTATGCAACGTGCCGGCCCTCCCCATGAAAGCAGCTGAATGAAGTGGGGGGCCCCAGAAGGGTTTTCACAGAACCCTCCACCCGGTTTGAAGGTGTGACGTACCTTCAGCACAGTGCAGCCAGTCACACAAAACTCCCGTACGCACGCAACACAACACAACGGAGGACGTTTGTTCATGGACACGGGCCTAAAATAGAGCTGGGAATCGATATTTACTAGGTTATGGCTGTGGTATTGATGGGACATGCTAAGCGGTACACGGGCGAAACGATATTGCCGTATGTCCATGCAAAAGCAGACGGTTGCGATGGAATATGTAACTGTCAATGACATAATAAAGGTCAAGTCTGTGTAGCTTTAGTCGGAGCAAGGTGAGGAAACTACGGTTCGTGGGCCAAATGGGGCCCGCTGGTGCCTTTTTTTTGGGCCCAACAAATACTTCTAAAAATAAAAATACACCTTTTGGTGGGAAATCTAATAGGTGACTTTGAGAATGACTATGTGGGGTTTTACTGTATTATACTGAACACATATTTCATACATTTTGGATGTCTCTCATAGGACTTTACAAATACCAAAATGATAAAGTTATTTTTTTGGAAGGATTTAGCCATTGCTGACAGAAAATTCTCAAAAATCTAGCAAAAAAAAATACAAAAATGCCTGCAGAGTGACCAAAAAAAGACAAGCAATATAATCAAGATGAATGTTATCAAGGGCCTGAAAAATTGAAGGTGAAAACACATCAACAAGCAGGTACAGTGAATTTTTTTTTTGTGTTGTGAACCAAAATTTATGGTACAAGCTAGAGTTATAACAGTTCATCTATTAACAACTAATATTTTTATAATTGATTAGTCATTTATAGGGGAAGTCAAACTCCCTGATTTATTTTTATTTTTTAACAATATGTGCCCACACTTCTCAACACAACATCCTGATTAATATTGCATTTGTGTAATATGAGTTAAGAGCATGCATCCACCTAAGCGGGCGGCCATTTTGCTATTTGACTGAAAATGACATCACAGTTGCTCTTCAGAAAACAGGTGAGCCATGATTGGTCCTTACCTAAGCCCTGAGCAACTGTGATGTCATTTTCAGTTAACAGCAAGTGGCAAAATGGCCGCCCCTAAGATGGCGAAAAACAGGTGGATTTTGCCACCTAATTCATATTCCACAAGCTTTACGCAATATTAATCAAAATGTCGTGTTTAGTTTGGCAGCATAGATCATATTACTGTAAGATTTTTGGTGGGGTTTGACTTGTGTTTTCAGCCTCACAACAGTACATGTTGTCAGATTACTTACTATTTAAAATCAGACGTTTGCATCTATTTTTACTTTTGAAATTCAAGCATCAACATTTTTGGCTATTTTTGGACATGTGACTTGCCTAACCAGTAACGGAATCATAATCAATTTGTGTGTTTATTTCCTGCACTGTCAATTTGAAATAAGAACCTGTTTTTGAATAGGGGGATGGAAAATAATTACGCAGTTCATCATTTATTTTGCAACTCGTGCTTTCCCACAATCAATCAACCACCACAACCTTGGTATGCATCACGCCCCTTAATTGTTTTGATTGGATTAGATTTTTTTTTTGTTCCTTCCTGGCATGCACTTGCCAGCAGGAAGCAGTCAGTGCAGCCACCTGCTGCCGGAGGATTCTGCCGGAATGTTGCAGGCCTTTTTATCCCCGGGCCTCCAAACTGGAACATCTTTCCCAGCTGGAGCTCCTGTTACGGATTCATGCTCCAATAAGCCAATTTGCCCTCCAAGCTAAAATGTTAACTTTACGCGTTCCGCTGTGAGATTTTCATCATTCCGTTTGACGTTAACGCGGTCGGGCTCGCTCGCCGGACGGGCCGAGGAGCAACAAAATGGCCGCCGCGCGCAGTCCCCATGCTTTAAAGGAATGCGGCTTCTCCTTGCCGATCATAGATGAACGTTAATGATGATAAATGTAATTATATTCATTTTAAAAACGAGCAAAAATGAAGATGAATTTAAAGTCGTAGTAGACGAGTGTGGCATAAAGTGTGAATTGTGAATTATTCACTGTGCCGCCACAGAAGATAGAAATTTGCTCGCATTATTCATTTGGTGATCAGATGTCCAGAGTTTCCAGCAGCAGCAGCAGCAGCCGTCGTCTTCCTGTAGCAAACCCAGTGCGGGCTCCTCCTCCCCCGTGTTAGCGGCCCGCCTCTCGTTCTCTCCCTCCAGCACGCTCAGGCAGCCTCGGCACGTGTAGCGACGCGTGCACATGGCCGTGGCGTGTGAAGTGAGGGGAGATTTAAAGACACGCAATCATAAACACTCCACGCGCTCGCTCGCTCGCTGTCTCGCTTCCAGAAAGTGTTTTTTTGACCTCCCTCGACTCCAGCGCCGGCCTAATATTAATAATTGGCTGATCGCGTTCGAACGGCGAGGAACATTGATCACATGCAAACTACTGACGCTGACTCATAAATAATATTTCGATCTCGTGCTCTGCCTTCCTCGCTCGAATGCCACATTTCTTGGCTCCGTCTTGAGCTGAAGGGAGCAGATTTGAACCCCGGGGGGGAATTTCCGGCATTGTTTCGAACCTCGAGTCTATTTCAACGCTCTCGTAAAGTATCCCGGGCCTTCACTTTTGATTCCACGGGACAAGAAAGTGCTTTGTCACCATGGTATCTTCTTCTAAGATTCCCTCAACTCGGCCTGTGTGGGGGGTTATTAACACGCATCACATAGCCTCCGCCGCGTTTCAAGCGAATTTCAGGAGACAATTTGTCAGCAAGCCCCGTTGCGTTGTGGAGCCTTTCGTGTCAGCGAACTCACCGTGAAGACAGTCGTTGCCTCCGGTGAGGCTCTGAGGCTGCGCCACCTCCAGCCCCAGTAGGGACGGGGAGGACGAAGACGAGGGCGACGAGGATGAAGAGCCGGGCGGGGACGGGGGCGGTAGGCACTGGGAGCTCTGGTTGGGCACTGCGGACTGGGAGCTCTGAGAGGGGATCTGGGCCGAACTGGAGCTGTTGTTGCTGTGCATGCTGCCCATTCCGTTCTCGGTCAGAAACTCCTCCAAGTCCATGTACTGCAGCTGGAAGAGGCCCCCGTCGGCCGGGAGGGTGCGATCCCACAAGAGAGGGCCCAGGAACTGGTTGAAATTGCCGCCGCTAGTCCCGCCGTTGCATCCGTTGGCGCCGCCGCCGCCGCCGCCTATTCCGGACGTGTTCCTCATGGAGCACACGCCCATCGAGTCTTCATCCATGTCAATTGATCGCTCTTTGTCTAACAATAAACAGAGGAGCACAGAATCAGTATTGAATCCTGAAGGAAAACATTTTATTTTTTTTTTAAACAATTGAGCCTGTTAACTTTAACGCCAAACACTTGTATGATTATGTTCTTGGGCGCTACCTTTTTAGCATTGACTTTTACAGCTTGGAAACATTATTGAACTTTGGTACAAGGTGCCAACTACCAACCTACCAATTGTAGGACCTTCGAGCCTGACAATTATCTAGTATTAGTCCATTAGTGAAGACTGTAACTACAAGCACCAATATAAAAACTAACGCCCTTTTTTCCATCAAGTCTACTTTTTTTTTGGTCCCAACTGTCAAAGTTGCTAACAAGTCACCTCGGAGCCCAACAATTCAAGTTATTGTGTCTTTTAGATTATATTTTGAGGGACAGATATGGAGCCTTAAGGCCCCATTTCAATTTTGCTTTGGTTCAAAATGCTTCAGTGACCTTTTAATAGTTCCTGTTGTTAAAGTTGTAAAGCGAAAAGCCACCTTACTCAACAATTAGCCCTCTGGGGTCTATTAGATTGCATCGTATGGGACACAAATGGCGCCCTAAACCCTGTTTGAGGGATAGAATTGGAGCCTTAAGCCCCATTTCCACAAAGTGGAAAGTACAGTTTGGTTCAGTTGAGTATGGTAGATTTTTTTTTTTTTAGTTCGTATTTTCAAAGTTGTGGAGGTAAGTGTCACCTTCCCTAACATTTAGCCCCATTGGGGTCTACTGGATTGTTGCTAAGGGACAGTAATGGAGACTGGAGCTTCATTTCCACCATGCAATGTTTTGCTTCAGTACGATATTGCTCGCTTTTTTTGGTTCCTATTGGTAACGTTAAGTCACCTTGGAGTCCATCAATTTGCCCAATCGGGTCAAATTGTATCTTGAGGGATAGAAAAATGAGCCTGAAGCCCCAAATCCACCAAGCGGTAGGGTTTGGTTCTGAACGGTTCATTTTGGTATGCTAAGCTCTTTTGGTTCCAATGTCCAAGTTGTAAAGGTATACTAATATTATGTAGCATGTGACTAGTCATCAGATCGGGCCTTACCGTTTTTGGATGTCACCATAACGAATCATATCAAACCGTACAGCTCGATAGAAACGTGGCTTCTACTTCCCACCTAATACTGTTTCCATAAGACTCGCTTCTACAAAAAACTCATTCTTAAGCGCCCCCCCCCCCCCCTCCCCGCCGCCCACCTCGCACAAGCACACAACTCACAGATGGAGCAGATGGCAAACACAATTGCAGTATTAATATGAGAGCTAGGACCAGTTATCATTGCATATATGCAAGCTCGTGATCTGATCTCACTATGGCCGGAGATCAGAATACATGTGAACCTTGACGTTAAACACATATTGTAATCTGGATACTAATTGCCAAGTGATTATAATCCGAGGTAGTTGGGATTACAGTATGTGGTGGTGCATCTATCACGAATTATGATGGATTATTGATGCATATCTGGACTGAAAGTGCAGCATCAGGTGGAATTTATTCGTGGGAGGCGGAGTCAACGTGGTGCACAACGTAAACAAGAACCCACCTTTGAGATCGCAGGGGTTTCTCAAGCGCTGGTCCCCCTTCATGGGATGCTGCAGGAGGGATTTGAGTCCCGCCATGGAGTTGAGGTGCCCCCCGGTGAGGGAAACCGCCGGCTGGGTGCAACTCCCAAACTGTGGGCTAGCGCCTGCGGGCAGGTCCGGGGTGGGGAGCTGGGTGAGCTGCCTGGACATCCTGGGCCAGACGGGAAGAGGGGGGTGGGGGCTGGGGGGGAGTCACGGAGAGACACCTGTGAGGTGGTGGATTGGGGTGGGGGGTGTACTTGGAAGGTTGCGAGGCGAGATGACCACAGGGAGCTACCAATAGGAGTTTGGTGACTGTACAATCATGCAGTGGGGGGTGAAGGAAGGGGGGTGGAAAGAAAGAGAGGGGGGGTTGTTTATAGTGCTGCCACTGTAAAGAATGATAACGAGTATAGTATTCACACATGCAGATTTATTACCTTTTTTTCGGTGAGATGACAAGCAACCTCCCTTTATTTCCTTGCAAGATTGTTTGCCTCGAAGTATTCCATTGCACTCCTCCACGGAGATCCAAGTTGTTATTCTCAGTGCAGTGTGGGAGGATCAGCTGAGTGGAAAATCTCACCAAATTTAGTGGTGTCGAGGGGGGCAAAAAAAAAACAATGCAATGGCTGAAATTGCAACCCCCCCCAAAAAAATGGAAAACGATATCCAGGTGTTGTTTAAAAAATGAAGCAATGGATCTTGTTGAAAAGTCCTCAAAACAAACGTGTGGATCGATGTATGGAAGGGAAGAAGAAAAAAAAAAGATGAGAAATCGACGAGAGTCGATGTTGTTCAAATGACAAGTTGATGTTTCTCCTCTCTGGGCTCGCGCTCACTTGTCCGTCGCGTGGAAGTGGGAGGAGGGACCGAGTGGTGGTGGGAGTGGGTGTTGGGGGGGTCGTTTCCTCCTTCTCTGTCTGTACTCTTTCTCATTTGCATCCGACGGCTCCAGTCACGGGCACAGTGGTGTGTGTTGCGTTGTGTTGTGTGTATGTGAAGCCGTCCTCCTCCTCCCCTCTTCGAGCTCAGATGGAACGGACACGGGCGGCTCACGTGACGTCAAACGTCGCGGAATGAGCCCGGAGAGGGTTGGCCAAAACTCTTCACTTGATCCCCTCCGAGCTTGTGCTATTATTTATGAGCAACGCCCACTCTCGTGCCACACCTCGAGGAGAGACGGCTGCTGTCACTTGTTCTTGTTTGTTTACTCCGCGGAAATCACACTGGCAGAGTTAGCATAAGAAGCTAACGTGACCAGTTAACGTGACCGGCCTGTTTAAACAAAACCGAAAAGTCTCGTTGTCAACTCACCAGTTTTACGGTCGTGTTTTGTCGGAGTAGTAATGTTACAGCGTGTCTTTTTTTACAGTTCCCTCCTAAATAGTAATCCAAAGAAAACGTGAGTGTGCAGATTTTTTTTTCACGTTGCCTCCCGGTGTACTGTACAATAGCGCCACGGCTCACGTGTACCGGGCACGCGGAGACAAGCTAGCCCGCTCGCGGCTGTCGCTCCGATTGGTTGGGAGCTCGTCGTCTCCGAGCTCCCCCATTGGCCACAAGTAGGTCGGCCGGTCCCGCCCACTCGGATTCCCTCCGTGCATGCTAGGGCCGCGTGAGAGCGAGTTGGAAGGAGGGGAGAGAAGAAAAAAAACAAAACAAAAAAAGGCACGAGGGCGGCCCAGCTCGCTCCTCTGTACCCGAGCACATGCAAAACAGCGCGCCACAGGAATCCAACTCTGCACGGCCCACAGACGGATGTGCTCGAGCTGACAAGTAAACAGTTGACAGGGCTCTGAGACACCATTTGGCGGGTGAATCATTTACAAGCGTGAGCACGCACGTGACGACTTGATCCCCTTAAATTTAACCACGATGTGAACCGATACAGGAGGGGCTCGATTTGTAAATCATATCAGATTTGAACATCCAATCTAAAACCTTTTCAACGTGACCTTAAGTCTAATGTTTAGATTCTATCATGAGGACGAGGCCTAGTTATCTTGGGGCCCTGGGCCCCACGACCACTACTGTAGCGTCACTACTACCAAGTGTTACCACGTTGTACATTAGACTTTGAGCTGTACCCTCTTAAATTCCTTTAATATATTTAGTAATAGTTTGTATTTCTGTGTGCAGGGCTGGAACTGAAACAGCACAAGTATTACGTCAGTTAAAAGAAAACTATATTTGACGGGTATAAGCAAGAAGTTGTTTGACAGGTATCGGATAGTTAAAATTATATTATTTGTGTGTAGCAAATAATTCTCAATACCGTAATATGGTAGGGATGAGTTTTACTTCTTACATGTATGTTTTTTAAATCTAATTTTGTATCTGGTCTTTGGAAGAAACTGCTTAATTCAATGTGTTTACAGAAAATCCTCGTACTTTTTGTGGGGCCCCACCAAGCAGCTTGCTTATTGCCTGAGGTCGGCAACGGTCGTTAAAATCAACTCAACTGTGAACTAATCCAGCAGGGGCTCCATTAGACCTTCATTTTGGCTCGATTTTACAAGTCAATTGCATCTTTTTAAGATTTGAAGCTTAAATTTCACATTCAAACCCTTCAACATGATCTTAAATCCAAACGTTCACTTAGTCATCAGGCCCCGGGCCCCAAACAGAATGGCCACTGGGGCCCAAACAGTCAAGTTTGCCTATGGCCGAGGTCAGCTTTGTTACCACCATACTGGGGTTTGATGTGCAAGTCAATCCCATCAGATCAAGACTTGCTAATTAAATATTAAAAAAAAAAAAAACCTCTCAATTTGACATGAAGTCTAAATGTTTAAACTACTGTCTGTTGCCCAATTTATATTCAGACCAGCTACATATTTTGCATCAGCCGAATCTCACAGCACACCACCGAACAAAATCATTTAAGAGTCGATACATAAGTTATGACGCTTCTGTCAACAGTAAATCATTTTTAATTGCTCTGCCTGTCACTTTACGTCACTGGCGTAGGTGTAAGTACTAATAGTGGTAATTGTCCTCTTGACCAATTATGAGAAATCGGATAATTTCCCAAAGCACACCTGACTCAATCGATTTGGCATCATTGCGACTTTTAGGCTACTGTACATTTTTGAGCATTCCCCCAAAATTGGTGCAGGGCGAAGGGACGATCGTCGTGAGTTTTGGTTTAAATGTGGGACAACTCGTCACAACTCCTCAGAGACGCAAAAGCATACATTAGCGCTCGGTTCTATTTTATGGGGGAAACCACAGGCAGAACTCTCAGCCATACAGCATTATTCCCTATCACAGTGCAAGTCCATGTGACTTGGACGGCAAAGCCACACTGGAGCATGGGAACCGTAGTCCTGTGTGGTTTACTGACACCTAGTGGCGCTCTAATGACGATGAGTGGATTTTGGCCAAATGTATTTAACAGGTAGTCATTCTGTATTCTAGTATATTGTGCATTCAGTAAAGTGCAGGTATTAACAAACGAAACCGTTTGTAAAACTGTCAAAAATGCAGCTTATAATACATCTGCATACCAGAACTATGAATAACACATCACATGGAATGTTTATTTATAAAAGCTGGTATCAGGAAGTATTTGTTTAAATGCCAGTGTTTTTTTTTCTTTCTTTCTGTTTGGCTTTGAACAAGAAAGGAAAACCAATGATTACACTCAAGGTTTATTCATTTCAAATATAATCAACTACTGGCTTTTCAGTAAATAAAGTGATAGAAATCTACTAAAACTATATTTTTTTTCTTTAGAAGAAAAAACAAGGTGTGAAACAGGCATGGAGGACATTTCAAATGTGAGGAAATTAACAACTTTCTTTCGAAGAAAACAAAATAGAATGACAGTAAGATTATGATTGCAACTCAGCACACACTAAAAAGGTTGAGGTTCAGTCTAAGATTGGTATGAGGACAGACAGTTACATACATAAATACGTGGAATAGTACATTTTCTTGGAGAATAGGTCCTTGTCTTAAACACAAAGTGAAGCACTGTAGAAATTATCACTGCTAAAAAGAGCATACAAATAACATGAGACAAACGTGTTTATATTTCACTTGTTTACCTTGTGTTCTATCCCTTGGTATAAAAGCTAAGAAAAAAATTTGAAATCAATGAAGCGAACATAAAAAGCAAGGCTTTTTGTAAGTTTCTTCATTTTGGCAGGAGAGAGACCCCCTTATACTAATTCATTACCATCAACATGTTTTGTCTATATGTGATTATAATTACCAGGGCCGGCGTATAGGAGAAACCCTTCAATCAAATTTACACTACAAACTTCTGGGATATACTTGAATAAGCCATCACATATCACCTCAGCAAAAAACTTGACCAGAGAACAAACATGCACTGACAAACTATCAACAAATGCCTTCATCCCAAAGTCCCTACTCCTAATAAAAGCACTTTACATGTTAAAAAATAAAATAAAATACAAATCCTCAGAGGTGCTACATGAACCATACAAAGTACACAGCAGAGACACAGTTTATCATACAGCAAAAGGTGTGTAGCAGGGATGCTAGTTAGAACATGAGGAGATACATGTGCAGGTAACGTTATCTAAACTTGCCTAGTGACTGCACAGTGTCTGCCAAGCATAGTGTCAATGCACTTAAGGGGTTAGTGATCCTATGGAAACAGTCACATTTTTTTGAAAGACATTCCAAAAGAATCTGGAAGCATTTCAGGTGATTTCATAAGATGCTTTTACAGTAATTGTTATCATACTCAGTCCTAAACTCAGCAGAGTCTAACATCGACTATTCCTTTTTTTTCCAAGTCCCTTTATCGTCATCGTGTTGCTCAGTATCTATACGGTCCCAGTAGATGGTACGGCAAGTCACCCTGACCATCTCGGGTCGGTCTTTCTGACGGTCTCTTTAATAGCGTCGGCTTCTTAGCGTCGCCTTGCCGCGCTGCCTTCGCCGTGCGGCTGCAGGAGCCCTTGTGCCTTTGGAGAAGCATCGCGTTCCAGAAGCGAGCGGCGCAGCACTGGCAGGAGAAGGTCCCTCTGGCACGATGGGAAGCCCGATGGACAAAAGCTGCCATGGGCCTGTGGGACTGCTTCCCACATACGCTGCACTGAAGTCGCTCTCGAGTGGTTTTGGCTTTTCGTGGGTGTCTAATTGCCATGTGGACGAGCAGCCCCGCTTTGCGGGAAAACACTGAACTGGGGCATATAGGACAGCCAAAACGCTTCACGGGAACCTTTAAGGATGACAGGATCTGAACTTTCACGCCCCCAGTGTTGACAAGTTTATACCCACCGCCACCAGATCCTTCTCCCCGCCTAATTGTCAAGCGAAGAGAGCCTTGCCTTTTGTTTGACTGCCCTCTTACTGTACAACTTATCTTTCTCTTCTTGTGGCTCCCATCAAATCTGACTACGTCTTGGCATTCATACTTATTTTCCTGCCAATCTCTCCTATCGGACTTTTTTTTTTTCTTCTTGTGCCGTCTGATTTCATCGTGCGGCAACTGGCTGCTGCAGTCGAGGTGGTGTTGGGGCTGGGCACCTGACTGATGATGAGGATGATGGTGGGGGTGATGAAGATGATGATGTAGATGGTGATGTTCGGTGGAGGGCAGTTCCGTTAGGGGCTGGAACGGGGCCGTGGTGTGCAGAGTACGGCTGCGGGATCCGGCTGGATATATGTGCTCTCCTTTCACCCCGGCCGGGGAGTGCGGGTGGTGGGGGGGCATGAGGGTCGAATTGGGGGGCAGAGGCTGCGAGTAAGATGGGGCACTGGAGGCCGAAGACTGGGCTGCTGTAGCGTCATAAAAGAGGGGAGAGTAACCAGCTGGTGGTTGCGGTGGCGGCTGCTGGTGGCCGTGGGTGACAACGTTAAGACTGGGAGCCCCGTGGCTGTCGGTCGATGGGGCCATCTGCAGCAGAGCATTGGTGGCGGCTTCGCTCTCGGACGTTGACTGGTTCACATCGCTCCCTCCCCGGTTGTCTCCAGACCCACCGCTGCCTTCTTGAGGGTTCGACGCTTCACTGCGGGTGATTCCGTGCTGGGAATGCCTGTGTCGCGTAAGGCTATTTGAGTATGCAAAGGCTTTCCCGCACACCTCGCAGCAGAAATGCTTTTCGCCCCCACCTTCGTGAACCGTCTGGTGATGAGCAGTCAGGTGGAAGTGGTGGCGGAAGGACTTCCAGCATATTGCACAGGTGTAAAGACGGGGCGGAGGCTGTGAATGTGGCTGGGTATCTTGAGGCTTGACATCTTGGGGGTAGGAGTAATAGGAGGAGGTGCTTGGTACTTGGTTCTGGCTCCCGTCCTGGGTCACGCTGCATTGAGGGTTTGGGTTAAAGCTGTTCATATTCTCTGGAGCTGGTGTTGTGGGCACCTCTTCATTCTCCCCTTTCTGATGGAGTTTGCTGTGCCTCCTGAGACTCTGGGAGTAACCAAACTCCTTCCCGCAGATGCTGCATTTGTAATTCTTAGCCCCAGAGTGAACCGTTTGGTGCTTGCTAAGGTGGAAAGCCTCCCGGAAATACTTTCCACAAATAGTGCAGTGGTGAGGCTTTTCTCCGGTATGTATGCGGTCGTGCCTGCGGAGAGTCTCGCGACGTGCAAAACCCTTACCGCAGACACTGCAGAGGTGAGTGCGTGGGAGCCCACTGGTTCCCATTCTCGGAGTGTACTGCCTACGTTTCGGGGGCTGCCCGTCAGCTGCTGGATCTTTCTTGGCTCTGGGCTTGCGGGGACGTTTGGGCTTAGCAGCAGGATTCTGTGGATTGTTGCTCAACGGCTCTTGGTTCCCACCACCTCGGAAATTCTTATCCATGCCAGATGTGGACGGTGAGCCCAGAGGGCCGAGACCAAGACCACCAAGCAGACCTCCTATGATGTCTCCCCTGTCATCTCTATTTCCAGTGGCTGCAGTGATGGCAGAGATGGCATTATTGACAGAGCTAGTGACATCATCCTCTGAGTCATCCAGCAGAGAGGAGAGGGGCAGGTGGGGCTGTTGCTGCGGATGATGGTGCTGGTTGTGGCTCTGAGAGTGCGGATGCAGGGTTGGGGCCAAGGGTGCCTTTCTCAGAGCTGGGCCGGCCATCCCGCTTCCACAGGGGGAGGCGCCAGAGTAGCATGGAGATGGATTACCTTGAGAACGGTGGTCTTCATGGTAGCCTGTGTAACGATTCCGAGAGTAGTCAGTGGGGTATTTAGCATCTGTTCTATCCCTGTCATTTGAATTCCCTCCCCTTGCAGACTGAAACAGATCACATCCTAACCCTGATTTTTGTTCTCCTTCCCCAACAATGATTATACCCTCCTTTTCCTCAGTTTTCCCATAAATGACCCCCCTATTGCTCGGATAAGTTCCCCCTCCTCCGTTACCTCCTTCGCTCCCTCCCCCTATCCTGTCCTCACCATCGCTTCCTGTCTTGCTGCCTCGTTGTTTGGGTCCCCTACCTGGCTTGCCGCAGGTGCCTGAGGCAGCATGGTTGAGTAGAGAGGTGCTCTCGCGGAAGGCACGACCACAGGCAGGACATCGGAATGGCTTTTCCTCATGTATCTTCTCATGCCGTGTCAGTGACTCTCTACGATTAAAAGCCCGAGAGCAGGTGGAGCAGCCGTATGGGCGGGCTGAAGAGTGCAGGACACCGTGTTGCAGGAGGTGTCCCTTTTTCTTAAAGCCTTTACCACAATCGGGGCAATGAAATATTTTGTCTGGGCTAGGGCAACAATTGGACATGGGCTGGGGAGTTTCTTGGGTCGAATGGGGGAGGCTGGGGTCTGACTGACTTTTAATGTGAACAGGATTTGGGCCAGTAGTGGTCGATTTGCTAGTGCCAGCTGCGGTTGGCTCATGCATACGCATATGCCTGCGAAGGCTTGAAAGGTGAGGGAAGCTTTTGCCACACTCGCCGCAGCTATAAATTGACTCTGTATCAGATTCTGTGGTGTTAGCTTGTATTGAGCTCAAGTTATCAGATTTAGAAAGGTGAGACTCGTTAGTAACCAGTACTGAGGCAGCAGAGGAAGAGGGAGCAGAGGAGGAGGAAGAAGAAGAAACTACTGATGAGGATGAAGATGATGAAGCAAGCAGGGATGACGGGACTCCACCCATATTTGATAAGCCAACCGCACTTCCAATTAACGCAGGGGGCTGAGTATGACTAAGTGCGCCATTGCTACTACTATTGCTAGGATTACTGTGGCCATTACTAGTGCTTTCAGACTTTCTCTGGGGCAAATAGCCAGCCATCGCTTTCTTCCTCCTACTGCTACTGCCGCTACTACTACTACTACCACCACTACCACCACCACCACCGCCGCCGCCGGTTCCACTACCTGTGCTTTCCGCTTTACCATCATCCTTAGACAAGGACAAATGAAGTGGCAAGGGAAGCGGCAAACCTGCTTCCTGCTGCATCAGTGAAGCTATTTGATTTGACGAGAGGACAGGGATGCCTTGAAAGTCAAAGCCGCCCAGCGACGAAGGCTGGGACCCGGGGTGGAGCGGGTGGTGAGGATGAGAATGAGCGTGAGGATGAGATAGGGTGTGAGGCGGAAGCTGTTGCTGCTGGGGGGGCTGCTGCGGAGCCTGCTGTGACTGAGAAGCCGAGTGGCTATGCGAGTGAGACGAATGCAGCGCGGGGGGCGGAGCAAGACTAGTACTGGGCTCCCCACCCGTTTGACTTAAACCAATCCCTAAGTGGTTATGGCTACCCTGTTGAACGAGAAACTGCTCTAAGCTAGCATTAGCAGGCACCCCGGAAAGGAAATACTGATTAGCAGCTAGCATGCAACTAAACTGTTGGTGAAGGCTCCGTGCATCAGACTGGGCCCCAACCAACTGGTGTCCCAATGAGCTGACTGCACTGCTGCTAGAAGGGTTGTTAGAGGGGGCCACAGAGGTTGAAGGGGAAGGGGAGGACGAGGAGGGGCCAGATGATGCTTGGGGGACAGAGAGGCCGGGATGCAGAGGAGGCGGGGGTGGAGGTGCGGATGTTACTAATCCTCCTAATCCCCCAGCACTCACACTACTGCTACTTCCTCCGGCAAAGTGCTCAAAGCGGCCTACACCTGGGTGTAACTGCTCCTGCGCTAGTGCTGCCTCAGACGGGTGGAAAGAGCGCAGGAACTGTGGATAGCCCGAAGAATGGCTTGAGCTGCTGCTGCTGCTCATCTTGCTGGACTTTGAACGAGAGCTCTGAGTTGAGGAAGGCTGCTGTTGTAAAGGTGGGGGAGGAGGGGCACTCATCTTGGCAAAAATGGAGGCAGAATCAGAAAAGGCGTTACCTCTTGACCCCTGCAGGGGGCCCAAGCCAAGTCCAGACAGAAGAGCTCCAGACGACTCAGCTTGCTGCTGCTGCTGCTGTTGCAGTTGGTGCTGGTGGAGTTGCACTTGCTGCTGATGCTGCAGTTGGCGGTCTAGACCAAGGCCTTTGAACTGGTGGGCCTGGTGCCCACTTAACATCTCTATAATGTCCAAATTGTACTTTCCAAACTGGAACATTTCCCACTCACATGCGCATGGGGGGGTGCAAGGCCAAACCTCCAGTGCTAGGAGCAGCAACAAGAATCCCACGACAGTAGTAGTGAAATACAAAAAAAAGCCTAAAGACGCTTCGGTGAAAATGTTTTGTCCAGAAACACGATGAATGAATGTCAGTTAAAAGTTTCTTATCTGGACTGTACAAAATCAGCTGTTGGTACTCGCGATCATCCACTGCTCACAATTTACTTCCAAAAGCAGTGGAGAAGCCGGGAAGCTCAAAAGCGTAAAAAAGAAAAAAAGTGTTCCGTCTAATTTCAAAATTGCTTATAACTTATAGCGAAGCAGTTCAATAGACTTCCTCTTGTTTCCTTTGCAAGTTACTGCATTGACATATTCCTCGACCTAAGTGAGAATCCTCATCTGTGTGCAGCCAAGAAGAACCTGACGCTGAAAAAAACACAAAGTTAAAGAAAAATACATGTCATAGAAGGAAGTCATATCTTCCACCACTGACTGACATATTAAGAATGTCATTTTGAGAGAGCTATTTATTCTGTGTTTTTTATGCTATAAATTGTGGTACAAAGTAACTGTAACGGATGGTCATACTTCTGTATTTCCTCATATAGCAGCCAAGAGTGGTTGTTTATTCAACTGCATATTTATATTTTCAAAACAAAATGAGCCGAATTGTTTTTTCCAATCCAATTTCTTGGTGTCATTTTTGTTGAAACTGGCCAACTATTTGTTATACAACATGCATTTATTGAAGCGCATCAACGAGAGTGGATGCCACTATTTGAGGACGTACAGCAGATTTGGATCGACTAAGCATCAACACTGAAAGTCATACCGAGAAAAGGTTGAATGCAAAACATCAGGTGGGGACATTTTTTGTTATATGCACACACTTCGCCACTTCAGATTGAGATTAGTAATCATAATAAACATTTGAGATTTTACAACAACTTACCCTGAAGTGGTTCTGCTGGATTGGAGCACACTGATGATAAATAAATGTTCAAATGGCTCACTTTCATTCGTGAGAAATTATGGAAAAAAAAAATTAATAAATATATATATATATATATATATATATATATACCAGGAACATACACCAATTTCATTATGACAACTTGCACAATAATAGGAGGTATTAGATGACAAATTAGGTAAGCCTTTACAAGGACAATGCTTCATTTTAATTGAGAGTATCAGATGTATTAATTTGAGATGTTTATCAAAGATCTTATTCACTTAATTCCACCAGGTCAATCAAAATTGAGCTTGTATCCACTTGTTGCCAGAATCAACCTTGGCTTCCTGTGAATATATCATCTTTGTGTTCAATTAAACTGAGTAAACTGAAACGAGATCGTTAATTCTAGGGGTGTTAAAAAAAATCGATTCGGCGATATATCGCGATACTACATCGCGCGATTCTCGAATCGATTCAATAATAGGCAAAATCGATTTTTTTTTTTTTTTTTTTTTTAGGATTCACACCTTAAGCATGGAAGAATGTTATATGAACGGAACATTAAGCCTTAATATTTTATTTTAATGCTGTTTAAACATGAAACAGATTACAACCTCTATAAGACTGAAATTTCAAATAAATAAATAATACATTTTCATATAAATCTTACACTCTACAAGCTTACTGATTAGTATTTTCTAAATTTGAATGAAAAAAAATCGCAACAATCGACTTATAAATTCGTATCGGGATTAATCGGTATCGAATCGAATCGTGACCTGTGAATCGTGATACGAATCGAATCGTCAGGTACGAGGCAATTCACACCCCTAGACTTAATTCAGTATTCATACGATTTATGACATTTTTGTTTTGTAGTGTGCCATGAGATTGTTATAATGTAAAAAATGGGTTTCTTGGCTAAATACGGGTTGGGGAAAAAACTAGTTTAGACTGCGCAAGTGTCTTAATGTGGTCGGTGGGTGTATGGATATAAAAAGTCTACACACCCCTACTCAAATGCCACGTTTTTGTGATGTAAAAACAATTCTCTTCCCCATTTTTTTTTTCCCACCACCAATGTCACCTATAGCTTGTACCACTCAATTCAAGAAAAAAAACATTTTCAAAAGGGGAAGTAAAAATGAACAGCTGAAATAGTGGGGTTGCACCCTCTTATAACCCTCTAGGCTTCTGCTAAAAAGCAAAACAAATGTCAGGAAAAGCCTTATGGAACAGCTGAAGTCCCATTTAACGACTATAAATGTGATTAACTCTGAATGTGGCCACATTCTATCAAAGACATGAAATAAAAATCTTTTGAGCTGTGGCTATGGGTCAAATCAATGGCAGAATTTATTTTATTTTTTAACGAGTTATCTTTGTCTCAATTTTAAAAAATCACTCAAACCTGGCATTTGATTAGTGGTGTGCAGAGTTTATTTTTATATCCACTGAACATTGTTAATCTAAATATAAAACAAACTGTCTACACCAATAAAAAGGGTTGACCTTTATGCTCCATCTTTTCTACCTTTGTTACCTCTCTAGATGATCACAATGGAGCCTACTACAGTAGTTTACAGTGCAGTGATTTACAACAGTGGGAACAGCAAAGTAGTGGGGATTACCTTAATACCAACCTTTCATCGCTTTTATGGTTTTATTACTGTACAGTGATTGCGTGCACAGATGACAAAGATGGCTTACTATTCTGTTGTAAAAAAAAAAAAAAAAAAGATAAATAAATAAATAAAAATGACGACAGCACCACTACACTCGGGTTTACCTATCACGAAACAATTCTTTAGTGGTGCATTGCATCATAGTAAAATGTCGGTCAAAAAGGCCTGTAAACAATTGTGATTCATTTTCATCCGATCCTGATTGCTTGAGTCACTATTATTTATGTGGGGCCAAAATATTAACACAGACGTCATTGATGTTGGTTAAAAGTACTTTACCCTAAGTATATCTGTATAAGGTACATTTGTTTAGTGTGCGAGGGCTGCTTGATATAGCGCATAGTCGTCTGTCTGGATATTAGCTTCAATCTTCAGTTCACATTCGAAAGTATTTAAAGTCATTTTTAACTTGAAGTCACAATATCAACGTGCTTGCTCAAAATTCTTCAGTCATCCAGATCTTGGTCATCTGTAAAGGATGAATGGGGGCAACTGGAATCTTCTTGTTTGTTCAATTTCTTGTGTTTTTTTTTTTTTTCACTTGCACCCAAAAAAAGAAAAAAAGAAAAGATGACTTATGTGCAGTCAATAATATAATCGACGTTTATACCACTCAATGTGCATTCACTGTTCAAAGATACTGAATGTGACTATACGATTAATACGTTTTATTATTTTTGTCTCTAATTTCTTTAAATTTCCAATGCACAATATAATTACTCTTAAATATAAATCACTACAAGCACTACTGTAGCATAATTAGACTAAATTAATTACTTCTTCATTAATAATTAACACAGTGATGTCTTTTTCACTGCTTCCATTTTATTAATAAACAAGGCCGTTGTGACATTTTAATTTTTCCCTGGGATGACCATCAATGTAAACAAAGCAATGAATTTAATTGGTGGTGCGATGGGGCAAGTTTTAAATAATCATCATCAAATCAATGCAAAGTTGTTTGAATGTGTTCCTTTTGTGTGTTGCATTTGGAAACACGTGCAAAAAAAAAGCAACCTGGCTGCAATCCAATGTCTCACTTTGTAACGTCGTGTTTTTTTTGCTCACCTCTTCACTTCTTACCGTTTCCTCCAATCGATCCTAAGGAGCTTTTGCACAACACGATCCCCCGAGTGACGAACGAGGGAGTTATCTTATCGCAGTTTCGGCCGATTCTCATTTTCGGGAAAAGCATCAATCCTGCCTGCAAAACAAAAAAAACACAAACAAAAAAAATGCAAGTGAATAAAAGAAGTGCACACATTAGCATCGCCCTCGCTGTGCAGTGTAAACATTGCAGGCAGGTTAAAACATGCAAACTAACAACGAGGCAATTCAGGAAAGTGGTTTTTTATTATTAGTACTGGGCAATCGAAAAAAAAAAAAAAAAAGTATGGGAAACAGGCAATATTACCAAACTCTACAATTCACTCTAGTTAGATCATTTAAACTGGCCCGATAAAGTGGAGCTACTCTCTCCGTCTAGGGGGGGGGGGACAACTGAACCATGCTAACATTAGCCATCACCCAAACATCGATTTAAAACATACGCAAGCTACACTTTGGGATGGTGACTGTAGTTTTTGTCCACTCTCATTCAATGATTTGGACATCAAATATGTTTACCTGGGCGTGGAGAGCGTAGAAGACGGATGCGGCCTGTCACGCCTTCTTCTTCGAGCCGAGCTAGAGCTATTAGCTACGAGCTAGCAGCTAGCAGCTAACGCTCGCTCCCATTGCTGCGTGTTGTTTTCCAGTGTTTAGCCGGAGCCATTTTCACCCAACGCCGAGCCAAAAGGCTAAAGCGAGTCCGGCCGCCCGCCTGTCTCCCTCCGCACGCAAAAACAATCAGCGACGGATAACGCCGTCGTCCTTCCGCATCTCACGCCAACCTCGATGGGGAGCAAGGAAGGGGGCTTAGCGACACTATTAGCCGGAGGAAAATATTGGAATGGTGGTGGGCGCTAATTATTTTTGGGGTTAAAAAAATAAAAAATAAAAAGTGAGTGACGTGTGCTCCCCAAACATCGGTCCTTTCCGGCCCTCCGAATGTTTCCGGGTAGCAGCAGAGAGAAGCTTGGATGGTGGACTTGGCTCCTTTGCCGACATATTACGGACGCACTGCTTTTTTTTTCTCTTTTTTTTTTCCTCAGTGGACAGCAATATTTTATTTTGTATGCAAAATCACTTCCCCACGCCAGTAAAATAAATAAATAAATAAATAAGTATGTCCCCCTGGTAAGTGGAATAATTTCTGTTATCAAGTGCCAGGCTATTGAGATGCACTGATAGGCTGACATATTGTATGTAATTATGAATGTCATTAAATATTGTTTTAAATCATACTATACAGAAGAGTATGGATGGATATGTTTTTATTTTTTTAAGTGGCTTCATTGATCCCCTGTACTTGGATGCATTTCGGATTCATCCACACAGGAAAGGCCTACATATAAAATGATGACTTTTGTGATATGTATTGTTTGAAATCAGGTCCTCTGGCCAGCACAACTTGGTTCATGGTGGCCCGACAACTCAAGGTACAGGCTTTCAGTACAAAATATCCTAAAATGACTGTCCAAATGACGACCTATAGTCAATTAACATATTGCACGCATTTCCCTGTATTTTAGAACACAGCTACAATTGAATAAAACCTGAATTTAAAAAAAAAGAAAAAAAAAAGCTTCGTCTCTGCCAGCGCCATGTGTCAGTTTCAATGGAATCTGGATGGATTTCATAAACGCTATTACTCTCTTCTAATCATGATAATAAAACGTACAGCACATTTCCCAAGTATTAGAGAGATTTATGTGGCTCTTCATCTTACATGAATAATTATTGTATCATTTCCCTGCCTGCCTTTTATGATTCAATGCTTGTAATCGCGCAGATGTGAATCATCCCAGCTCTGAATTTTAAGATGTCTGAGTTGGAAGGATAATCACGAGGACGGAGCGAGTCTTTCTTGATTTCATAGTCATGAATGGATCATCTAAATATTCATTTCTACACGGTTTTGTCTCGTCAGTCTTGTCTTGATTTGAGCAAACAAGATGCAAATGCAATACACACAGTATATAATATAATATTTGGGACACCTATAGTACAATGATATCTATTAGAGATGATGCATTTTAAGCAATTTTATATAAATAGGCTCATAATTACTTGGTACAGTGGAGATTGTTTTTTTAACTGAAAAAATATACCTTACCTGTATGACTTTTTTTTTTTTCCAGATTTTTTTTCTACACCAGAATCATGACGAAGGACCTTTTTGATGAAGTAATGAGTACAAAATCGACTCTGAAAAGTAAAATGTAATTCACATAAAGTACAGATACTTCAAAATCTACTCAAGTATTTCTACTTCGTTACTTCCAAATTCTATGCAAATATGTCTGAGCATCCTCTGAACCCCCTGGTGGTGAAATATGCAAACTACAAGTGTGGACCCAAACATGATTATTGTGTGGTCCAAAAAGCAATCTGCTGCTGCTGCACACTTTCATCCCAACTCCCAATTCAGCTCAGCGCAATAAATGCAATCATCGGAGGCCTTTTGAATATGAGCTCAATTGCCTCGCGAACTGCGATATAACTTTGTGCGCGTGGCTGAGACAGTTGTTTGAAGACGCTTTCTGCTTTTCATTTCATATATCAGAAGTGGAGCTCTCCACTCCCACAGGTGCTGCATATCCTGCATTATACAACATTTTTTCCATTTATGTGCATGTTGACCCACATTTCTCCCACTATGCTGTATACGCTCTTTATTATGTTGGCTTGGGTTGAAGCCTTTGTTAAATATTTCAGTTGTTTTTTGCTTATCATTCGAAAAATACAATGGAGAATATGAATACATGACCAACAAGTAATTGGAGCATTACAGATTTTGCATCTACTGTAATTCAAGTTATGTTTATCAGAATGTAATTACTGTATATGGCTTGGGGACGGCACAAAGAGTCTTATGTGAACTGTGAAGGTAGTTTCGTTTCAAAATCTTTTGTTCCTCACACCCCTCAAAAAAGACAACAAAAAATGTTTCCCATCAACTTTATTATACAAATTCTCTGTAAGTCATTGTCGTATCCAAGGGGATCGATGTGTTAAACAATAAAAAAAATAAAATAAAATAAAATAAAAAAGTTTGTTTGAAACTTAGAATCATGAAAATAAATTCGTTTTTAGGCTACTGGACACGATTTTTACGTTTACTTTTGGCAATGCTTTTGTTTTGACATTTCAAGTGGCCATTAAGCAATCTCGCTCCAAATGAATTCATAATGGTTCAAAACACACACCATGTTCATTCATTTCTCTCTATATAAGAAAAAAAAAAAAAAGTCCCTTACGTTCCTGTGTATTATTAGTTAGCTCTTAGCGGCGAAAAAAGATATACAGTAGTGTACCGTTGTAGCCACGCAGAAGGCCATGACAACAAGCAAGACTGCAAACGTTATGAGTTTGGCACTACACAATTCAGTAAATACTAAACACAGAATTTGCTTCTTAATTCTCAAATTAATGAAGATATCACTCAAAATTGTTTTTGTTTTTTTTCTGATTGTACTAGCTATACAAAATACATTACTTGCACAAATTAGATTAAACCATTTAGAAAAGAGTGAGAACATGAGATATGGCTTGTGAGAGTTTACAGACTTTGCTACAGACCCTTTTGTGGCTCTATTCAAATTGAAAAACTAAAAATAAACTAATACTAATCTCTCTTTGATAGACCCTTTACACGCGACGCCAGTACACATAGCTTTGTCTTACCTTCAGTTGTGTCGCTTGTATTCGCTAATTTAATAAGATTTAAACAAAGAAAGAAAGAAAGAAAGATGTGATATAGACACCCCACAGATGCTAATAGAGGCAGAATTGTGGCTAGCTGCTAGCCGCTAGCAGATTATCATGCTAGCCACAAGGCAGCGTTGGGCTGGTATTTTTGTTTAGTTTTGATGGTTCCTATAACTGTTAACGTACTAGTGTTGATATTAAGAGACGGATTAAGTTGGGTTAGACACCACTGAAGGCTCCGGTGCCGAATCCACAGCCCGCCATTGTTAGCCGTTAGCAAGCTAATGTGCTAGCCCTTCTGCCACTACTAGCATCTTAAGCTAGCTATGTGCACACACACTGTCAATCAAATATGAGTAATTGAATATAAAGATAGTTGCTAATTAATTTGACAATCAATTAGTTGTTGATAAATTAATTGTTTCACCTCAACAGCTTATTTTATTAGCGAATACAGAGCGGGAGTGACGAATATGGCAACACCGTGAAAAGGGTCTATTTCCCTGAAATGTGCACTGATGTTTTTCCACCAGACCTTCTCTGACAAAAAACATGTAAGAACAAAAACAACACACGTATAAAATGGAATCACAGGTTTGAACTCATGAGAATCAAACGAGGGGACCTTTGCTCGTCTGGTGGCGTTTAACCGCCCCATCCCAAACTACTTCCCCACGCGTTTATATAACTCGTGTCAACCCGAGCAATCGCATGAGATCAAGACGCCATAAGGCCGATGTCTAGGCACAGTTACGTACAGCTAGAAACAAGAAAATGACCTAAAGAGTCCAGACGTACTAGAAATGCTTTTTTAGAAAGAATGGAGTCAGGCATGCATCAAGGAACCACATGTATGGAACCAAATAGAACCTAATGAGGATGCTAAAAGTTATCCAAAAAACAATAAACACGAAAACCCCACCAAGTAAATGAACATCACATCATAAGATAATTGTTGATAATAACCATAACAATTATAATAATCATCAATAAGAACACTCCATCATATTCAGAACAACTACATTTAGCATTGCGTATAGGAAGATTGTTCAAATGAAATCTGTGTCCTTTCGTAGAGAAAAGCCAGCGGTTGAAATTCCCTTTGTTGTGAAAAACTGGAGGGAAAAAACAAAACAAACAAACAAACAAAAAAAAAACATCCCTTCCGCCAAAACATGAGGGGCCGGTCAGTCGATTTGTGCAAATTTCAGTCTCTTGTGTTGTGACTCTTTCAACTGTGCTCTTCGATCTTTTTCGACATGAATACTTCAATATGCAATGACAATATCAACACAAAATCAAGAGCACAGATATCACATACTACAGTGTGTAAGGATAGGATAGCCCTTAGTATTGAGAAGCGTTGTTATTGATGTTTATTGGGGTTGGTTTCCTTCGGCGGGTTTGAACCCCAGTGCGTTTATATGGTACAGCGAGGTCTTTGCGTGGGAGGATGTTTGGAAAGGGCTTCCTGGCCGGTCCCGAGTCTCCTTTTGCCTTGTACGGAACATCGCTCGCACGTTTGGAATCGGCGAAACGCGTTACAATGGTGATTGTCTGACCAGCTTCCTCTGTGGTATTATTATTTTTTTTTCTTTGTTTATCCATAAAATGGCTTTGAAGGACATGTTGGGTATGTGCAACCTCTGCGACTATTCGTTTGTGCTCTGTTTAAATCCATACAAAAACTAAAGAAAAACATCATCTTCGGTTACATTAAAGCATGTTGACTATTCTTACGTACAGAGCGTATAAAAAGTCGACACGCCCCTATTCAAATGCCACATTTTTTTTTATATCACAAAAATTAGGTCACGATGAACTTTTTTTTTCTTTTTTTTTTTTTTTAAGTAGGGAAAAACCTACTAGAACAGCTGAACTTTATTTGGGGTTGACCAGAGGCACTTTAAAAGTTGTTGACTCTCATTAAGTCAGCCACATCCCTAGTTATAAGGGTGTGCATACTTATGCAACCACATTATCTCAAGTCGTTTATTTTTGGAAGAATTTTGGAAGTCATTTATCTTGCCCCCGTTTTTATATATTACCAAAAAAAAAAAAACAAGCATTTGAAAAGGGGTGTGTAGACTTTTAATACCCACTGTGATCATGGCTCTTGGTTATTTGGTAGCCCATTTGTTTTTGCAGTCAGCTCCTGATTTGAAACAACGGGACGCATGTGATCTTCTGATATCGTCTTTGACACTTGTTGGCGGCGACCGGTGAGACTTCCTGCTCTTGAGCTAAGGTCACATGGCAAAACTAGGCAACCCGGGCGTCGGACTGGTCGCTGGCTGTCCGCACTTTGAATGCTCCGTCGTCCCACGTAAGTCCGAGAAAAAGTCGCTCTCGCTGACGGGAAGTCGGTTTCTCCCCGCGGCGAGGTCAGACCAATGTCTTGCTGCTCACCCACGAGAATCGTCTTGGTGGAGAAAACATTTGTAGGCGAGGGTTGGCCAAGCAGGTAGTCGGCTCCGTTCGTCAATAAATTCTCGATCCCACATGGTTTTCTTCTATTTATCAGTCCTTGGATTATGTATATTCTGTATGTGCTGTAAATATAATCTAATATGGCTCCTGAGTGCGTTTATTTTTTATTTATTTATTTTTTTAAACCGTCAACTGTACATGTACTGCGTTATTCCACTCTATCGCTCTGTGCAAGTAATGGCACTGCTGTGTATATGGCAAAGATGGCGAATTCACTTACAAAATATGGCTGATGTATGCGATCACATAACTGGAGCGCTCAATAACGTTTTAAGAAGTGGTCGTATTGAAGCTGTTTCACTATAGCGCTAATTAGGATAGCCTAAATACGCTACTCGCAAAAAGTGCGGGATATTTGTCGTTTAGGTGAAATTTCACGATGAACCTAAAATACACGATAACCTTTACAGGTCAGATTAATGTCAACTTCTCGAAATGTTTGACTGTTCAGTGTTTGAGTAATTTTCACAACTTGCTATGAGCTAAATAGCAAAATTGACAACAGGTGTTTGCTCCATGAACGGACCAGTTACATTTCCTGGTTCAATTTGAATCACATTTTGACATCATCAAGACGTCACCTAACAATTCAACAGTTACAGTGAACACCAAAAATAATAACGGTTGGGCGTTCACAAGTTAGCATTAGCTTATCCTCCCTTATTAGCATACATGTGCTTGTGGATACTCTCATTCGTCTAGGTCAGTTCTTTCCCAGGCCATTGCATCAATCTCAATGGGTTAAAGACCCTTCCAGATGACGTCACCGCTTAGCTTCCGCTGCGCCTCCCGGAGGGCAAACATCCCATAACAAATGAATGTAGAGAGCTTGATTTTCGGCGAGCGTTTTCGTTAGAAGGTGGGAAATATGTCGAGTGTCGCAAAAAACGTCCCGAGTAGGACGCTACATTACTGCGAATCGTTGAAACCGCTAGCTACAAAAAAAAAAAAAAATTGAGTTTGTTGGGCGGCAAAGTGGAAGCGGAAGTCTAAGGTATGTTGTTTTTGGTTGAAACAGTATGTCGATCAGTACTTTCATGGGGTAAATTGTCATTCATTAAATTGTTTGTGTCCAAATATACTCGTCTTGCTGTATATTGAAGTCTTCGAGCTATCTTAGCTAGCTAGCTAGCTGCTAACAAACAGACCGCATGTTTACTAGCTTGCTAACTGCTAACAAACAGACCGCACATTTACTACACGTTCCTCAGCAGAAATCAAGCCCGAGTTAAAGTGTTAATTGCGATCATCTTGTTAAATCGTTAACTTTTGTTCAAAATTACTTGAATACTTATGCCAAAAAAATTATGAATGATTGTTTTACTAAAGATAATAGCACATTCATCACGCCTGCCTCGAATTTACAATCACAGGATAATGTTATGACCAACTGTATATGAAAAAGATTTTTAAAAAAAACAAAACTACCTGATATAAAATGATCTGAACATATCCTCGTACTTTTTGTGGGTGCAAAGCAGTTATGTCGTAGCTTCACGCTAGCCACCGTGCTAGTCTTTTACTCCTTACTGTCTTTTGCGGCGTTTAGAATCACTGCCGGCATCCGAAAGAATCTCATCTCTCTTTTGAGCCATTAGAGCATCCGTCGGACGCGCACAAGTTCACCATAACGTGGGTCGCCGATTTATCAACCGTTTGACCTATTTTCTAGCTCACACTGATTGTTTTCTAATTCACTCGCATTGACGCGCTGCCCGCCAACCGCAAGGGGGCGCACTTCAACGTGACGTCACACTAGAAGGGTCGATATGCTACGGAAGAGGCGGGACTGTCTTTGCACATGGTTCCGGTTCCGGTCGACGGGTGCGAATGTGAAGCGTGTCCGTCAGTTGTCCGAAGCATGTCAGAGAGCTGAGACGCCCTGCGCGTTCCCACAAAGTCGACGGGGGTGGGGGGGTGCGAGTGTTGGAACGCGGCACACACGTCGCAACCCGGAACCGGAATAAAAGCTCATGTGCAAAAACACGGAAGTCGGAAGAACCGCCTCTTCCGTGGCATTGGAATGCGAATGCTGTTTTTCTTCGAAGACGTTTCGCTTCTCATCCAAGAACTCATCCAACTCCAAACGAATCAGGCTATTGTTCCTTTGCTGCCATCTTGTGGCCTTTATAGGCAATTACAATCCCTTTCAAACTGGAAGAGTCACAGAATGGGCAATTTGAAAACAAACAACTGTTGCCGTTTAGCTATTTGTTCGAGAGCAGCAAATTATGCAAAAAGTAGTGTATTCAAAAGTTTCGGGGGCAAATTAAGTTCATCTATAAAGGTTAAAGTGCATTTCATGAAATTTCGCCAAATACCGCAAACTTTTTGCGAGTAGTGTATGTAGTTTCTACCGTAACAATATTCTATTTGTGGCAGCTGTGAATCTATCATTTAAATGCAGACGGGCGCTCTGGTCCCGTGACGAGAGGTGAGCACTACGTTAGGCACAACGCCCCCTCACACTGTCACCTCATTTTTGCTCCCTGTCCTGATCCCCTGACTGCCGCCGCCCCCGCCGCTGTCCCCGCTCCGCCCGGACCCTCCCCCGCCGCTGCCGCCGCCGCCGCTGCCGCTGCCGCCGCCACCCCCGCCGCTGCCGCTGCCGCCCCCGCCCGGGATGAAGTGCAGCTGCTCGATGGTGTTCTGCCGTTTGTTGGCGAAAGCCATCCTGCGGTTGTGGCCGCCGAGCGTTCCCGTTCCCATGACCACGCCCGCCCCGGGCCCCTCCCCCGCCCAGCCCATGCCCCCGCTGATGTGGCCGGTCACGCCCGGGTTCCTCTCCTGCTCCCTGCCGGACGTCGGGTGAGAGTTCATCTTGATCATGTGGTGCCGGTCCAGGGAGGGGGTGGCGGCGCACACGTTCTGCTGGGACTGGGCTTTCTGCTGGCGGGGCAGGGTGGGGACGCCACCCCCAGGGTGGGCGTACGGATCCATCACCCCGATCCCGCCCATCCTTTCCTCCAAGTGGTCTGGGGACATGAGGAGCCGGTCTTGCCTTTCCTGTCTCTCTTGCCTGTCCTGCCTGTCTTGCCTGTCATGCCGGTCTTGCCTATCTTGCCGGTCATGCCGGTCTTGCCTGTCTTGCCTGTCTTGCCTGTCTTGCCGGTCCTGCCTGTCTTGCCGGTCTTGGGTCTTGCGGGTGAGGGTCTGCGTGTTGGAGTTCTTCCCGGAGGCAGCCATGGCTTTGTAGTACTGGTGCTGCTGGTTCTTGGAAAGGCGGGACAGGGTGCCAGTGTTGCCGGGGACGTCGCCCATGTTGAGCAGCTGGTCGCTGGACTTCACTTTCCTCGGTTTGGAGAGTGTGTCGTAGTTGGGGTTGTACTGGGGCTCCGGCGGGTCCAGCGGGTACGGATTGGGAGTGGGCGAGGCGGGCATGCCGGACGGCGGCGGCGGGATCCAGGGCCGGGCGGCGTGCCGGGGGAGCGTTCCTCTCCCGCTCAGGGTGTAGTCGCCGCCCCAGTGGAGGTGGTGCTGGGACGACTGAAGCGCCGGCTGGGCGGTGTGCGGGCGCCGCTTGGTGGTGCAGTAACCGGACGAGTACTCATCCAGACCTTTTTCTGAAAGCCAAAGGAGATTGCTCAGGATTGTTTAGCAGCACACCATGACGCATTTCGGCGATTGTGGGGGGGTATAAATGAGAAATTATATGAATATAATGTTGCCATTCAATTTTGCAGTTTTAAAAATTTTTTTTTTAACTACAATCATTAAAAATTCATCCACTAGTGCATAGGAGTGTGACAATATATCGATATCGCGATAAATGGCGATACTTTGTCTCCTGATAGATTATCGATACATCTACGCAAGTATCGCGATATTTGTAGTTAATATACAGCCGCTATAACGACTCCATTGTTCATGATTTATTGAGCAATTACTTGGCGGGCCACAAGGGGGCACGCCTCATAAGAGTGGCAGGGAAATGGACGGAAGAATTCAGGCGAAGAAGACTCATGAGCTTAGTTCTTCTTCTTATTATTATTATTATTATATTTTATTTATTTTTTATTATTATTTTATTTCTATGTTTATATATATTATATATATTTATATATTATAGTGTGTATTTATATTATATTTATATGTAATTATATTATTTTTATTATAATATTATGAATGATAATTTATTTATTTTTAATAAATGGAAGTAAGCGGTTAAGAAAATGGATGGATGGATGTTTCTTCTTCAGTTGTTGTTTCAGGTCTTTCCGGTGCACTACTGTTGATATTGCGCCTCCATAATGGCACGACAGTGCAACTGCAGTTAAAATGCATTCCTGCTGAACTCAATCAACACAGCTGGAGTGCTGTGTTGCGCAATATCAAATGGCTCAGACTGGAGGTGGGGAGCAAATTAGGTGGAGGTGGCCGCCTTTGAATTTTGTACATAGGAAAAACCCTGCCTTGGGATTAAAAAAAAAAAAAAAAAACGAAAAAAAGACTGCACTTACCGAGCCGTTTGAGCGAGGAGTATCTGTTGAGTTCCGGCTTGGTGGCGCTCTCGTAGGAGGGGGGCAGCTGGGCCAGGTTGTGCAGCGAGTGGTGGAAGGCGGGCTGGGATTTGGTGTTGTTGTGTTTACTGGACAGCAAGGTGCCCCCCGCCGCCAGCTGAGCGTTGTTCATCCGAGGCGTGCGTTCTGTCAGAGGCCACCAGGTGTTAAATGGGAGAGAGTATCAACGACAGCAATATGATTGTTTGCTGCGCGTGCGCAATCATATATCAGCCTCATCAATCAGTATGTGGCGCTAATATTTGGTCATCGACGCAAAGGTTAAAGCACGGGTCACCTCACCAACGAGGTGCCCGCTGGCCACCATATGCGTATCCTGCGGGCCTGTTTTAAAAATAGCTTACCAGTGGTGGGGCATTGTGATTTTCTAGGAATGCTATAGAAGTGATCATTTGATAATGTGAACTCTGGCAGAGATTTATATATATTTAAACAAAGAAAATAAATAATAATAATAATAATAATAATAATAATAATAAATGAATAGATAAACTTTATTATTATTTAAAAAAAATGTACTTTTTATTTTTGAAAAATATTTTTTATTAAAAAAATGATTTTTGCTTTTACCCCAAGAAGCATATTTCCACTAGTAGGATTTTTTATTTATTTTTTTAAAGTTTGGGAAAAACATGTCTGCCAGTTTAAAAAAATAAAAAATAGGAAGCAACATTTGAAACATAGTTGCATGATGTCCATGTGGAATTCAATGGGAATCTAAAAATTGACTTTATGAAGGTTTATGGGAAGAAAAAAAAAATCCACGGCTTCTAACATTAAAAATAAATAAATAAACTTTTTTTTTTAAGATTTTTTTTGCTACTGGCATAAATGGACTTTTGACAGTAAAAAAAAAAAAGAAAAAAAAAAAAAAAAGAAAAAAAAAAAGAAAAAAAAAAGAAAACAAAAAAAAGAAAACAAAAAAACACGTTTTTAAAAAAAGTTATATATTTTTAATTTTTACTGGCAGGAATGGGCTTCTATAATTTTCAATACAAGCGTGGTCCTTAATCTAATTGCACTTGTATCTCAAGGCACGGTTTGCAAGCACTTACCGATGGTGGCGGTGTGTTTGGGGCTGGAGCCTGACGTGTGGATAAAATTGTGCTGCAGGTTGCCCACTGTAATTAAACGAAGATCATGCTTCACCGTCAGCTCACAGCACGTTTTAATATTTCATCCAACCAAGAGATCAATTTTTTTCAAGCACACTCGACATCCTCTCAGAGCTTTTTTTTCGAGTGATTGCATCATAAATGGCTAATTATAATCTTAAATAATCACAGTGGCGCAAACCCCTGCTTGTTGAAAAACAGGTTTAGTTTTTTTTTTTTTAACAATGCTACAATGAGTTTTTAATTAAAAAAAACAAAAAACAATGATAGTCTTTCTGCACACACATTACACTATCGTACAATTTAGTACTCCTGTTAAAAAAGGTCATTAAAACAACAAAAGCGAGTGTTTGCCTACGCTTTTTTTTTTTTTTTTTTTGCACACGAGTTGTTCAAAGCGGACATTCACACGTTCAATAAAGTTGCGTCTATAAACAGCCGTCCATTCCATGCACCCTCCTCACATCTGTTGTCCTTGCTGGGCAGTCCCGGAGCGTAGACGTTTTTCTGAGCTCTCCCCAGCGTCCCCTGGCCGTCGCCCACCGTCAGAGCCACGCTGTTGTTCCTCTCGTCCTGCTGCACCGGATTGGACTGGTGCCGCAGCATGTCCACCAGGGCCCTACGGCGGTTGAGAGACATCATATGAGGTGGTGGTTTGTTTTTTTCAGAGGAAAAAAAACAAACAAATGAAGCATCTGTCGAGTTTTACCAACCAACAGTTTTTAGGGGAAAAAAAAAACCTGCCTGATCCTTCTGGTATAAAATATTTGCAAAATCTCGAGACTAGATTTAGTATCTGGGGTTTTTTTTCACTTGAAATGTGATAGCAGCAACCCCAGTCTGCTCTTGTATTGTAACCCTTCTGCACAAAGTTGATAGTAGGTGTACAAATGATCAATAATTCCACATTTTTAGAAGAACTAAAACCCCCCAAAATCAAATTTTGCCTGGGGCCTTGTGGAGGCGGGGGCCATCTCTGGTTATTTTCGTGGATTATGGAATGGATTAGAAAACTATTTGTGAGGATAGAAGGCATTTCAAAAAGGCTTGTCGGAAAATAACCACTTTGTATATTTTCATGCATTATTACAGCCAAACCAATGCAATGGAATTTTATTCAACGGGAAACTTTGGTTTATGTTTAAATGGATTATAGATTTATTCATCTAAAATTTGAGAAATCGATGAAGAAAATGTTGTAAGGGAATTTTGCAACATGCATGCAAAAAACAAACAAACAAATCAGCCAATAAATCAATCAAAACAAACATTATGTACTCTATGAAGATGTAAGAATAATCCAAATATCCAGTTAAATCTCAACAATTCCTTTGGAAAGTGAACTTAACTGAATATTTGTCTTAATAATAATAATAATAATAATAATAATAATAATAATGATAACAATAATAATAATAATAATTTCTCCCAGATGTACATTTACAATTTTTTTAATGAATTAAAAAAAAACTACGTATCATTTTTTTTTTTTATAATACAGTGAGACTTGCACTTTGTCTCTGCCCTCCAAACTACGACAATAATTAAATAGTTTTCTGACAGCGTCAAACGATAACTTCTTTCCATCTGTCCTGGATCTCATCACAACTGTGCGGGTCATAAAATGTCCGCTGCGTGTATTTAAGCAGTATATTGTCAGTATTGTTGTTGGTTCCGTCGAGTGCAACATATGAGCTGAAAGGCCTTCTTGCACTTTCCAGCTGATGACTAAGAGAATTATTTGTGAAGGCTGAATGATGAATCTGGGCCGTTCATTGAGTCCTGGAAACCTCATTTCTTCACATCATTCATACGCGGACGGATGTGTGCAATAGCCAGAGGTGGCAAAAGTTCTCACACTCTGTACTAAATCGAAGGACTACCGTGACGCCCTGTTTGTTGATTGTGAGCGCAGATGTACAAATGTTTTGAATGGGGGCGGGGCTGCGTCATTAAGAATTTTATGCACCAAACAGATATTAGAATACCTGATAAGGTTATCGAAGCTCAACTCTTTGACTGCCAAAAACGTTTAATAACGATTCTTAAAATCACGACGTATGCCGCCATAAACGTTAAATAATGTCAACTATGTTTTTTTGTTTTTGTTTTTGTTTGTTTTTTTAAATCATTGGGCAGTGCAACATCTAAATGCAGCACTGCCTGGTCAATAGGTTGTGGAATCAAAAGCACTAACTATAGCCAGCAGATGGCAGCATTTCATCTCTTTACAATGGGGATGCCGGCGTATCAAATTACAATGAAACATGACGAAATTTGATGAAATGTAACTTTTTCAAGGATGATGTGAATGATCAAAATGCCTTTCATATTAAATTTTTTTTGATAACGTGTGGCAGTAAAAGAGTTAACATATGTTTTACGAGTATATTACATGGTGGTGTCGCATTGGCTTTTTAGCAAATATTTTTAAAGCTTGATTATATCATGTTTTTAAGGGGTTTTAAAACAGTTTGTTTAGCCTGAGACCATGATGACGGGCAATACAAAATCTGTGAAATAATCATTTCATTGAAGTATGATTTTGCTGCTTCCAAGGATAAAGAATCCCGAATATGTTTAAAGTTTGAAATGTTACATTTTAATTGACGGCATACTGCTTTAAGGTGATTATTAAATTTAAGTGTAGGATCTAAGGACACGCCAAGATATTCGACTTCTTCGACATTTTGGATCATAAAATTATCAGCAGATATGCGTTTGGGATTGTTCTGTTTGAGAAGTACATAGTGATCGTCTTCTCTGTGTTCAGTGTGAGGTGGGACTTGTTCAGCCACTCAGTTGCTTTAGTGACGATAACTATTTTACTGCCGCACGTTATCAAAATATCCTTAATATGACAACGGCTTTGATCATTTACATCATCCTTGAAAACGTTCAATTTCATCAGATTTCATCATGTTTCATTGCAATTTCATACGCAATGAGCCCATTTAAAAGAGAGATACAACGCTGCCATCTGCTGGCCATAGATAGTTAACGTTTTTGATTCCACAACTCACTGACAGGCAGCGCGTGCTGCACTTAGACGGTGAACTGCCCATTGATAAGAAATAAAACAACAACAACAAGAAAAAACATAGTTGACGTCATTTAACGTTTATGGCAGCGTACATCGTGATTTTACTAATCGTTATTAAACGTTTTTGGCAGTCAAAGAGTTAATGGGGAATTTCAACTTAAGACGAAATTCGGGTTACAGTCGCTAGCGTAGGAACGGAAGTTCGACGTAATCCGTGGACTTCCTGTGTTCGGCTTTTTGCGTATGTTTCACTGAGTCATTGAGAAAGCAATCGAGAGATTGTTAGAACGTGATCAACAAAATAGACAGAAAGAGAGCGATGGATATATTCTGACCTTGGCATGTTGAGGTCCCTCTGGATGGCCTCTTGCTGGACCTTGTTGAAGACCACCTTGATGCCGACGGCCACCGCCACCATGAACACCACCACGCCGCCGATCACGAAGCCCGTGTTGTGGCTCTGCTGCCTGAGCGGGTCGTACTCCGGGTCGGGGCCCAGCTCCTCCTCGGTGACCAAGGCGTTGGACTCGGTCTTGGCCCAGGCGGGCGAGTCGTAGTTCTTGCAGCTGTCCTGGTCCAGCTGCCGGTTCCGGTCGGGGCAGCAGAAGCGGTAGTGGCACGTCCCGCAGCAGTAGACGAACGTGTCCTTGGTGCAGTTGAAGGAGTTGTCGAAGTGTCCCATCACGTCGTAGTAGCCCTGGCACACGTCCATCCACACGTCGATGAGGCGCGGGGCCACCTGGGCGGCGCCCAGGGGCGGGGCCAGGGCCTCGGACGACGTCACGTTCTTGGGGAACATGATTTGGGCCATGGGTTTCGGGGGCGCCTCCAGCACTCCCTCCGGCGGGCTTTCGGGAACCTTCTCGGGGACTTCGGGGCGGCTCCGGGGGGCATCCGGCCGCGGGACGGAGGGCTCGGGCCGCGCGGACGCCGGGCCGGAAGACGGGACCGCGTACTCCCCGTCGGCGTGCGGGGCGGCGAGCAGGAAGATCAGGGCGAGGATGCGGAGATTGTTTGCGGGCGTCATTTTTACATGACTATGAGCGGCGCTTTTGTTGTGCGGGTTTTTTTTAGCTCAGCGTCGTCGTGAATATCCACAATCGAACGGCAGCTTCATTCAGAAAAGATGACGAGATCAAATTTGGCCAAAGGGGAGGAAAAAAAAAAAAAAAAGGGTCAGCTTTTATTTCCGAGGGTTGCTAATGGCTTTGGAACAGGAAAGTCTAACGCGCCATCAAAGCTTTTTTCGCTCTCAATGAGACTCGATCAATTGAGAGGTACGAGGCGGTCCGTTTTTTTTTTTTTTTTACATTCCTGTACTGATCGCGGCACTTGAACAGCTAATTTTTTACGTCTTCAAATGTAAACGTTATCATCGGTTATCATCGGTTTTGTTCCGTAAGTACGGTATGGCACGTTCGCAAGTAGGCACTGGTTAAGACGTCTCATCAGCACATTGTAAACACGGACGTGACTTAAGGGGAGCCCGCGGGAGACTCCCCCCGTCGTACTAACGCTTCCTCGGGCATATCTATAAGATAACGCGCCGTACTTTTATCTCCCGTTTATTTTTGTTTTAATTCCGGGATTGGATTTAGCGCGTGTCGGCGCTGGCCTGGCACAGGCTGTAACTGTGATGGGGTTGCTGGTGGGTGATAATGAGGGAGCTTTTTAAGTGTGAGGAGACGGAGGAGGAACGAGGATGAGGAGGGTGCTACTGCTGGAAATGAGGAGTAAGCACAAACCGAGGAAATGGCTCCCCGCCTGCGAGAGACGTCGCGAGCGACGGCTTCTGCCGTTCTTCCGCGCTCCAAATTGCCAGTCCCATTTAAAGCGGCGGTGACTAATTGAAACGTGTGATGAATGACGTTAAAATCAAAAGGGAGGAAAAAATGATCCCCGATTTGTCACTGAGAAGCGTGGTTTGGGTTGGAAATATCACTTTTGTGGAGAAATATGTAAATGCCTGAAAGTTATTGTGTCGGAGGTGCCGGCAAATAATAAGTCGGTGGCAGATCCGTCTCCCACTGGAGAGAAAAAAAATCTATAATTACATGTAATTTTGAAAAATGTGTGGCAGAGAATGGAGGCACATATGGATGGGGGAGGCGGCGGAGACTTTTTTTTTTTGGGGGGGGGGGGGGGGGGGTCAACTGGAAGATTGTGAGGGGGTGTTCGGGGGCCAAAACGGACTGATGGAGTGAGCTCTCCGGAAGGGGGTCCGCTGGAATGCAAGCAAGAGATGAAGTCGATTAGCGAAGATTCATCGAAACAATTTCAATTATTATACTCCACAATTACAAAATCGGCATAATTGTAAACAAAAACAAAAAAAAGATTATTAATGCTCATTTTGAGTTGTTTAAATATATATACTTGCACCTTTTTTTTTTAAATGACGAATTTAGTAAATCTTGTTTTGTACCCCCTCAAAAGAATAATAATAAAAAATAATAATAATAAAAATAATAGTTTGAATAATCATGATTTCAATAACTGCCAAAATAATCAGGATTATTTTTTTTCCCCCATAATCGAGCATGGCCTGGGTGAACAAGGCAGTTGCCTATGGCGCCATCTAGTGGAGGGGAGGCCTAATTAAAAAAAAAAAAAAATCCCAAAAACATTTACAATGAAAAGGTCCAAGCCCTCAGGTGCTGCATTAGGAAAGCAGCAAAAGGAGGAGGCGGGGAAAAAAAAAAAAACGGGCCCAGAGTGGAGCCATGTACGTCTGTCAATCATCATCGTCTATAAAAAAAAATAAACGTGAAAATAGAATTAGCTTGTTAGCCTGCTTGTAACTTGTTTACTCCACCATTACATCGATGACAAAACTCAGTCCAGATGCCTGCAAATAAATTTGCCACATTCATTTATATACAAGATCAGAATTGCGTGCTGGTTTAATGTAAACAAATGGGTGTGTAATTTTTTTCATTTTATTTTTTATTTGTAATTGTCTTCTGAAATTTGGTGTTTATTGTGTGGTGTGCTATTAAATTTTATGTATGTATTTATTTATTTATTTATTGGGGGGGTTCAATCTGCACCAAATTCGTTCGGGCGACAAGTGAAACCGAGCAAAATGCATCCAGTGCGGGTAAAAAAGGGATTGAAAGGAGCACAAAGCGGGAGGCGAGGAGGAAGAGCCGGAGGTATATAGGAGCAGAGACGACCGTGAGTGGGAGGGCGGCGTGTGGGTGGCAGGCTACACAATCAAGTACATTTCTCCCAGCACTTAACAGGCATACAGCAACAGCAGCTTGCACACACGCGAGGACGCACGTCGGCTATATACATTTGGCCAAATCACCGCCATGCCGCAAAGTGAAAGGCCATTCCTGAACACCTCTTTACAGTCACCCTTTCCTCTCCATCTCTCTCTCCTCTTTCTTTCCGCCTTTCTCTCGCTTTCTCTCAGATTCCGCGCGTGGGTTGAGGCAGCTAACTCTCTCAGAATAGCACTGCAGCGCTGTCTGTGTGATGGGGACGAGAGAGGAAGCCAATACAATCGGAACCAATTGGAAGAAGAAGAGAAAAATCCATTTTTGTGGGGCCTCTTCAACTTTCAAATGAAGATTTCCGCAATGTGAATTTCTATGCTCGACCACGTTTTTTTTTGTTTTTTTTGGTACGAAAAGCATCACTTGGGCCTCCAGCAAAAGCACACTGAGGCATTGCAGCAAGGGGGAGGGGGGGGGGGTATGTGAATGGCACACATTGACATGTGTGAACATGCATAGTTACGACCAAAAAAAAAAGCAGGATCAAAACAACCCCCCAAAAAAAAGGCATAAAAAAAAAAAAAGACCAAAATGCTTCTGCGCAAGTGAGCCGCACCCACCGAGCATCACTTTTTAGCGCGAGTGCCTTATAATTGCAACAGGTGTTTGTCGCCAAATCACAAAATGCACTGAAAACATCCATCGGTTAAAAACACGAGTGCGTGACACGAGATATTTAATTAAAAACCACAACACCGTGACGTGTTTTTTGTTTTTTTTTTTTTTGAATTCCTTTTTTTTTTCCACTGCTGCGCAACGAGCGACTGACGTTCGTTGCACGTCGATTTCAACGCCGACACATGAATTAGTTGCAACTTGTAAACGGGGAAATGGACATGACTTGCATGTCGCTGTGAGGCTGTTAAGTGCGTGGGTGTCTCCTCGCCGGTTGAGTGTCTTGCTTCTTCGTCTTAATATCATTATTTTCATTACACTTGCGCAAATTTGGTTCGGTCATGTATTGTCGGGGGGGGGGTCAAATAAACATGCTCGATCGTGCAAAAGAAAGCATGCACGTGTTTGTAAAGAAAAAAAAAAGTGATGCAGCAGATGATTAAAAAAAATACAAACTCAGAAACATGCGCTTCGATATTACATATGCTAATTTAAAAGGGAAAACAAAAACAAAAAAACAAAAGTGCAGTGTCGTGTCTTACCTGTGCGCCGCTGTGTGAGGTTTGACGCTCGCGTCTGCGCACTCAACCTCCGCGTCTCTCACTCAGACAGGCAGCCTGTTGTTATTAGACCTGCGGATGATCCGGATCCTGGAATCCCGGGATACTGGATCGGGATCTGGATCTGGATCGGGAGCGAGACCACCTGTTTTGTGTTTTTTTGTTTGTATTCCTCTCTTTCTTTTCAATCCTTGTGTTCATTAGAACGAACAAGTGTCGCAGGTCTCCATCGTCCTCGCTCTTGATAAATCCACGCACGCGCACGACATATAGGGAAGAGGAGGGGGCGGATGGATTAGTTGTTGGTGGTGGTGTTGGGGGGGGGAGGGTGGGGTCACTCAGCACCAGCAGACAAGATGTTCTGAGATGTTCTCGCACATGTCCGCTGGAACATTCCGATTGAGAAGATGCCACAACTTTTTTTTTTGTCGAAACGATGACGCCGCTTTGTGATTGGACCTGCTGCTGCTGCTGATGATGATGATGATGATGAGACGCTCAACTCTCCTCATCACACGAGCTGATTAGGCGCCTTCTCATCCCTCCCGTGTGTTTTTTTTTCTTCTTCTTTTTAATCACTGAAAGGAGCAGAAAGCGGCAAAGAAGTTTTAATTGAAGCGGCAGCCGGCAAAAGCGTGATCAGCCTCCGGTGAATGTGCGAGAGTGGGGGGGGGTTAGAGAGAAAGAGAGGAAGAAGATGGGAGGAGGGGGGAGACATAGAAACATGGTTGCCAAGGCAACAGTGTCATTATGTTGGTGGCAATTATGAAAGCGATGAAACCAGAGGAGGGTGGGGAGGGGGTTCGAAGATTGTCGCAAAAAAAAAAAAAAAAAGCGTGAATACAGTTGTAGTCACTTGCATGGATGAATTATCAGGAGACTTTGATGGACAAATGTGTGTGTGTGTGTGTGGGGGGGGGGGGGCACAGTGTGTCGCATATGGTCTCTGTAATGGTGCATGAATGAAAAGTGCTTTTGTGCATTTGTTGTTGCACAAATGCAAAATTGCAGAGAAGACTGTGTGCAATGCGGTGCGATAGTGGTGAGCAAGTCTGCCTCGCAGTTCTGATGCTCCAACTTGGGTTCGGCCTCCACCTTCCTGTGTGCGGAGTTTTTTGTTGTTGTTCCCCCCCTCCCACATTCCAAATACATGCATTTTAAATTCATTCAAGAATCTAAGTGAGGAATTTTGTTTTTATTACATTTTGGTTTGTCTCATAATTGTGAAAATCATCCATCCATCCATCCATTTCCAGTTGTCCTTATTAGGGTCAGAGGTCAGATGCAGCCTCTGCGTTCACAGTCATAACTGGGAGTGTGGCGATATATCGATATTGCGATAAATCGCGATACTTTGTCTCCTGATAGATTATCGATACAAATACACAAGTGTCACGATATATGTAGTTAATATACAGCCACTATAACGACGCCATTGTTCATGACTTATTGAGCAATTACTTGGCGGGCCCCTAGGGGGAGCACCTCATAAGAGTGGCTGGGAAATGTACGGAAGTCTTCAGGCAAAGAAGACTCATCAGCTTACTTGTGGAAGACATTTATCTGTCCAGCAACTGACTCAGTTTTGCACATGAAAAATGTGTATTATATCTTCAATTTTAACATTTGAAAACATATTTTATGTTTCGACTCTTTGAAGCACAGTAGTAATATTAATTTAATATTTCAGTCATTTTATTTACTTTTGCAATGCTACACAAAAAAAAGTTTATAAAATTGACTATGAAACTGTTAAAGTCGTCTCTGTTAAGAAATTTGTATTTGTTTTTAAAAATACACTAAAGTACTCACTGTGAAGAAGACAAGAGTTTTAATGTTGTGTTTCAGTGATGGTACAAAAGGAAACTTTTTTTTCTAATTGAAAAAAACAAAACAAAAAAAATCAGTTTATGTCTTGAGCAGTTTTATGGTAGATTATCGTGGATTTATTACCTGACCAATATATCGATAATCGCGGTATCGTTACGAGCCTCTGAAGAAAACCCAAACTTACGAGGTGGCCTGCGACACAAATGAACTCGACACCCCTGAAAACTGCAGAAATATTAAGACAGATACAGGAAGCAATAAAGATAGAAATATAATTAAATGAGAGAGCAAAATGCTGTTTTTACCAGAATAGTGCTATCAAATTTGAGCTTTGGCGAGTTGCGCGGCGGTTCGCCAGAAGAGTCAAAACGAAAACGGTGTTCTGGTGTTGGGATTGTGGGTTTGTGGGGTATAATTACCTGCACGTCAGGCTGCTATTTCCACACAGGTGGGCGGGAGGCCGGCGCAGGCCGTCATTAGATGCGCTCCAGTGACGCTCTACAGGGTGTGCTTTTCCACGCGCTGCTCTGCATGCAATTACTGGGCTGCCTCATAATGACGATTCCATCGGCGCCGAACAGGAGACGGCTACAAACAATATTGAACGGCGGGCGACAAGCTCGGATACGCTTCGCTCGGTCAGAAATGAGGCCTTGAGGGAGGACGGTCATGCGGTGTTAACAAATGGGAGTCCGCTCACACCTGCCACCATTCAAAGTACCTCAGATTACGTCCCAATTAAAGGTCAGCTGTTTTAGTAGGCTTTTCCTGACATTTTTTTTGTAAGCCTGAAAATTTTGTGCCAACACAAAGTGAGGACGGTTCAGATTTCCAGCTGAAAATGGGGCCTTACATGAGGCGGGATTAATTACGAACAGCTCAAAAATAGCAGTCAGCACAAAACCTTCTGGCTTATGCTAATAAAGCAAAATGCCAGGAAAAGCCAACTAGAACTTCTAAAATGTATTTGGGGTTATTCAGAAGCACTTGAGATTATGGCAGGTGTGCTTACTTACCATTTAACATGTACTTCAATGTGATTGGTTGATTCTGAGCATTGCCACATCCACAGTAATAGGAGGGTGTGCACACTTGTGCAAGTACACCAGTTGTTTAATCGCTTGGGGAAAAAAAAAATAAAAAATCCTCCAGTTAAGTTGCACAGGTTATAAGTCACAGTGATGATGGAAAAGAGTTTCATTTTATTTATTTTTTTAAATCTTGTTCTCATTTGCTTAAAAACAAAACAAGCTGACATTTGAACAAGGGTGTGTAGACTTTTTATATACCCACTCACAACTCTTGTTGAATTTCTTAAGAAGGGATCTTGGCATCTAATATTTGTAATGACTGAAGAAAAAACTGCAATTTAGGATGGATTTTCCGTCATAATGAAAAGAACAAATCCATTTAGCAAGCAACGCCGTATTCCTTCGTGAGCCATTAAAATTACATTTGTGGAATACGAGCTATGAAGCCGTTTTTTTGTGCATCTCAGGGGGCGGCCATTTTGCCACTTGCCTTTCGAATGAAGATGACATCACAGGTTGTGTTCAAATGTGCACCCCACTCGATATATAGTGCCCTACCGAGGGGGGTCACGCCATGTTGAGGTGGCATTTTGTACCCACAATGCACTCTGAATAGTAGTGAAGATCGATGTTGACAATATGGGAAAAAAATAAATAAAAATAAAAATTACACCGTGCGAGTGACAGCACAACAATCAAAGCGGTGCATTAATAATTTGTTTTAGTTGAAAATATGTACAACAAAGGAACTAAAGTAGTTTTAAAATATTTTCATTCAGAATAAAAAGTCGGCGATTTGTGTGTCGTAACAGTTACGGTGGTCACGTGATATGCGAGCAGGAGAAAGTAGCTCGTCTGAATCGCTAAACGGTCGTGAATGAGGTTTTAGGGGACAAGGGTGGACATTCGGACACAGCAGGCAATGACCAATCACAGCTCACCCGTTTTCTGAAGCTGAGCTGTGATTGGTTGTTACTTGAGACCTGAGCAACTGTGATGTCGTCTTCAGTCGACAGCAAGTGGCAAAGATGGAGATGGAAAAAAACGGCTGGATTTTGCTGCTTAACTCATATTCTACTAACGCAATATTAACCAGAATGACATATTTAGACTAGTGGGGCTGCATATAACATAAAAAAAAAAAAAAAAGAAGTTTTGGGTTGACTTCCCCTTTTAAGCCTTTCAGGATATGCAGTAACCTCACTGTACAGGAACGAGCGTGCTAGTATATTGACCTTGAGATTGATATCAACGATATCGACTAAACGTCTTTCCACGTTAACCCACTGCGATGATTTTTGCCTTGGGTGTTTTTTTGTTGTTTAAAAGCGCAAGAAGCCATTATCTGTCACCATTTTTAATCTCATTTTAATTTCGACAAGTCAAACGCTACGTACGGTACAAAGTCTTGATTGTGATAAAAAAAAAACAAAAAAAAAAAAGAAAAAACTTAAAAAGGGGACAACTTGGATATCTTGTATTTACACTCTTCCACGCACACGCACACACAACCTGCAAACATTGCAAATTAAAGTCGCCTCAAGGCGCGCTTTTTATCCGCTTTCTTTTTCACGGCCGCGTTATTCACGCCGCTACTGCTGGCGGTCGTGCTGGGTCCGTTGGCGCCGTTGCCGAGGGCGGCGGGCACGGCCGGCGCGCCGCCGCCGCCTCCCGCCCGCTTGCCGAGGTCCCCCGCGTGCTTCTTGGGCTGCGGCCCGTCGTTGGGGTCCTGCGAGGCCCCCGAGGAGCCGGCGGGCCCCGTCATGGCGTGGATCTCCGTGAGGAGGCGGGCGCGGGCCTCGTATTCGGCGTAGTCCTCCAGGAGCAGGCGCCCCGCCTCCTCGTTGAGGGCCGACTCCGGGTTGGGGTGGATGAGGAGACACTTGATTGTCTGCGGGAGGCGAGGGGACATTCGGGGTGGATTAGAAAGCGCGCGAGCCGAGACGCCGGAGCGAAGACGGTCAAATCTTACGAGCAGGACGTGTCTGAGGCCGAGTTCCGCCTTCCAGTCCCTCTTGAGGACGTTGACACAGATCTCGCCTTTGTGACCCACGTTGGGGTGGAAAATCTTGGTGAGGAAATAGCCTTTGGGCGGAACGGCAGGGAAGTCCTTACCGAGGACCAGGCGCATTCGGAACACGCCGCCGGCAAACGGGGTCCCCTCTGTCCACGCATAAACAATTCATCGCATGAAGCCCGACGCGGAGCGAAGCCGACTCGTCAGCAAGCACCGGATCCAATTTAGGGAAGACGAAATTAAAACCTTGCTAAGGCCCTTTTGAGTAGATGATGATGACAAAGACATTTTTCGGTCATGTTTGTTGTGTTTTTTTCACTGTGGATTTGGGTCCTCTGGTGTGTGCGGCTTGGCCACTAGGGGGCAGTATAATCCATTTCAGAACCACTCATCCTCACAAAGGTCGCAAGCATACAGATATAAATGGAGCTGGTCACAGCTAAGCTCAGTAAGTTACAATAATATTATTCATTTTTTTCAAAGGGTTAAAAAAAAGGAATTTATTTTTTTTGTACAGTAATGTACCCATTTTATAAAATTTATGAAGGTTTGAACATTGTGAATGTTTAAACAAGAGAGAAATGTGAGAAAATGCAAATGCCTCAATGAGCTTAGTGTATAAACTGTGTAGTAAGGGGCTTTTACAGCCTTAAAACATGTACAATAAATTTAAAACATAAAGCTAACTACTTCGCGGATTTCATTTATTGCGGATATTTATTTATTTTTTTAACCTAACCCCAGTGGAAAATGAGGGAACATTGTACATGTTCTTTACTTTTAACTGTATTAAATTTGTTTTTTAAGTTTGTTTTGTATGCAAGTGCTTTTGTGAAGCAAGTTGACTCTACTGCCACCATCTAGTAATAATATTTCATATCTGAAAATTTGTACTCACAAGTCAAAGGGGGAGGGGGGAAAAGAAACTAAATTTTAACTCAATATACTGTACAGCAGTGGTTCTCAACCTTTTTTCAGTGGTGTACCCCCCGTGAAATATTTTTTCAGCCAAGTGCACAAAGCATTTCGAATTGGAGACAAAAAAATAAATAATAAACCGAGAGCTGTGCTATCATTATCTGATTTATTAAACTTTGGAACGCTATTTGTATTTATGTGGTCTCTGGAACTATTTGGAAATAAAAAGATGTAACTTAAACAAATAATTTAAATTATAAAGATTTGTGCACATACAAATTATTATCAGCATAAAGTGTCATCGTTTGGGATCATAGTAAAGCTCTGTTCTCAAAAAGAAATAATTAATTGAATTTTAAATAACGTTTTCAAGTGATTGACAGGTTATTCTAGGTGGAATATGACAAGTTGGGTCAAACCATTATGGAAGGGGGGGAGATGCTGTTTTTTTTTTTTTTTTTTTTTAAGGACACTGAAATTGAATAGCCTCCAGAATAGAAAATTCGTTTTTATGAACTTATATTTTTTTTTAGAAATACTACATATACTTTTAAAATCTATTTATTTTAAAATCTCACGTACCCCTGGAGTGCCTTCACGTACCATTTTAGAACAAGTTTATTATGTCTGAGGCATTTTTAAGCCTAATTAAGGCCTTAATACCATCTGTCAATATACATGACATGGCTTTATTTGCTTACTGGCTGAAAAATGTAAAAAGGAAGAGTACAGTATGAAAAAGTGCCCTTAAACTTAACACAAAACAAAAATGGCTGCTAACTAAAGGGGACAGCTTGAACAACTCCCTGACAAAAACATCAATTTACATCATGGAGAGAAATTTGAATGGATGGACATGGCAATATCAAATAAACCTACATTCCTGCTATACTTTTATTATAAAAGGCTTCTTTCTCACCAGGCCCTTCTATGGCCGTGTGCAGTTCCGTTATGTCTTCGTCACTGGGGTAGATCTTGATACCCTCCGGCGGGTCCGCGGCTAAGGCTGAAACTTCTTTGTACACCAAGCGAAGAACATGAGGGGGCAAATTCTCCACATTGGAGTTCTGTTGGAAGAGAAAAGTGAATCAGACTTGTATAAAGCTTCAGAGTACAGTGTGGTCCCGCAATATCATGTATTTTTCAAGCGGTCGGTTTTTTATTTTATTAGTTTTTTTTACAATATAATTAATTACACACTGTAATGCCCTCACATGTAGGAAAGAAAACAAGTTTCAGGCAAGGCACAGATGGGCACAGTGTATTTTTATGTTATGATGTAAATGTGTTTTTTAATTCACGCATGTACGTTTACAGTGCATTGAAAAGTATATTTCCAATTTTTTTTCATCATCTATGTCACATATTTTCAACTACGAGTCAGGGACTAAGATAAATGAGGCTTCACTGTACTGGAATTCTGCTTTATTACAAATATGCACTTAGCTGAATTCATACAGTAATTCTTCACTTTGCACAGTTTAAAAAGTCTTGAACAGTTTGTGCACATTTTGTCACTGCAAATGTCAACAAAAATACGTTAGAGAATGCCAATTCGTTTAACTTTCTCTGAAAACAGAATGTCACAAGCCGTTTACTAGATGCTGCTGAATATAAATTAACCAAATGTGTCTTATACACAAAGCTGATATCCCTGTTTAGAGACTAAAGAAAGCCATTACGGTAAACGTTTGAACAAACCTAATTACACCAGGTTGGGGTTTAAAGTGACGTCACGTTTGCTACGCTAACGAGAGGGAAAAAAAAAAAAAAAACGCGTGTAAGACTTGATACAAGCTATGTCCTCTCGCTGAGACACGTCACAAACAAAAAAATAACTCGTCAGAACATTTAAATGACATCATTATTTGTATTACTATGACCGAATCGGAGTAAGGAAGCTCGACGCCTAGCGACGGCTAAACACTAAAAACAAGCTAATGGCTAACTGAAGCTAGCCGTACAATCGACCGCTGACGTGCGTCTTACCATCTTCAGAATGAGTTCTTTCAAGGCAACGGGTTTTAGATTACACGATGAGGTCTTTTCTATTAAGTGCGACGGGGACAAAAATATTTATTAGAAACTTCTTGGGTTCTCACTAGCTGCTGCTCTTTTCTTCGTTTTTCGTTGACACAGGAACAAAAATACCCTGCTCGCCGTGCACTGTTAACCTGGCACCACTACCCAATGGGATCGTGGCAGTGGGGCGTGTTCTTTGAATTTAACCAATCGCAATTTAGATTTCGTGTACGTCATTAACAGGAACCCAACCATCCGCTTCGAGGGGTTTTAAGTTGTCCGCCATTGGTCCGTTTGAAAAAACGAAAGTCCACGAATGGAAAAAGATATTTTCCATTTAGAAATGGGGAAAAATATTTCTGTTTTTTTTATTTTTATTTTTATTTTTTTTAACGTTTTGGGCTATTTTTTTTTAAATTTATAACTGCAAGTATGGCAATCATTCTCATATTGATACTACAGTATTTCCTATACTGTATTATAACTGTACATATAAATGACTAGTAACAAAAAAATAAAAGGGCTCTGAAAACGATAAATATTTGTATAACCTTTTTAAAAATGAATTTGAAACCCCTGTACAGTACTTTTGTTTTTCAATAATGTGTTTTGTTTTTTTTAATGGGAAAATGATTTATTTAATTTTCTAGACAAACGTTTTGGTTTTTTTTTCGAATAATCCACACTCAATTTGGAACTAGTGGTTAAAAGTAAACTGAAAGTTTCTTTTGATATGTAATTTTAATATTTAAAAAATGTTAATTAAGTATTTTTCGCTGTGATAACAAGCCGCAACAACGAGATGGCCCACGATTAAATCAACTTTGGCACTGAGGATTTAATTATACAATTTTAATCATTTATTTTAATTCTTGCATTTCGACTGATTCATGCTCCAGTCCGGTAAGTGGCAGTAATGAACGTTAACGTCTGGTTGCAAGCCGCCATTCAAATAGAACAAGAAAAGGAAGACAATCAAGAAATAGACACCAGAGGGCGCTCCTACGCCGCGGTAAAATCTGATGATTGCGCATCTCAGCAAAATGTATGAGAATAACAAGAAAGAAAAAAAAACTTCTCTCTTTTTGGACAGCAGTTTACTATATAACTATAGAAACTGTTGTTTTGAATGGTATGAAGCGGTCGTAATCATGCCAGACATAGACAAAAGTATATATTCTGTAAAAAGGAAAAAAAACAAACAGAAATAAAAACAACCTTCGGTAAAATTATAATTTGCATGAATACAGAATTCTATATGTATTACAAGTTTTTATTTAAAAAAAAAAAAAAAAAAAAAAAAAAAGTACAGACTGAAATTTACTTGCGTATTAAAAAAAATAAAATTTCACTATCAATTTTATTCAAGACAAGATAATTTGCAATTTTAAACAAAAGTATTTGTACTTCGTTACACTTCCCAACACTGGTATCAACGCTGGTAGCATGTACTTGTATGAATTAATTGCCCCCCCTTTTTCTTTTCTTTTGTCTTTTTAAGCACAGAATAGCAATTTACTGCAATCCAGGGCCTGAAAAGTGATACACAAAGTGGAAAGTGTTGTTTTGAATGAAATGAAACGCTCGTAAAAAAAAACAGCAACAACGCGCGGGCACTTCCGGGTTCTGGATGGCGCTGTCAAGCGCGTAACACCACCTTGTTTTTTTTGGGGGGGTTGGGACTCGCTTCGTCAACAGCTTATTTCGTTCGCTCTCAACAACAAAACACACTCTGAAGAAGAACGAACCAAACACTTTCACTCGGTTATTTACTCATTTATTTGTTTTAATAGTTTGTTCGCTCGTTTGACGTCATAGCAGCCATGTTAGCTAGCTAACTAGCTAGCTTGCGCGCAGCTGCTGATGTTGTTGTTGCTCGCGCCAACGCGGATGACTTTTGTTTCGCTCGGTTCCCGTAAAAGTTGCGTGTTGTTATTTTTGCGATTATTATGAGCGAAGGGGAAGTGTTCCACGAGAAGCAGCGTCTGGAGCTGTGCGCCATCCACGCGCTCAACAACGTGCTGCAGGAGCGGGTGTTTACAAAGGAGACAGCCGACGAGATCTGCAAACGGTACGGCGTGAAATTAAGTACTTATTTCATTTCATTTTATGATATGTGCGCCTGTTTGGACGGGGTTTTGTAATCAAGTGATGAAAAAGCATTATTTATGTCTGCTTAATTGGGCAAAGAAAGCCGCAAATGGACTGAAACGTGTGTGCAACAGGGGCGTTCCTTAGAAATCATCTGCCGCCTGGGGCAAAGGTACCACTGCATCGCCAAGTTTCATTTGTGTTAGGGGGAGTTCAGCCAACTGTACATATCGAATCCATTTCTTCTTCTATTAAAATGAAGTGAAAAGCCCCCCCCCCCCCACAAAAAAAGTCATATTTTGAAGTTGTATATTTTCTAGCATAAGGTTGTATATTTTTTGCATAAAAATGTGTTTTCAAAATTACATTGTAATTAGGGACAGACCGATTATTGGCTCGGCCGATATTCAACATTTTTAGAAATATCAGCATCGGCCATTTTGAAGAATCATATGGCCGATAATAGATCCATTAAAAACAAAACAAAACAACAACACGCTAACTTCAGGGAACTGATTTAAATGTAAAAAGAAAAAAGAAAAAACGTTTTTATTTTCATTTTCGCCGACCCAGGGAACTCTCTGTACCTTCTGTTTTTGTTTGAAATTAAAACTAAGGTAAGTACAAATTTAATACTTTAGATATTTTTAAATTATTGAACACTATTTGGTGTAGAAAATAATTGTTTAGTTTTATATAACTTTTGAAAACATGTTAATGCTCCGGGAAGATCCTGGAAAAAAAAAAAAAAAAATGTCTATTGACTAAGATTTGGGAAAAAACAACAACAATATTTTACCATCCCTAAAAGTTGCTCA